>NW_019154148.1:424149-800947 GCF_002288905.1 Enhydra lutris kenyoni | reverse complement strand
ACACAACCTAACCCTACACCTAAAGGAGCTGGAGAAAGAACAAGAAAGAAACCCTAAACCCAGCAGGAGAAGAGAAATCATAAAGATCAGAGCAGAAATCAATGAAATAGAAACCAAAAAAACAATAGAACAAATCAACGAAACTAGGAGCTGGTTCTTTGAAAGAATTAATAAGATTGATAAACCCCTGGCCAGACTTATCAAAAAGAAAAGAGAAAGGACCCAAATAAATAAAATCATGAATGAAAGAGGAGAGATCACAACTAACACCAAAGAAATACAGACAATTATAAGAACATAGTATGAGCAACTCTACGCCAACAAATTTGACACTCTGGAAGAAATGGATGCATTCCTAGAGACATATAAACTACCACAACTGAACCAGGAAGAAATAGAAAACCTAAACAGACCCATAACCAGTAAGGAGATTGAAACAGTCATCAAAAATATCCAAACAGACAAAAGCCCTGGGCCAGACGGCTTCCTGGGGGAATTCTACCAAACTTTTAAAGGAGAACTAATTCCTGTTCTCCTGAAACTGTTCCAAAAAATAGAAATGGAAGGAAAACTTCCAAACTCATTTTTTGAGGCCAGCATCACCTTGATCCCAAAACCTGACAAGGATCCTATCAAAAAAGAGAACTACAGACCAATATCCTTGATGAACACAGATGCAAAAATTCTCACGAAAATACTAGCCAATAGGATTCAACAGTACATTAAAAGGATTATTCACCACGATCAAGTGGGATTTATTCCAGGGCTGCAAGATTGGTTCAACATCTGCAAATCAATCAATGTGGTACAACACATTAATAAAAGAAAGAACAAGAACCATATGATACCTTCAATAGACACTGAAAAAGCATTTGACGAAGTACAGCACCCCTTTCTGATCAAAACTCTTCAAAGTGTAGGGATAGAGGGCAGATACCTCAATATTATCAAAGCCATCTATGAAAAACCCACCACAAATATCATTGTCAATGGAGAAAAACTGAAAGGTTTTCCACTAAGATAAGGAACACAGCAGGGATGTCCTTTATCACCACTGCTATTCAACATAGTACTAGAAGTCCTAGGCTCAGCAATCAGACAACAAAAAGAAATTGGAAGCATCCAAATCAGTAAAGAAGAAATCAAACTATCAGTCTTTGCAGATGATATGATACTATATGTGGAGAACCCAAAAGACTCCACTCCCAAACTGCTAGAACTTGTACAGGAATTCAGTAAAGTGTCAGGATATAAAATCAATGCACAGAAATCAGTTGCATTTCTTTACACCAACAAGAAGACAGAAGAAAGAGAAATTAAGGAGTCAATCCCATTTACAATTGGACCCCAAACCATAAGTACCTGGGAATAAACCTAACCAAAGAGGTAAAGAATCTGTACTCAGAAAACTATAAAGTACTCATGAAAGAAATTGAGGAAGACACAAAGAGATGGAAAAATATTCCATGCTCCTGGATTGGAAGAACAGATATTGTGAAAATGTCTATGCTACCTAAAGCAATCTACACATTTAATTCAATCCCTATCAAAATCCCATCCATTTTTTTCAAAGAAATGGGACAAATAATCCTAAAGTTTATATGTAACCAGAAAAGACCTCGAATATCCAAAGGAATATTGATAAAGAAAGCCAAAGGTGGTGGCATCACAATTCCGGACTTCAAGCTCTATTACAAAGCTGTCGTCACCAAGACAGTATGGTACTGTCACAAAAACAGACACATATATCAGTGGAACAGAATAGAGAGCCCAGAAATAGACCCTCAACTCTATTGTCAACTAATCTTCGATAAAGGAGGAAAGAATGACCAATGGAAAAAACACAGCCTCTTGAGCAAATGGTGTTGGGAAAATTGGACAGCCACATGCAGAAAAATGAAATTGGACCATTTCCTTACACCACACATGAAAATAGACTGAAAATGGATGAAGGACCTCAATGTGAGAAAGGAATCCATCAAAATCCTTGAGGAGAACACAGGCAGAAACCTCTTTGACCTCAACCGCAGCAGTATCTTCCTAGGAACATCGCCAAAGGCAAGGGAAGCAAGGGCAAAAATGAACTATTGGGAATTCATCAAGATCAAAAACTTTTTCACAGCAAAGGAAACAGTTAACAAAACCAAAAGACAACTGACAGAATGGGAGAAGGTATTTGCAAATGACATATCAAATAAAGGGCTAGTGTCCAAAATCTAAAAAGAACTTAGCAAACTCAACACCCAAAGAACAAATAATCCAATCAAGAAATGGGCAGAAGACATGAACAGACATTTCTGCAAAGAAGACATCCAGATGTCCAATAGACACATGAAAAAGTGCTCCACATCACTGGGCATCAGGGAAATACAAATCAAAACCACAATGAGATACCACCTCACACCAGTCAGAATGGCTAAAATTAACAAGTCAGGAAATGACAGATGCTGGCGAGGATGCGGAGAAAGGGGAACCCTCCTACACTGTTGGTGGGAATGCAAGCTGGTGCAACCACTCTGGAAAACAGCATGGAGGTTCCTCAAAATGTTGAAAATAGAACTACCCTATGACCCAGCAATTGCACTGCTGGGTATTTACCCTAAAGATACAAACGTAGTGATCTGAAGGGGCACGTGCACCCGAATGTTTATAGCAGCAATGTCTACAATAGCCAAACTATGGAAAGAACCTAGATGTCCATCAACAGATGAACGGATAAAGAAGAAGTGATATATATACACAATGGAATACTATGCAGCCATCAAAAGAAATGAAATCTTGCCATTTGCGATGACGTGGCTGGAACTAGAGGGTATCATGCTTAGCAAAATAAGTCAATCGGAGAAAGACAACTATCATATGATCTCCCTGATACGAGGAAGTGGAGATGCAACATGGGGGGTTAAGGGGGTAGGATAAGAATAAATGAAACAAGATGGGATTGGGAGGGAGACAAACCATTAGAGACTCTTAATCTCACAAAACAAACTGAGGGTCGCTGGGGGGAGGGGGGTTGGGAGAGGGGTGTGGGATTATGGACACTGGGGAGGGTATGTGCTATGGTGAGTGCTGTGAAGTATGTAAACCTGGAGATTCACAGACCTGCACCCCTGGGGATAAAAATATATGTTTTTAAAAAAATAAAAAAATTTCAAAAATGTTTTTAAAAATATAAAAATGAAAACTTGATTTTTGGGTGTATTTTGGTCTTTTAGAAGAAACTACCTTCCAAAATTTTAAAGAAAGAAAAACATAAATATATACCATTAAAAAAAAGGGGTAAACATGATGAGAGGATGGAATTTGATTGTAAAGATGAAAATTTTAAAAATATGCTAAAAAAAGGAATTGATAAGGTAAGTTGGTTGGAAAATAAAAAAAAAAAAAAGAAGAGGGAATGTGCTCAGGCTGGAAACTAGAACAAAGTCGTGTTCTAGATTTAGTGTATATTTTGATCTTTTAAAAGAAATTGTATCCCAAAAATTTTTAGAAAAAAAAAAACCTATATGTATACAAAAAATGAGTTTCAATACAATGAAGGGATAAAATATGACTATAACAATGAAGGTTTATAAAGATTTTTTTTAGAAAGGTATTGTTAATATAAACAAATTTAAAAATTTTAAAAGAAGAAAGAAGAAAAGTTAAAAATATAGAATAAGAAAAAATAAAAAAAAATATAACTTTGCAAGACTAAATGATCATGGGGGAAAAAGGCCATGAATTCTATGTGTTGCTTTCCCTTACCTCTGAAGTTCCACAGTTCTTGTTAATGGGTGTACTTGGTCTTTGCTGGATGTTCTTGCTGATCTTCTGTGGGAGGGGCCTGTTGCTGTGATTCTCAAATGTCTTTGCCTGAGGCGGAATTGCACCACCCTTGCCAGGGGCCGGGTTACGTATTCTGTGTAGGTTCTCTCTCAGAGCTTTTGTTCCCTGATCACTTTCAGTAGAGCTCTGGAGGACAGGAATGAAAATGGCGGCCTCCCAATCTCAGGCCCAGAGGAGCTGAGAGCTCAGGGCCCCACTCCTCAGAGCACCCTCAGAGAAAAGCAGTCACTCCCTCCTGTCTCCCTCATCTCTGGCTGCACTCTGTGCTCACCCGGCCTGTGACTGAGCATTTCTGTCTCTGGCACACAGCCCCATTTGGAGTCTCCAAACCCAGCAGATTCCTACCATGCTGCTCCTCCCGGAGGAAGGTGAGTCTCCCCAGATCTGCTTGTGGGGTCCCTGCTTGAAGAGCAATGGCCCGACTGTGCCTTGGATCATGGTTTAAGGTAACCCCAATCTGAAAGCTCACTCCTCAGCTCTGTCTCTGTAGTCAGCTTCCCTTCTCTGATACCTGGTGCTCTGCCACACTCAGACACCTTGCATCTTTCTGTGATCCTGTGGGACCTGAGACCACACTTTTCCAGCAAGGGCTCCACTCCCCTCTTAGCCTCGGGAGTAATGTCCCTCAGTGGAGCAGACTTCTAAAAGTTCTGTTTTTGTGCTCCACTGCTCCACCAATTCCCAGGAGCAGGCCCTTCCCCACCGTGGTCTATCTTCCCATGGCTTTGGATTCACTTCTCTGCATGTCCTACCTTTCAGAAAGTGGTCAATTTTCTGTTCTTAGAATTGTGGGTCTTCTTTTCTTCTATCTCCTGTTGAGTTTGTAGGTGTTCAGAATGGTTTGATACCTATATAGCTGAACTCCCAGAATCTGATGTCATTTCAATCTGCTACTCCTCCACCATCTTGCCTCTCTCCTCTCCACATCATTTTAATGTCCCCATGAGTATCCTGTTTTTGCCCTCCTCACCACTTCCTCCACATGGGCCATAAGGTGTATGATTCAGTACTCTGGATAGGGCAGGAGAGAAATGTCTGCTTTGGTTGCATCTAGAACACTGGGGAAGGTGGGTGCTCACACACTAGCTTTCATTTTCCCCCACAGAAGAAACAGCCAAGGAAATCTCTCCTGACTCTAAGTTGTGTGACCTTGGGGAAGGGATGACTTAAGTAGTATTGGCCTGTTCCTATTACTCAGTCTGATATATTCAAAGTTAAATATATATATATATATATATATAAAAGGAATTGATAAGGTAAGTTGGTTGGAAAATAAAAAAAAAAAAAAGAAGAGGGAATGTGCTCAGGCTGGAAACTAGAACAAAGTCGTGTTCTAGATTTAGTGTATATTTTGATCTTTTAAAAGAAATTGTATCCCAAAAATTTTTAGAAAAAAAAAAACCTATATGTATACAAAAAATGAGTTTCAATACAATGAAGGGATAAAATATGACTATAACAATGAAGGTTTATAAAGATTTTTTTTAGAAAGGTATTGTTAATATAAACAAATTTAAAAATTTTAAAAGAAGAAAGAAGAAAAGTTAAAAATATAGAATAAGAAAAAATAAAAAAAAATATAACTTTGCAAGACTAAATGATCATGGGGGAAAAAGGCCATGAATTCTATGTGTTGCTTTCCCTTACCTCTGAAGTTCCACAGTTCTTGTTAATGGGTGTACTTGGTCTTTGCTGAATGTTCTTGCTGATCTTCTGTGGGAGGGGCCTGTTGCTGTGATTCTCAAATGTCTTTGCCTGAGGCGGAATTGCACCACCCTTGCCAGGGGCCGGGTTACGTATTCTGTGTAGGTTCTCTCTCAGAGCTTTTGTTCCCTGATCACTTTCAGTAGAGCTCTGGAGGACAGGAATGAAAATGGCGGCCTCCCAATCTCAGGCCCAGAGGAGCTGAGAGCTCAGGGCCCCACTCCTCAGAGCACCCTCAGAGAAAAGCAGTCACTCCCTCCTGTCTCCCTCATCTCTGGCTGCACTCTGTGCTCACCCGGCCTGTGACTGAGCATTTCTGTCTCTGGCACACAGCCCCATTTGGAGTCTCCAAACCCAGCAGATTCCTACCATGCTGCTCCTCCCGGAGGAAGGTGAGTCTCCCCAGATCTGCTTGTGGGGTCCCTGCTTGAAGAGCAATGGCCCGACTGTGCCTTGGATCATGGTTTAAGGTAACCCCAATCTGAAAGCTCACTCCTCAGCTCTGTCTCTGTAGTCAGCTTCCCTTCTCTGATACCTGGTGCTCTGCCACACTCAGACACCTTGCATCTTTCTGTGATCCTGTGGGACCTGAGACCACACTTTTCCAGCAAGGGCTCCACTCCCCTCTTAGCCTCGGGAGTAATGTCCCTCAGTGGAGCAGACTTCTAAAAGTTCTGTTTTTGTGCTCCACTGCTCCACCAATTCCCAGGAGCAGGCCCTTCCCCACCGTGGTCTATCTTCCCATGGCTTTGGATTCACTTCTCTGCATGTCCTACCTTTCAGAAAGTGGTCAATTTTCTGTTCTTAGAATTGTGGGTCTTCTTTTCTTCTATCTCCTGTTGAGTTTGTAGGTGTTCAGAATGGTTTGATACCTATATAGCTGAACTCCCAGAATCTGATGTCATTTCAATCTGCTACTCCTCCACCATCTTGCCTCTCTCCTCTCCACATCATTTTAATGTCCCCATGAGTATCCTGTTTTTGCCCTCCTCACCACTTCCTCCACATGGGCCATAAGGTGTATGATTCAGTACTCTGGATAGGGCAGGAGAGAAATGTCTGCTTTGGTTGCATCTAGAACACTGGGGAAGGTGGGTGCTCACACACTAGCTTTCATTTTCCCCCACAGAAGAAACAGCCAAGGAAATCTCTCCTGACTCTAAGTTGTGTGACCTTGGGGAAGGGATGACTTAAGTAGTATTGGCCTGTTCCTATTACTCAGTCTGATATATTCAAAGTTAAATATATATATATATATATATATATATATATATATTTAGTTAGTTAGTTAGTTGTCTAACAACAGTACTGGAACTTCTTCTCTGGAAACCTGAATTTCCAGAAAGCCTATGTTTTCTGTCAGTGATTGTTGAAATCTATGTTCTTCAGGGGCTTAAAGATCATGACTACAGGTGCCTAGCTGGGACAGAGTCCTGTCTGCCTATTTCCTGAAGCTTGGGTGAACAAGACTTCCCAGCTTCCTTGACATGAGGTGCCAGTTCCCATGGCTCCCTCAGAGGCACTTTTGTCTAGCATTGGATGCTGAATTTTTGTTTTTGAGATGTGGGACAAAACAAATGATGTATTTGCCTGCCACCATACTGATATTACTCTGGAAAGGATTTTGGAAGGTTAAAGGGCTCACTGGTTAAGGCAGTCATTATTAAATATAAAGTATTATAAAATGTGTTATTTTAATGAAAAAAAATACATTCTTTCCTTCAGCAGCACTAATTTTTGTTACACTTGAATCAGCATTGAGCTTGGACTGCTTATTATAGACTAGTTCATCTGATTTACCCCATAGAGTTGCTGAAGTCTCAGCTTGATTTTAATTCTTGAATTTTTTAATCATCCATGTTATAAATCCCTTAAGTAGTTAATAGTGAAATGCCCATAATATCTTATCTTTGTAAAATATATGAAAGATTATTGAGGGTACTGTAATTTCTCACAAAATTTATATACACATATTAGATGCCCTCATTGAATCCTAAAATTGCCTTTTTGAAGTTTAATTATAACATAGTTTGTCTGAGTTGTTATTAAATTGTCCCAGGTCATTTTCCAGCTACTAAATTTTTTTAATGGAACACAAGTAAGCTATATTCTTGACCAAAAAGTATAATTTCAGTTATTTCAGTTTCTCTTTAGTTATACACATCCAGAATCTTAACTGTGTTCATGTTTATTTGGCCCTTATATCATGAATTTAATTATATATCAAGTCTCTACCCTTCTTGTATTATTTTTATTTAGATGGTGAGAAAAGTAGTCATCTTTACATCATGAACTTATTCCTTATTATTTGTTTTTAAATCATGAACTTATTCCTTATTATTTGTTTTTATATTACTAGACCTTTTATTTTTTAGAATAGTTTTATATTTACAGAAAAAAAGAGCAGATAATAGGTTTTCTATAATGCCCTCCACTGTCTTTATTATTACTAAAATCTTACATTAGTATATCTTACATTTGTAATGGTGAACCAATATAGATAAATTATTGTTAATTAAAATCTATGGTTCTTTTAGTTTTCCTTAATTTATACCTAATCACCTCATTTATTGCAGGACTCTTTCCATGATTTTATATTACATTTAATCATCATTTCTCCAGGCTTGTCTTGGGTGTGACAATTTTTCAGATTTTCCTTGTTTTTGATGACCTTGACAGTTTTTTTTTTCTTTTTTCCTTTTTTTTTTTAAATCATTTTTTAAAATTTATTTTCAGCATAACAGTATTCATTGTTTTTGTATCACACCCAGTGCTCCATGCAATCCATGCCCTCTCTAATACCCACCACCTGGTTCCCCCAACCTCCCACCCCCGCACCTCTTCAAACCCTTCAGGTTGTTTTTCAGAGTCCATAGTCTCTCATTGTTCACCTCCCCTTCCAATTTCCCCCAACTCCCTTCTCCTAACATCCCATGTCCTCGATGTTATTTGTTATGCTCCACAAATAAGTGAAACCATATGATAATTGACTCTCTCTGCTTGACTTATTTCACTCAGCATAATCTCTTCCAGTCCCGTCCATGTTGCTACAAAAGTTGGGTATTCATCCTTTCTGATGGAGGCATAATACTCCATAGTGTATATGGACCACATCTTCCTTATCCATTCGTCCATTGAAGGGCATCTTGGTTCTTTCTACAGTTTGGCAACCGTGGCCATTGCTGCTATAAACATTGGGGTACAGATGGCCCTTCTTTTCACTCCATCTGTATCTTTGGGGTATATACCTAGTAGTGCAATTGCAGGGTCATAGGGAAGTTCTATTTTTAATTTCTTGAGGAATCTCCACACTGTTCTCCAAAGTGGCTGCACCAACTTGCATTCCCACCAACAGTGTAAGAGGGTTCCCCTTTCTCCACATCCCCTCCAACACATGTTGTTTCCTGTCTTGCTAATTTTGGCCATTCTAACTGGTGTAAGGTGATATCTCAATGTGGTTTTAATTTGAATCTCCCTGATGGCTAATGATGATGAACATTTTTTTCATGTGTCTGATAGCCATTTGTATGTCTTCATTGTAGTAGTGTCTATTCATATCTTCTGCCCATACCTTGACAGTTTTAAGGGCTATCAGTCATGGATGTTTTAGAATACCCTTTTACTGGAAAGTGTTCAATGCTTTTTCATGGTTAGACTGAGAAAATAGATTTTGGGGAGCAAGACCACAGAGGCAAAGTCCCATTTTCATCACATCATATTAGGGGTACAAAGTGAGAACATGATTTATGACTGTTGACCTTGACCTTGATCACTAAAGTAGTATTTGCCAGATTTCTCCTCTATGATGTCGAACTTCTGTTTCCTCCTTTCCGTACTGTACTGTTTGGAAGAAAGTCATCTTTAGGATGCAGGATCTATATAATTTATTTGAAATTCTTCTTTATGGACCTTTTTTCTTTGTTCATTTGTTAATTATTTAGCCTTTTATATAAATTAGTATGGACTTAAATATATTCATTTCGTATTTCAGATTATGATGCCTACTTTGTTGCTCCAGTTTTTTCCATTTTTAGCCATTTGGGTGTCTTTCAGTTAGCTCCCATGACCTTTGACATACCTTTTCTTAGTGTATGTGACTGTATGAATCTTTGAGCACCCTGGTGTTTTATGGCATTGCAAGATATTCCAGGCTCATGTTACATATGTCTAGCCCTAGCCCTAGAGTCAGCAAATTCTCCAAGGATGTCTGGTTCTTTGGGTTAGAGAATGGTAATAGAAATCAGGGTCTGGGCACTACATGTGCTTATTGCTATCAGGTATCATCTGTTTTGAGCCCTCTCAGTTCAGCTGGTGGAGCAAAGAAAGATACATGTGTATATTAATTCATGCATATGCATGTACCAATAAACATGTCTACATGTAAAACCACCTGTATATATATATATATTAAGCATCAAGTGTTACTGATATTCCCAACTCTAATACATTACCACATGAATATTCTAGCTTATTTATAAAATTCATCTCCAAAAGTGAGAAACTTGGATCCCATCACCTGCCATCCATTTCCCTAATCATTTAATTCCAGTTTGTATATGAAGCAGCCATATCAGAATTGTCCATCCATAGCTATGTGGCAAACAACATTTCAAATCAGAGTACATTTTTTATACTTTTGCCTGTGGTTTTACACATTTCGCTCATTTCTGAAGTTACTCAAGTCACCCCCTTTCTCACACTCCCTTCAGGGAGGGTGTTCTATGCTTTTATAATAGTTTTAGATTCTCTTGTCACAGTCTGCATGCTTTTCTGAGATTCCTCCAATCACCTGATTTTTTTTTTAAACTTGCATGAACTAAGGTTTATTCTTTGTGTAACAAATTTCCATGGTTTTGACAAAAGCATAATGGTATGTATTCATTACAGAATACATAGAATAGTTTCATTGCCCTAAAAAAATCCCCTGTGCTTTACCTAGTCATCTCTTCACTTTCTCTCTCTCCTTGCACCTGTGGTAACCACTGATATTTTTACTGTCTGTATTATTTTGCCTTTTTCTCAGTGGTAGTCTTTTCAGACTGGTTTCTTTCACTCAGGATGCATTTACTATTTTCCTTGTCTTTTTGTAGATTGATACCTCATTTCCTTTCTCATAGAATAATATTCCATTTTGCTGATATTCTGCTGTTTATCCACTGACCTATTAATGGAAATTTTCATTTATTCTACTTTTTGGCAATATGAATAAAGCTGAAATAAATAGTCATGTGCAGGTCTTAGTGTGTACATAACTTTTCAACTCAGTTGAGTAAAGACCTGAATAACGATTACTAGGCCATATTGGAAAACTATGTTTGGTTTTGTAAGACACTACTAGACTGTCTTGGTATTCTTCAGTTCAGCTATATCCTCACTGATTTTCTTTCTGCTGGATCTATCAACAACTGAAAGAGGGATGTTGAAGTCTCTAACTGTAATAATGGAGACCACTGTCTCGGTATTTAGAGCAGGTTTTTTTTTTTTTTTAATAGACAACATGTGGTTGCATGTTGTTTTTTATGCATGCCAGCAGTCTCTGACTTTTAAGTGGTATATTTAGACCATTCACATTTAAAGTGATTTTTTGTTATTAATATCAACCATATTTGTACCTGTTTTCTCTTCATTGCATTTGTCGTTTCCTTTTTTTTTTTTTTTTGTATCTTTTCTGCCCTTGCTGATTTCAAATGAGCATTTTTTTTTAATTCCATTTTCTCTCTTTTAGCATATCAACTAGACTCTGTAATTTTACTTGTTTGGGTGCTTGCTTTAGAGGTTAAAGTATATATTTACGACTAAACTAATTGATTTTCAAGTAACAGTATACTGTTTCGCTGATAGTGCAGGTATTTGACAACCTAATGTTTCCAGTTTTTACTTTTTGACCCTTACAATATGACTGCCATTCTATTCACTTAACCATGTGCTTTAACCGCACACTGCCTTGCTGCTATTACATACACTTTGGACAAACAGTTGTCTGTTAGATCAGTTAAGAACAATATGAATAATATATTTAATTTCACCTGTTTGGCCCTTCTTTGACCCTTTCCCTTTCTTTATGTAGTTCTGAGTTTCCGACCTATGCCATTTTCCTATGTTGGAAGTATGTCTTTTAAACATTAATTGAGGGCAATTTCACTGGGAACAAATTTCCTCAGTTATTGTTTGAGAAAGTCTTTATTTCTCTTCTATTTTTGAAAGATACTTCAACTGAATATGGAATTCTGGGCTGGTGCATTTTTTAAAAAAATTAACCCTTTAAATATGTCAACCTACTACCTTCTTGCTTGCATGCTTTTGACAAGATGTCTGATGTAACTCTAATCCTTATTCCTCTGTAGGGAACATGTTGTTGTTGCATCTATTTTCTTTCAAGATTTTTCTCCCTGCCTTTGGTTTTCTCTGGTTTGAATATGATTAGGTTTTAGTTTAGATTTTTTGTTATCAATCCTTCTATTTGTTATCTGAGCTTCCTTGTCCATGCTTTGGTGCCTATCATTAATTTTAAATTTGAAAAAAACTAATTAATTTTGAAAAATTTTCAGCTGTTGTGACCTCAGGTAATTCTCTTGCTTTTTCTCTTTATTTATTAACCTTACCTTCTTAATTCTTTCTTTTTGCATTTCAATTTGGGAAGCTTACATTGACATGTCTTGAAGGTTAATGATTCTTTCTTTAGCCAGTCCATCCTATTGATATTCCCAGCAAATGCAGTCTTCATTTCTAATAGTGTTGATTCTAACATTTCATTTTGACATTTCCTGAGAGTTTTCCTTTATCTGCTTATATCATCTATCTTTCCTTGAATGTTATCTACATTTTCCTTTAGAAATCTTTACATGTTAATATAAAGATTTATTCAGTTAGTTAGTTCGTTAATTTCAGGAGTAGAATTTAGTGATTCATCACTCACCCACAGCAGTGCTCATCACAAGTGCCCTCCCTAATCCACATAACCCATTTAGCCCATCCCCCCACCCACCTCCCCTCCAAGGACCCTCACTTTGTTCTCTGTACTTAAGAATCTATTTTATGGTTTGCCTCTCTCTTCTTTTTTCCTTATATTATCTGTTTTGTTTCTTAAGTTCCACATATAAGTGAAACTATATGGTATTGTCTTTCTCTGATTGACTTATTTCACTTAGCATAATACAATACTCCAGTGTGTGTGTGTCTCTGTGTGTGTGTGTGTGTGTGTGACAACTTCTTTATCCATTCATCAGTCGATGGACATTTTGGTGCTTTCCATGATTTGGCTATTGTTGATAATGTTGCTATAAATGTTGGGGTGCATGTGTCCTTTTAACCAGTATTTTTGTATCCTTTGGGTGAATACCTAGTAGTGCAATTGATGGGTCATAAGGTAGTTCTGTTTTTAACTTTTTGAGGAATCTCCATACTCTTTCTCACAGTGGTTACACCAGTTTGCATTCCCACCAGTAGTATAAGGAGTGTTCCCCTTTCTCAGCATCCTTGTCAATACTTGCTTGTTCTTTCCCTTGTTGTTAATTTTAGCCATTTTTACTGGTGTGAGGTGATATCTCATTGTGGTTTTGATTTGTATTTCCCTGATGATGAATGATGTTGAGCCATCTTTTCATGTGTCTGTTAGCCATCTGTATTTCTTCTTTTGAAAACTACCTATTAATGTCTTCTGCCATTTCTTTTTTTCCCCTTTTTTATTAGCATATAATATATTATTTGTTTCAGGGGTACAGGTCTATGATTCATCAGTCTTACACAATTCACAGTGCTCACCATAGCACATACCCTCCCCAATATCCATTTCTCAACTGGATTATTTGGTTTTTGGGTGTCGAGTTTGAGAAGTTCTTGATAGATTTTGGATACTAATCTTTTATTGAATATGTCATTTGCAAGTATCTTCTCCCATTCTCTTGGTTGCCTTTTAGTTTTGTTAGTTGTTACCTTTGCTGTGCAGAAGCTTTTTATCTGATGAAGTCCCAATATTTCATTTTTCCTTTTGTTTCCCTTGCTTCAGAAGACATGTCTAGTAAGAAGTTGCTATGGCCAAGGTCGATGGGGTTGCTGCCTGCGTACTCCTCTAGGAATTCAGTGGTTTGTTGTCTCACATTTAGATCTTGCATCCATTTTGAATGTATTTTTGTATATGGTAAAAGAAAGTGGTCCTGTTTCATTCATCTGCATGTGGCTGTCCAGTTTTCCCAACACCATTTGTTGAAGAAACTGTCTTTTTTCCATTGGATAGCCTTTCCTGCTTTGTTGAAGATTAGTTAAACATAGAGTTGAGGGTCCATTTCTGGGTTTCTATTTTGTCCCAATGATTGGTGTTTGTTTTTGTGCCAGTACCATACTGTCTTGATCACTACACCTTTGTAATATAACATACTAATCATAGTTACTTTAAATTCCCTATCTGATAATTCCACAATGGATGTCATATACAAGTCGGCTTCTCATGCTTGCTTTGCCTCTTCAGAGGACCTTTCATATCTTTTAGCATACCTTGTATTTTCTAGTGGAAAGCCAGGCATATCTATTAGGTGATAAAAACTGACACATAAGCACTAATGTGAGGTTTTATTTTAATCTGGCTAGGAGTCTATCTCTGTTTAATGTTTGCTCTAGCTAAAGCTACCAGAGGCTTCAGATTTCTCCCATATTCTTGTTTATCCTTGTTGTATTTGGACCCCCTAGAACTAAATCTTGGAGTATGTCTCACAGCTATTTTAAATAAAATCCGTTGTTAATATAGGAGCCCTATTATGGGAAAATTGGTAGGAAGAGAAGCAATTTATAATGTTATAATTAAATCCCACTTTTTTAGGGGAACTTGAATTCCTGAGCTTTGACTTCTCCCCCCCCCCCACCCTATTGAAGTGAGACATGTAAACTAGAAGTTGATTTTGACTAATTGCCCTTCATCCAGGTTGGGTAAGGTTCTGATAAAGTCGTTTACTTTAGAGAGTATACCTTTGTTATGAAGAACATGCTAGGCATATATTAAAGTGGTTATTTTTGCCCTTTCCTTGCCAGAAACACACAGTGGTTTTTCTTCCCTCTTTATCTTAAGAAACTCGTGAGGTTTTTGCTGGTAAAACCCATGAAAGTGTGTGGTGTAAGAATTCTGACCCGATTCATATCTTGGTAAACACACTTGATGGATTCCAGGGGGCTGAGCGTGGACTAGCTTGAGAAAGATCAACTCCTCCTTTTGTTCCTTAGAACTTGAGCTAAGGGAAGAGCAGTGTGAACAGACTTTTCTATCCTAGCTCAAAAGCACTATCATAATGCTGGGACCATTGAGGATGTTTGTCAGTATATATGTCTGCACATTCTGTGCTATTTTGAATCACAAAGCACCAACAATCAGGTACATGAAGCAACCTACTGAGTTAAATAATGCAGAAGTAGTCACTTTTATTCTCTAGCACCAACAATTACGTACATGAAACAACCTACCAAGTTAAATAAAGCAGAAGTAGTCACTTTTATTCTCTAGCACTTCTCCTCTGAGATTTCATAGTGGAAGAGCAGTTATTAGGAGAAAACTTCTTCTCCATAGTGTAAATGTATTTATGTATTTATGTATTTATGTGAGGAGAAATGGAGTGTTGGTGGTCATACAGGCACCCAGGCTTTTGGTCTGATAATTTATGAATGTATTCTAGAATTCTAGTGAAGCAACTGACAAGAAAGTGATACTCATTATATGGGGAAAGAGGAGCTGAGAGTCTCCATGAATGGGGTATTTGGGAGAAATGCTGGGAGAAAATTCATGAAGGCTATCTTAAAGATTGAGAAACTCGGGAGCAATTAAAAGCAATGAGAGAATTGGAGATGAGAGACCAAGAGGGTTTTATAACATACTGTCCTGCTGTTGATCTGGAGGTCTTTGAACATACCAACATGTGCAGACTAGTCTACATGGGCTTCTGGCCTATATTTGACTCCTACAAAAAGTAAAGGATCAAAAAATGTTTGCTTTTCTGTGGCATAGTAGAATAAATGAGCAAAAATAAAAATCTGTCCTGTGAAATATTTTAAAGCATATCAAAAGATATGCTTTAAACACACCCGGAGCTCTTATCAGGATATTAAAGTACCCACATATGTTCACAGTGATTTTAAAGGTTAAAATGAAATGAAAAAATGTTTTGAATAATAATGCTTATCCATAAAGTGTTCATAATCAACAGGTGATCAGTCACTTGAAAGAACATCGTGATCCATTGTTGCCATGGAAAATTATGTTAAGTTGTATTTTAACGAGCTCTTTAGTCAAATGTACTGATTTCTAGGTGTGAAAACAGTGTAAAAAGTTGAATAACTATGTAAACACTAATATTCATTTCTTATAGAAATAAATATTCAAATAACCTTTATATACCACTTCACTAAATTAATCTATCTTGAGCTTTGAAAATTTCTGTCTTAATAAGACCAGTTCTGTAAGAGGATCACAATGTTTTTCAATGAACTATAGACTCAAAAGAGAGGAAAGGTTTAATATTCTATTAGAGACCTAAACACCAATCAGCTTCTTCAGAATTTGGTGTTTTTATATGGTGCCCAATTTGACTAGATCTTGATATTTTTATTCTATGTTTGTAAAACTTCATCTTTCAAGTTATAAGCAATTCTTGCCTTTAGGGTAAAAAATTAAATTATTAAATTCCTTTAGGGACCTTGTCTATCTCTCAGGATGAGAAGGGCTGTAATAGGAGTTTTAGTTTTATAGTAGTAGGCCTTTCAGTTTTGTAGTTATGAATCAGGTGTCTGCCCATTGATCATGTTGGGGTCATGGAGATAACAAAAGGGAATTGTCACTGTAGTCAGAAGCCACGTGGACCTAGAGACACCATGTGCTTCACGTAGTCAAAGAGTTGGGATGTGAGTATAATTACCCCTGACATTTAGAAGCTACCTGAGAGCCCTATAGAAACTCTGAAGTTGGACATGCTTTGTTCTTTGAATAGATGCCTCTATTAATATTTGGGGAATATATCCCAGAGCAGAGCCATGTTCCCTCCCTCATATAAAATAATTGGCAGAAACCATCAGCAAAGGACAGCTGTATCCAGCAGAATAGAGGGTTAGTAGCTACAATATGACTTAGATGACACCATACATCCTTAGGCAAAGATTGACCAGCACATAACTTTTGCATGGGAAAGTTCTTACATAATGTTCTTACATAATGCTACTTAATGTAGTTCTTACTACATAATGGTCAGTAGTGTAGATTTTAACTCTAAAGCTTTATCATTGATTCAGACCTTTGAGTAATTCAGTAGACTGCATGGAACAATATGGATTCAAAGTGAAATTTTCAGCATCCAGAATCTTACACAACTAATGTAGATAGGTAATTCCCACTTCTGGGCCTGAGGAACAACGGAATACCATTTAATAAATAAGATGTAGTAATGGTAGCACTTGGATAAAAATCGATTCATACAATTAATGGCCTAACACCGAAAGTCTGAAATATAAACAAAAGTATTGATAGAAAAGAAACATTGGTAACAATTGAAAGTGAATTTATAATTGGCTTAAAGAATTTAGATTAAGTACATTAATTTTAGAACAAGATTTTTAAATTAAAATTTATTCTAGTTTTTTAACATAATTAGACATGGTCATTGTAGACAGTAGAAAAGTAAAGAGAAGAAAAATTTCATTAACATTTACCATTACACCTTTTAGTATCTTCTCCTCCCATCCATTCCACTGCTTTCTTTGTATTGAACCCAGCATTGGCTAGTCTTTATGTCTAGACAAATTTTTCTTTCTGTATCCCATTTCTTTATACTCAGCTGCTGCTGGAAAGTGCTACAGCCTGTGGCACTTTAAAATATCTGAAATGGATTTAATTTTTTTTCTTTTTTAGAGACACTGGCTCTCTTGGTGTTTCCTTTACTGAAGCTACTTTCCTAGGAAACCTGTTAGCTTATTTCTATCAAGGACACATTTGTGTAGTAGAGAACTCTACCTCATAGGTATACTCAAAACTTTCTGTCAAGATGGGGAATTATTTTCCCTCCACTTTTCAAGGAATGTGGTCTTCAGTGTAGGGAATGCAAACAAGTCAAGGGCCTGAAGTGCCAGGATTTATTTTTATCATTATACCTTTATTTTTTTTTTCGTTATACCTTTAAATTTTTGTTTTGGTTTATCCATTTTATAATGTAGATATTACAGAAAAATATCAGTGCCAGGCTGGTTAGCATTTTAGAATATAAATGCCTATCATAAATGAAATGAGATATCTCTTAAATAGTGGAGACAAGCATTACCAAGTATGTACCAAAATTGGATTCAACAAGAGATAAATGAAAACATAAGCTGTTGCTTTTGGTATTCCTGAATATGGGGACTGCATTTTTTTTGCAGGAATTTAAAATTTGTTTTCTTGGCTTAGAGTGTGTTATTAAAGAGGCAATAAAGACCACATACTTTCATCAGTTATAATGTTGGACTATTACTAATGTAATGGCTGCTTAGTGTGTTGGAGGCTCTGAATAGCTATTTAAGTTTGATTCTTAGTAAGAGAAAATACAGACTTCTAAATACTGTTTCTTTTTAGAACAAGGTGCCAATCTAATAATATAGATTTAAAATTTGCATGCTGTGCTTGATTATTCCATTTCCGTAATGAATAGTGGTACTCATCTTCTGTAGTGAATGGCCTACAGCTTTATTCACCTGAGGACTGAGCACACCAGAGAGAAATATTAACATGTTTTTATCTACCCAGTAGAAACTAGTAAGTCAGTCAGCTTCGTGGGATGAGGAAAATTATCTCCTGCCAACATCAAAGTAAGTTCTTTTCAAATTAAACCAATCATGACCCGGGCTAACAATTGAATGGCCCCTTAATCTCAGAAAAACTTGAGTAAAACGCATGTACACAAATTAGGACCTGGGTATCTCCGGTTGGCACTTACATTGCATTTGTTTAAACTACACGCTTCACTATGATTTCCATCAAATACTGAGCTCTTGGCTCTACCTGGAATGTTGGGAATTGTGGCTTTCACATTTGCTGTTATACTGAATACTACTCGTTTACAGGACCGGCTTTTGTGACAGGCCATCTGTATGTTCCCAAAGCCAGAGCTCTTCAGGTCCTATGCCCCATTATTTTTCTTTTAAAAAGCTCTGGGTAACTTAATAGAAAAGAACAACAGTTTCTTTCTTTCTTTCTTTCTTTCTTTCTTTCTTTCTTTCTTTCTTTCTTTCTTTCTTTTCTTTCTTTCTTTTCAGCATAACAGTATTCATTGTTTTTGCACCACACCCAGTGCTCCATGCAATCCGTGCCCTCTCTAATACCCACCACCTGGTTCCCCCAACCTCCCAACCCCGCCTCTTCAAACCCCTCAGATTGGTTTTCAGAGTCCATAGTCTCTCACGGTTCACCTCCCCTTCCAATTTCCCCCAACTCCCTTCTCCTCTCTAACTCCCCTTGTCCTCCATGCTATTTGTTATGCTCCACAAATAAGTGAAACCATATGATAATTGACTCTCTCTGCTTGACTTATTTCACTCAGCATAATCTCTTCCAGTCCCGTCCATGTTGCTACAAAAGTTGGGTATTCATCCTTTCTGATGGAGGCATAATACTCCATAGCATATATGGACCACAGTTTCTTAATTAATCTGTTCACGTTTTCCACTTCTGGGGATTTTTGGTTTTGGTCATTTAGATTTCTGTAAGAAAATGATTTCTTCTACCTTTTCAAACACCTTGACACTGAATTGCAAATTTTACTTTAATTTCACCTTTTCTGTGCTGGTACCTTCTTTCTCTTTCTTTTCTTTCTCTTCCTTTGTCCTCTCTCTCTTTGCCCTTTACTGTCTTGTTGGAATAAGAAGAGGGTTAACAACTTCATTTATCATTACAGAGGACCACCTTTAGAATTTTTTAAATTAATTTTGGTTATTTTCTGCTTTATTAATTTCAGCTTTTATCTTTATTAATTTCATCATTTCTTTCAACTGTGTTGCTCTTCTTTTTGACATTTATGTAAAAATTATTTTCTTTGTTTTTAATCTTTCTTCTTTAATGTTGAAATAATTAAATGTCTAGTTTCTGAGCACAGTTTTTACTATGTCCCACAGATTATCGGTATAAAGTATTGTCTTTTCAGTGATTTCAAGATGTTCTGCAGTTTTCTCTTTGACATATGAATTACCTAGGATCTGTTTCTTAATTGCCAATGAATTAAGGTTCATCCTCTTTTTTTATTCTAATTTTATTGGATTTTGATCAGCAAGTCTAGTGTGTTAATTTTCCACTTTTGAGTTAGTGTAGTATCTACATGTCCAAGGAAATGATTACATATTTTCATGTTGCATAAACATAAGAAAACACATCTTTATTCTTCATTAAAGGGATGTAAGTTTTTTTTAATTTAATTTATTTTTTCAGGGTTCCAAGATTCATTGTTTATACACCACACCCAGTGCTCCATGCAGTCCATGCCCTCCTTAATACCCACCACCAGGCTCACCAACCCCCACCACCCTCCCCTCCAAAACCCTCAGTTTGTTTCTCAGATGTAAGTTTTTATACATGCTTGGCTATGGGTGTGTGTTCGAGGCTATTGGGTTTTTGAGTTCAGTTCTTACATACACTTTTCTTAGTCTATACCAATAGACCAGGTAGCTTATAAACAATAGAAATTTATTTCTCACAGCTCTAGAGGCTAGAAACTGGACATCAGGATGCCCAGGAGATCCGCTGACCATCCCCTTCCTCTTTGCCCATTGTCAGATTCTCCCTGTGTCCTCCAAAGGTGGAGGGGAGAAGGAGCTCTCTTGGACTCTTTTGCAAGGGCATTAATCTCATTTATGGGGCTTTGCCCTCGTGACCTAGTCACTCCCCAAACCCCTACTTCCTAATACTATCATAATGGGCATTAGGATTTCAAAGTTAAAAGTGTGGGGGTGGGACACAAACATTCATACCGTAATGACTATTGCTGATTTTTGCCTCCTAAATACATCCAAGATAGGAAGAGGGATATTTATGTTTTCTACTCTAATTTTAATCAAAGGTTTTTTCATTTTTTGCATTTGTGGTAGTTCTTGCTTTACGTAAATACCTACTGCTCTCTTTGGCACAACAGTTTTATGAATCTGTTGCCTTTTTTCATAAATTGCAAATTTTCTTATTAATTAGACTTTGGTTTCACCTTCAGTTCCTCAAACCTTAAATTCTCCCTTGTTTATTTTTTTCTTTCTTTCTATTTACATTTTCTGTTTGTCTATTTTAGATGTTTCTTTTTAAACATAATCTGATAATCTCTGTATTTTAATTAAAGGCTTTAGATGTTTCACTTTCAGGATATTGATTGGTAAGCTTTATCTGTTCTTACTGTGAGTTTCTTATGTTATTTTACCTTGCAGAGGTTTTTTTTGTTAACTTTTTCTCATTGTTTATTTTATCAATAACTATGCTTTTAATTTTTTTCTGAATTTTAAAGCTCCTCATACTTTTTCATGCTATATTGACTCTCCTCCAGCTTTTGTGTCTCTCTCTCTCTCTTCTTAAAGATTTTTATTCCTTTATTTGTGAAAAAGAGTGAGAGAAAGAGAGTGTGAGCACAGAGGGAGAGGGAGTAGCAGAATTCCTGCTGAGCAGAGAGCCCGATGCAGGGCTCAATCCCAGGTCCCTGAGATCATGACCTGAGCTAAACACGGGTGCTTAGCCAACTGAGCCACTAGCTTTCATGTCTCTTACTACTGTATGTACATTCTAGGTCTCCTGCATTCATTCTCTCAACTGTTTATCTTTCCCCTCTTGTTTATTATATCAGGATTTTTCTGTTTGTTATAAAATGGCTTTTTTTTTCACTTGACAATCCAACAGCAAGCTATCTTGCTCTTCTTTAATTTTTGAATAATTTGGGAATCTGTGTTCTTCTCAGCTTTTTTTTTTCCCATGTGATAATTAAACACTTGAATTTTCTTAAATGCATCTCCCACCTGGATAGCCCCAAACCTCTACTTTGTGTTCTTTGTATTATTACCACATGCAATATTGACTCTGTAAACTCCTGAGTACCTAGGGGTGGACTGCTCTTTGTCTTGTAGCTTTCTGGGGCTCAGAGTCACTCAGATTAAGTAGCCTCCTAAGCAGCAGTAGAGAATGACTGTCAGGACAGGCTGTAGCTATAGAAATAGGCAAGTTCCCAGGTGGTGGCCAAAGCACTTAGTGAAAACTTTTCTGTTTTCCCAGCTCCTTCTGCTCTTCGTGTACAGAGAGAAGTTAAGCCCTTTTTCATTTCCTTCTGGGCATCTTGTGAGTAATGGGAGATCAGGAACACAGGGAAGGAGAAGGGGTGATGTTGACTTTCTTAAGGATATCACAGATCATTGGATGCCACTGCTTTGTGTTCCTTATCTTAGGGCTCCCCAAGTTGGGCTTTAGACACTCATTCGGCCCTTGGAATAAGCTCCTTATAAATCATCTCAGCCAGAACTTCCAAAACATCTCATTCCACATGTCCTCTTTTGACCAAGGGGGAAGGGGAAGAAAGTGATGTTCCCTTCCTGTCTCCCCATTCAGACGTATTGGTGGCTTTAGGGCCACCAGGGAAGCAGGTGAAGCGTGCAATATTCAGGGAAATAGATTTCTGTTGCCTGTCAGGCAGGTAGGTATGTGCAATGAGCAGAGCTGACTTTCCCACTGGCCTGGTGTTGCCTCTGCCCGGGTTCTGAAATCCAGATTCCCCTGTGTGTGGCTCTGTAAATGCCTGGCTATTTCACCAACCCATTCTAACAGGGCCAGTCACTTTGTAACAGGATCTTGACAAGTTATATCTCCATTTAGTCTGACCATTTTAAAATGAAAATATAAATAAATTTGTCCTTACAAGTGGCAGAGACTATCCAAAATTTAGATCTAATTAGCAAGCTAAACTTACATTTCATGGTGTTTTATAAAGAATTGAGTTTCCTCATTAGTATTCATGATTTATGATAAATAAAAGGGTAGAAGTGGCTGCATACAAATTTAATCTCTGTCAGCTCAGTGGTTGGACTTTTAATTATGAAACCTCCTCTGCGTCAAAGAATATTGCCCTTTTTCACATTGTTAAGTTGTTAATTATTAATATTAGATGCACTTCATTTTTTCCTCTCAATTTTCCCTCTCTAATCAAAGTTCATCATCATGAGAATAAGAATATTCTGTGGACGGGGTGCCTGGGTGGCTCAGTGGGTTAAAGCCTCTGCCTTCGGCTCGGGTCATGATCTCAGGGTCCTGGGATCGAGCCCCACATCGGGCTCTCTGCTCTGCGGGGAGCCTGCTTCCTCCTCTCTCTCTGCCTGCCTCTCTGCCTACTTGTGATTTCTCTCTGTCAAATAAATAAAATCTTTAAAAAAAAAAAAAGAATATTCTGTGGAATATTTATGGTAATAATATTTTTAAAAAACATCCAACTAATTTAAATCTTTGAGTAGTGAGAAAGGTTATTCATACCACTGAGAAAGTTCCCTGGGAAAAAACTTCCCATATGTTCAAAATGTTTTTCTGCACCATTGGAGATTTCTTTCCAGCAAAGAACTGATTTTTTTTTTAAATACACCATACCAAAATCATAGAGAAAAGATTGTCCCTTCTGTTCTTTTAACTTAAGTATTTTGGGGAATCTTTTCCTTCAATAAAAATTACCTTAACCCTTCCTTCTAGAACATTCCTAGTTTCTCTGAAGGTGACCTCCTTTTTTCAAATCTCCATCTGATTTTTCTTGTGGAGACTTCCAAAATTATCTTTTACAAGAGTCGTCTAGTAAAAACACTTTCATCAACTTTTCATGTAACTTACCTACCTAAACTTCAAGTAACAACAAGTTTTCAAAGTTAAGTGAAAATATAAAAGCACCCTTTAGAAGGATCTTCGAGCCCATGTTTGCATGTAGAGTCTGCTGTATCATGCCTCGCTAGGTGAGCCATGCTGGGAACAGAAACAATTTGTACATTTATCTTCGTAGTTTGATGAAGGTTTTCTAAAAACATGTATTCGTGAAGAGATTTTCCTGTGGTCAGCTTTTGAAGTTTTGCTTCTCTGCTTCACGTTTTAAGCCCATAGGTCTCTCCTTCTTCATCCAACTGTCACTGGCACACAAAGCATTCTACTTCTTGCTTTAGGGCCACCAATTCCGACTGTGGTGCCTCAGTGCTAGCCTCTGACTGCTACCGACCACCAGCGTATTCCCTCAAGATTACATATCCCAGCCTCCTTTGCGGTGAGGTGTGCCCAGATGAGTAAGTTCCAGCCAACTGAGTGTGAACAACTGAACTTCCTGGGCGAGCTCTTACATATGATCCTCTGTAGTCTAACCTTTGTCCCGTGACAACACTGCAAGCTACATCTTGAAAACAGAGGAAACATGTATGGAAGGAGCTGGAATTCCAGCATCATTCATAGAAAACCACGTTCCAGGAAAGCCCATGTGGACAATAAAGTCTCAAGAAATAATTGTCTTTCATTTAAGAGAGAATAGAAGCAAGAATTTCATAGGTATATTTGTACCCACTTCTAATCCTCAACTTCTTTTTACCTATCAAAATTCACCAATCCCCAGTTCCATATATTTTGTCCCTTAATAAAATATAAGTGATTAAAGAATTAGGTAAACTATTCTGTAATAAAGGGGAAAAAAAACTATATTGTTAGAACACTTTCCTGGATCGAGATGACTCCTTTTTCATTTTTCAGGTTCTACGTAATTGACTTTTGACAGAAGACTTTCAGAATGCTCAGAGATAAAAATCTGGCAAAAAGAATTTTTCAGAAAGTCCCTCTTTTTCTTTATCCTAACCATTTTATTTTTTAATTTTAAAAAAAATTTTATTTACTTATTCAATAGAGAGAGAGAACATAAGCAGAGGGAGCAGCAGAGGGAGAGGGAGAAGCAGATTCTCTGCTGAGCAGGGAGCCCCAAGGGGGACTTGATCCCAGGACTCTGAGTTCATGACCTGAGCCAAAGGCAGACACTTAACCGACTGAGCCACCCAGGTGCCCCTATCCTCCCCATTTTAAACAGTGCTCTGATCTTACTCAGCTTTTGCAAATCTGAGTCCTACCTTCAGTGTATACAGGGGTAGACACACATTGTGATAGGAAGAGAAGAAAAAAAATTGTGATCCGTTTTATAGCATTTGTGAGTAATAAATTATGGGCACTGCCAAGGTCCAGTTAGTAACTCCACTACTCTGTTAGCAACATGCTCAGTGGACAAATGACTCTTCATTCATTGTTTCCATCATTTTTGTTCGTTTAACTTTTTTAAAAAAATTTTTTTAATAATTTTTTTTTTTTAGATTTTATTTATTTGACAGACAGAGATCACAAGTAAGTGGAGAGGCAGGCAGAGAGAGAGAGAGGAGGAAGCCGATTCCCCGCTGGGCAGAGACCCCAATGTGGGGCTTGATCCCAGGACCCCTGGACCATGACTCGAGCCAAAGGCAGAGGCTTTAACCCACTGAGCCACCTAGGTGCCCCTGTTTGTTTAATTTTTAAGGAAAATGTAAAATAGCAACAGGCCATAACACTTTGGTAAACATGTACTATAAGAATTCTGAGGGTTAATGGGGGGAGGGGGTTGGGGGGGTGGGATTATGGACATTGGGGAGGGTATGTGCTATGGTGAGTGCTGTGAAGTGTGTAAACCTGGCGATTCACAGACTGTACCCCTGGGGATAAAAAGATATTATATGTTTAAAAAAAAATAAAAAATAAATAAAAAAAAAAGAATTCTGTAGCATTCCATATTGCACTGATTGCAACTTGTGTAGTTTTTTTTTTTTAGAGAGTAAATGCAGATTTCAGTGTAACTTGCCTCTAGTCACAATTTGTTAACTTTGCAATTTCTTCTCAAAGCAGAGAAAAAGAATATAAAATTTATGATCATTGTCAGAAGGATTCAGGCCTCTGAAGCTCAATTTCCTCAAGGATCTATCAGAGTTGATAGTATCATGTTAATATTCTATAGAATACAGTCCACTAGTCTAATTAAAATGGGCATGGTGGTTTAAAATCATTTCGTATTTCAAAAGGAAAATGTATTAGGATTCTCCTGAGAAACAGAATCAATTTATAGATATGGATTTGATTTATTATAAGGAATTGGCCAGCATGGTTATGGAAGCTGAGAAGGCCCGAGATCCACAGTCAGCAAGCTGGAGACCCAGGAGATCTGATGGTGTGGTCCCGTGTGAGCCTGAAGGCCTGAAATGATCACCACAATAAGTTTAGTTAAAATCTATCACTGCACATGATCAAAAATTTTGTTATCTTACCTAAAGATCTTCTAAGATCTATTCTTCCCGCAACTTTCAGATACACACTGTACAACATTTCTTGGTGATAGCTACAGTGGTATACATTATATCCCCGGGATTTATTATCTTCGAACTGGAAGTTTGTGCCTTTGACTCCCTTTACTCATTCTTTGCCCTGCCCCACAACTGCCATTATGTTTTCTGTATTCATGAGTTGTTTGTTTTAATGATTCCATACATAAGTGTGATCACAGAGACTTTGTCTTTCTCTCTCATTTTACTTAGCATAATGTCTTCTAAGTCCATCCATATTGTCACAAATGGCAGGATTTTCTTCTCTTTTATGGCTGAGTACTTCTCCCTTGCATATATGTATTATATCTCCTTATCCGTCCATCTGCTGATGGACACTTTGGTTGTTTTCATGGCTTGGCTATTATGATTAATGCCGCAATGAGCATGGGATTGCAGATATCTTTTCAAGATAGTGATCTTATTTCCTTCCAGTACATTCCCACACGTGGAGTTGCTGGAGCATATGGCAGTTCTATTTTTAGCTTGTTGAAGAGTCTCTGAACTATTTTTCCTCAGTGGCTGCACCAGTTTACATTCCCACAACAATGCACGAGGGTCCCTTTTCTCCACATCCTTGTGAGCACTTGTTATTTCTTTTCTTTTTGAGGACAGCCATTCTAACAGATGTGGACTGATACTTCTTTGTGGTTTTGATTTGCATTTCCCTGGTAACTTCTGATGCTGAGCATCTTTTCATGTACTTTTTGCCCATTTGTATATCTGCTTTGACAATCCTTTTTTTTTTTTAAAAATTAGGGTTTTTTTGAAGGTTTATTTATTTGAGAGAGAGAGAGCATAAGCAGGGGGATCAGCAGGCAGAAGGAGACGCAGGCTTCCCACGGAGTAGGGAGCCCAACACGGGACTCGATCCCAGGACCCTGAGATCATGACCCAAGCTGAAGGCAGATGCCACCTGACTGAGCCACCCAGGTGTCCCCCCAGAATCAGTTTGTTTTTTTTTATTATCGTCCATCTTACAAGTGGAAGATGGTATTTCAGTATAGTTTAATTTTGCATTTCTGTTTTCTCTGAGGTTAGTTTAAGCATGTCCTTATGTTTAAAAGCCAACTCTGTATTTTTCTGTCAACTGTTGATTACTTTGCTCATTTAAAAAACTGAATCACTTGCCTCTTCTGTATTTTATTTGAAGTTGCTCTCTATTTACTTGAATTTATTCCTTGTCTGGGGTATGGGTCGAAATGTGCTTTCTCAGTTTGCTATCTGTCTCTGACTTTACTCAGAGCGGTATTTGCCATACAGGAGGGTGTTTTTATTTGATCACACTTTCATCTTTTTCAGATTTCTGTGTTTTGACTCACTTGAGGATTTCATTAAAAATGCTGTCATGCACCCAGTGAAGTAGATATTATTTTCCTTGCTCCTAGGCAGCAAAGTATGGCCATATTACTAAATAATTGTCAGAAAATGTAATTATGAGACTTCAGTGATTGTTACCTTAAAGGAGTTAACTCACAGGGCCTCTGCCCTTTACCTTTTGATTTGTTCCTTCTATCTGGGATGTAGACGTGATGGCAGGAGCTTTCCAAGAGTGTTCTTGGACCAGGAGGTGATCTTGAGAATGAAAGTTATTTGTTAAATATGATTAAGCAGAAAGGTGGAATAAGTACATCTTCTTTTATGCTTAGCTACTCTTTGCCTGTACTTGAATGATTTATATTGCCTAACAGAACAAACCCTTCCTCTCCATTGTTTTTACAAGTTCCCTTAGACTTGAATTTCCCTGTATTCTAAGGAATTCATTTAAAAAAACAGAACAAACAAAAAATAAAAACGAACACCATACCCAGTAGCCATTTAAAATCTCATTGGGGGAGCCTGGGTGGCTCAGTGGGTTAAGCCTCTGCCTTTGGCTCAGGTCATGATCCCAAGGTCCTGGGATTAAGCCCCACATCAGGCTCTCTGCTCAGCGGGGAGCCTGCTTTCCCCTCCCCTCCCCTCTGCCTGCCTCTCTGCCTCCTTGTAATCTCTGTCTGTCAAATAAATACATAAAATCTTTAAAAAAAAAATAAAATCTCAGTGAAGTTTCCCTTGGGGACTTAAATCAGCCATTATGGAAACCTTTGGAGTTCTCTGTTTTCCTGGACTGCTGTTCTCCCAGGCATAACTTTTGCCCCAGTGTTTCAGAAGTGGAGACACAAGCAGTGAATGAGCTTATTTTGAATGGACATCCTGCTTTATGAGCAAAGCACCGAGTGTGCTGCTAGACTCTGCTCTTTCTGGCTGGCCTTTCCAAGCTTAGAACCTCTGCCTGCTAACCCAGCTGGGGTGAGGGTGATCTGGTCCTCATATTCCTGGTCTGCTTTATCTGGAGTAGAACCTTCACCCTGTGAATGGAGGCTGGGTGGATGAGAGGAACCCCCAGACTCTCCGCTGCACTTTCTCAGAACGTAGCCTCTAAGGTACAGAGCTGGGTGGGAGGCTGAGAAGTGATGGTGATCTTCTTTCTGGGGAGAGACCTGAGTCCTTGGCTGGGAGCTGAGAAGAAAGAGGGCTCCATCTTCTTGCCCTCCCCCGCCATCCCAGTGAAACTTGTCTTGTGATGTGGGGCAGGGTCTAGCAGGTGGTAGCTGAAGTGCAGAGTCTTACTGTTATGAGAGAGATTTAATAGTTGTTTTTTAAAAATAAATATCTCTTTTCTTTCTTTCTTTCTTCCTTTCTTTCTCTTTCTTTCTTTCTCTTTCTTTCTTTCTTTCTTTCTTTCTTTCTTTCTTTCTTTCTTTAAGAGCGAGAGATTGTGTATGAGCAGGGGAGGGGAGTAAAGGGAGAGGGAGAGAGATAATTACCAAGCCATCCCCATGCTTAGCGTGGAGCTGGACGGGGAACTCGATCTTAGGACACTGAGATCATGACCTGAGACAAAATCAAGAGTTGGCCACTTAACCGACTGAGCCTCCCTGAATAAATGTTTCTTAATGTTCTGCCTGCCCTTAGGACAACCTCCTGACACTGTTTGTTTTTAGATAATTTTCACCACCTGTGTTTCACTGGGGAGAGGATCAGCAGAACAGCTCATGATGGCATTCAGAGGTGCTCTCTCTTCATCCTTTGTTTTTCATATTTTATTTTCACATATTTTATTCACTTTCCTAATTATATTCCCATTGTATCTTACTGTTTTTCAAGGAATGCTCATTTTTTTGGTATTCTTTTAATCTTCCCTTTATTGACCTAGTCAATTTTTTCCTACTTCATTCTAGGCTTTATTAGCTCATCTGTCATTTTCTCCATAGATTTTTTTTTTTAATCTTTTCATATGGATGACTAAATGTAGTAAGTTAGTTTTGAATAATATTCATGGTGAAGTATTGATAAAAGATTGTATCTATTCCATGACTGCATCTTCGCAATATATTCTGTTTTTTTTTGTTTGTTTGTTTGTTGGTTTGGTTTTTCTGTCCAATTTTCTTGTATTATTTTTAGACTGATCTTGTGATGGTACATGTATTTTTTAACTTCTCATATGTGATGGAGCACAATTTTTTTTTCCTGATGTTGGCCTGTGGTTTATATGTGGGAGGAGTCAAGGTCATGTGTTGACCTAGAAAGGATTTTCTTTAAAACTTAGTTTTCTTTGGTTACTTTAATATTCACTGTCTCCCCAATGAAATCAAGAGACCTGTCAGAATTTCAATAGTGCAAAGTTTCTCCTCTCCCTCACTGATTCAGACACAGAACGGTTGTTTGAAAGTATGGCTTTTCTGGATGATTTTTCATATTTGATTTTTAGAACACAAATCATTCTAGAAAATGTCCTATGGCCAACTTTTCCATTCTCTTCTGCAGGGAGGGTTTTGTTTCACCCCTTAGGGTATGCACCTCACCTTTAAGAAATGTACTTTTTGGTTTTCTGGATGATCTGAAACCACAGCTTTCTCTCACTGCTTCCATTTATCCTAAGCCTAATCAGTCTTCAGTGACTTTGCATAACTGTCACACCTATTTCCTTCTTTGTGATTTTTATATTTCTCTTAATTGTATCAAAATACAGTTAATTTTTAAAAAATTTCTCATTCTCTTCATTTCTTTTGTGTGATTTTCAGGAATAGGAGGAAAAATGCCACTATCTTCAAACAAACTTTTAAAGATTGTTATTAGTGATAACAATCACTAATGCTGAGGCTCCGTGCATGTTTGTGAATCGTATGTGGCCAGACAGATCGTGGAGATCACCCTTTCTGGGAAGACCCCATTTTTACTGAACTTCTTAGAAATGTTCAGGCCATGCTGATGGCAGCCTTCCTCCACCCACTCCCACTATTTTCCCCACTGCACAGTGTGAATACATTTTAGTTCTGGATGGCAAAATAGTAGCAATAAATTTTCTGCTGCTGCTCATTGGTAGCTTTTTAATTAAAGACACAGGCATGTGAACACACTGTGAGGGCTGGGAATATTTTCATTTATACACTAACTGAACAATAAAACAGTGCACACTCATTAGAGTTGGGGTATTTGGGTTATATAGCTCATTTTTTAATATTTACATTGAATCAGTCTCTCAGTCTTTCTGTCTCTTTCTCTTTTACTTATTCTCCTTCCATCCTTCTCCTCTAATGTTCTTAGAGATAGCCTGCTAGTTTCAAACAACTTGTAGCCATACTACCAGGTGCTGATTATAGCCATAACTCCTTCCAGGCCTCCTGACATGTGTCAACTTTGGTAGCAAATCTACACATCATCTGTGGAAATGGAAAAAAAAATTATATTCACCTTAGGTACACAGGTTAATATCAAATCATAGCTTCTAAGTGAAAGAGTCCTGTCTGTAAAGGCTACATGCCCTATAATTCAAATTATATGACATTCTAGAAAAGGCAAATAGATATATTTAGATGATCTGTGATGACCAGAGGCCTGGAGACAAGGTTCAATGGGTGAGGCTCAGAGGACTTTTCAGGGTGGTGAAATTATTTTGTGTGATACTGTGATGATGGATGGATGAAACCATGCATTTGTCAAAACCAATAGAAATTTATAGAATGAAGAGCAAACCTTAACGTATGCAAATTTTAAAAATCCTTTAGGAGGTCAGGGGATCCCAGGAAAGGACACCAACTGTGACAAGAGAATCTCACTGTGTTACAAATATATGAAACAGTCTCCCTGAGGGGAGTGGTAGAAAAGATGTTGACTGACATAACCTTTGAAATGAGTGAGGTCTGTAAGATTAAAGGCACATAAACCTGTACGTAAACTTCTCTCCTCGCTGACAGAGCTTCTCCATTGGGCTATGGCAAAACAGTTTGGTATCATTATATGTGTATAATGGAGTTGAATAGTTAAGTAAATGTTTGACAAAGGAGGGAGCCATGTTTCTCACTATTGGCCTGGGAGGTTAGAGATAAAAAGGGGAGGGAACTAGAATGATCTATGTGGTAATGGAAAACAGTCTGAAACATCAGTATGAAGTCACACTTAGCTTAATAGGTCCATACTAATGGTTACACACAGGAATCGTTATAGTTACACACATACACAGGGGATAGTATACACGTAGAAATTTCTGGAAACAATACCACCTCATATCAGTGTGTACAATTGGAGCCCCGATCTCGCTTTCTAATACTTTTTCCAATAAAAGTTTCCAGGACCCTTTGGAGAAATTGCTGCCTGTAAGATTGGGATAAGAAATATACAAAATGCACCTAGAACATTTTGTAGTGCTAGAAAAAAGGAAGTACTTACAATCAAAGCTGAACATTGTACATAAGATGTGAAATGAGCTCCATAATTATGCTTGCCAAGGACATATTTTCACACTCAGAAGAAGGATGTGTATAATCATTGAACATGAACCAGTGTTCTCCTCTTGCACTATATTCCTTTTTAAAATTGGGGAAAACATATCTCTGGGTCAAAAAAAAATGGTTACACAATTCTTTTTTGTTTGTTTTTGTTTTTTGTTTCAAGTATTTATTTAAATTCTAGTGAGTTAACATATAATGTAATACTGGTTTCAGGAGTAGAATTCAGTGACTGATCACTGACATATAACATCCATTGCTCATTTTGCACAATTCTTCAAATGTTCAATGTGTTAGGAATTTTTTTTAATTAAAAGGTTTTAGTCTCTTCCTATATTTCATTAACCTTTCTCGCCTCTATTTTGTGTTGTTTTCATGTTGATATTTCCCCTATCTCCTTGTGAAGCCATTAAAGACATCGAAAGTGTTTTTGTTTTTGTTTTTTTCCTTCCTGGTTAGTTGGGTCCAGTTACCCTAGAAAAAAGACTCTTCCTGTGTCAGACTCAGGCTATCTAAACCAAGAAACCATAAGCTCTGGATTTTCACCGTCTTGTAGCTAAGGACATAGAACTATTTCCAGGATGTAATACAGGTGCTCACTAAAATTGTCAGAGGAAAGAGGAGAGCTCCACTGTGCAGCTAATGGGAGAGGTGTCCCCTGTTTGGGAGATACTGTGTTGGTGGGGGCTAGGAGGATAGTATTTTTGTGTCTTATGGATGTAAAATCATCACCTTAAGAAAGCTGAAGCTTTCTTTCTCTGAACTTAGAGAAGAGAACCATTGCTAAATGAGGAGAATAACGCAGGAGTGGTCTTTTTCACTATAAGGGATAAAGTGTACTCCCAACTGTATGGGACTAAAGATAGAGATTGCCAGAGATTGTTGAGCAAGAGACAGACCTTAGCAAAGAGCAGCCCTAAAACAAAACAAAACAAAACAAAACAAAACAAAACAAAACAAAAAAATCCTGTCTGGCAGCTCTCAGGTGCTGAGTCATTGGAAGCAGGAATGTGGCCGAGTATTTTAGAGGTTGCACAGGAGAGGAGGTGAGCAGGTTCCCCCAGTGTGGACTGCAGTATGAAGCCTGAGAAACTGGTCTTTTTAATACTTTTATAGCTGTCAGAAGAGTTACTCCAATTTTAGGAGGCATTCAGAGAATAGACAGTATATCCCTAAGAATGTGCATTTTGGTAGGCTATTTATCAGTTTCTGGGGGATGACCAATATTGTCGTGTAGTCCCCGCTCTCTCTCTGGAAGAAACATTGATGTCACTTGACAACGGAGTATTATTATCCGTGTCCATGCAGAGGCTCCATTAGCAAAGCCTAATAAACAGTTGAGACCTCTTAGACATGTTGGTCTCCTTGCAAATTCCCTTTATAGTGATCCTTAAATAATTAATTTCTGTAGATAGGATTAAATCATCACTGACAGACAGGAGCAATTTACAAATGACAAATAAACCATGAGTAGACAAATAAAATCAGAGGTGCAGGGGCACCTGGATGGCTCAGTAGGTTAAAGCCTCTGCCTTTGGCTCAGGTCATGATCCCAGGGCCCTGGGATGGAGCCCCACATCCGGCTCTCTGCCCAGCGGGGAACCTGCTTCCCATCCTTCTCTCTCTGCCTGCCTCTGCCTACTTGTGTCTGTCAAATAAATAAATAAAAATCTTTAAAAAAAAATAAAATCAGAGGTGCAGACTTCCTTCATTGGGCTGATACGTAAAACCTCTTCGACATCTTTTTTTTTTTAAATAAATCACTTCTTTCTTACATTGTATAGCAAAGAAATACCACATGTAATTCTTAATATTAAGTCTGTATTACAACTCATCTCTGAGGACATTACATTTGTCTCCCAACGTCCTATAACTTTCTCTCTAAATTTTAGATAAATCATACCTTCATTCAGTATTTAATTCTGCAATAAATCCTTATTAAATGTTAGCACTGTACTCTAATTCCTGATCTCAATCTAGTCAAAAGCTTCAGGGAATATGTTTCTGTGCTCAGGAGATGAAGTTATAGTGAGGAATGCAGTATTCTTTTAAGTATGTCGATATTGTGATGGAAAAATAACTGAGTTTCAGTCTCTATAAACTGGAGGCCGAAGACCACACACAGACCCTGACAGTGTAGCCAACTTGATGAATAAATTCATGGAATTAGTCTCATGTGCTCCTAAATAGTTATCTAACTTGGCAAAGCTCTAATTATGCTGGGTACCCTTAATGCCCAAATCAGAACCCTGCTGGACTGATGAGAGGTATTTAATGAGATCAGATATGGATGCATGGAAAGGGCCATAACAGCTTATGTCCAAGACCTTGAGGCTTAGATTCTCTATCCACTTCCATATAAATGTAGTGGATGATTTATTTTCAAATGTCATAACAATTACATTTCTTCACTCATTAAAATGTATCATTGATTATATATAGTACATTTATCCCAAGAGGACTTGTTTATGGTAGACAGTTTTAATGCACAGTTAGTAATTAAGAACTCTGGCTCTGCCTTTTCGTTGGTCTTTGATTGGAATATGATTGCCTGGGCTTTTAATACCTTAGGGTTGCATTTTTGTAGGCAGAAAAGATCCTGGAAACACTGGAGATGTCTTATAGAAGAGTCATATGGCATCACACCCTCTGGTTCCTTTTCATTTCATCTGTTTATATATGGAAATTAGCTCTAACAAATGAAAGCTACAAATGGATGGACTCTGCAAACATGATCTCAGAACCTACAAATTTATGGAGGGGTCAGCGTTACGGTGAGGCTGTGCCATGTGTTTAACCAATGCTTCTAACTAGCCAAGGAACTCTTTCCTTCACATGTATTCCACTTAGGTAAGCAGTGAACATAAAAGGAAAACCATTCTTTATTTTGACAGTATTACTTAATGCTTTTTTTTTTTTAAGATTTTATTTATTTATTTATTTGACAGAGATTACAAGAAGGCAGAGAGGCAGGCAGAGAGAGAGGGAGAAGCAGGCTCCCCACTGAGCAGAGAGCCCGATGCGGGGCTCAATCCCAGGACCCTGGGATCATGACCTGAGCCGAAGGCAGAGGCTTAACCCCCTGAACCACCCAGGTATCCCTGCTTAACATTTTTTAAATGTTTTTTTTTCTAAATGAGTTTATTTTGTCTTAGTGAATCAGCTCTTGACTTTTGGGCCTAGGATGACGTCACCATATTTAGGTAGAAAATATGTATCCACATGGCCTGACTCTCCTCTGCAACCCCCCAACTTCTTCTACCTTCTGTTAGAAATATCTGAAAGTCCAATATCTATCTGTATATATAGGTGATATGTAATACATAGTATAGTCATTATGTGATATCTACCCATATAATTACAGATTTGTATATACACATATTTTTTGTATTTATAGATGATAAAACACATCCAGTGAGTAGGAATGAATACAGTGGTTCAGACTTTTTTAGATAAAACATTGTCTAGTATTTGGAGTCATGAAACTCCAGAAACAAAACTTGCTGTGAGGCAGATGTTTCATAAAGTAGGTTTAGGCTAATAGAAGGCAGCTGTTTTTAATGGAGTGGTGGAATTCCATTTATTCTTTTACTCTTGGGTAGTAAAATAGGAGGGAAGTGTGGAGGGAAATTGAAGGCGCATAGCGTAATTTAGGTATTTTTACCTTGGTAATTGTTTTACCCCATTTTTACTATGGATTATAACCTTCTTTTTTCTTTGCTGTTGACTAAGTAATTCAGACCACAGAGACAGATAGAGCCTTTTCATGGAGAACTACTTGGTCTGCCTTTGAAGAAAGTGGTAATTCTCCGTGACCTCATAACCCCTCACTAAATGGAGTATTAAACAGCCCACATCCATGAACAGGAGAATTAGCTTCTTTGGGTCAAAACACATTTAAATTCATTGAGATATAATATCCTTTCCAGTTTATAAATGAGAAATGTTTAACTAATTAAGGGATATCATTGCCGTGTCATCCTTCACTGTTTGAAAATGACAAACGAGCGAAGTTACTCATAATGCAATCAGTGACGGTTGGTTTCCTCGTACATTAGTGAGACATAATGCAAATCAGTGAGGATCCAAGAGAAGTTAATGAAAAATTCCACTTAACAAGGGAAAGAAATAAAAGAGCTTCTTAAATATTCATTCTAAAGTAACTAAGCTAAAAACTATTTTTACTACTTTAGTTCAAAATATTCGTAATAATAACCCACCATTTATTCTGATCTTCTTCTGGGCTAGAACAGGGCAAGGCAATGGTGGTATCACTATATTTAATCCTCACAGCAGTCTTATAAATTGAATAATTTTATCACCATTTATATATGAGGAAAGTAAATCTTGAGAAGCTAAGTTACTTACCCAAGATCACCCAGCAGTAGGGCAGAGACAAAAATAGAAACGATTCTCTGACTTCCAAAAGACACTCTCTGACCTTCCTATCTGCTGCTTCTTTCTTCTGTCCTTTTTTGTTCTCTGCTCTAGCTCATTTTCCACTTGTAGATCCAGAAAGTCAACGTTGTGGAAGACCTGTCCCACTTGGTATTATCTGCTTCTGCTATTGCTTATAATACTTGTTTCCTTAAGTACCGGGAGGACTATAGCAATTAATTCCTTCATTTATTGAACACTCATGTGTCAATCATCTGACATGTGGTGTGTATGCAGTTTAAGTATTAATGATAAAATGATGAATAAATAAGTTATCTAAGAAGGAAATAATTATAATTACCTTAATTTAAGATTATATAGTCTTGTGTCATTAAAACAGCTTCCCATTTGCCTTGCTCTAAGTGTCATTACCGAAGAAATAATTATATTCAAATATTTTGGCAAATCTTTCGACTGAAAGAAATTTACCTCAGTGTGTTTGCATTCCAGTGTTCTTATATTTTAGTTACAAAATAGTTTCAGATCATCTCCAGGAAACATCACTCTGTGTTAAATAAATTACTTGAAAGAACCACTGAACTCCTTAATCTATTAGTAGTTTTTCTAAGACTGAACATGCTGGAAGTAACTTTGTACTTACTAACTGTATTTGTCAAATGTGCCCCATCAGATCCTTGACTTTAAGAGGAAAAAAAAAGTATACATTCCAGAACTGCCTTGAGAGAAAAGTATAACACAAGAGTGAACAAAAAATGCATAGCTCATCTCACAAATACGTAGAAGTTTAGTGTAATGGTTGGTTCTTAGAATAATAATCAATCAGTCAATCATCATTATCATCGTCAAACTAGAGAGTGTTAATACCATTCTTATACCACATTCTAGTGTAGAACCATTGTCCTTCCGTGTATAGTCTTTCTTTTACTAAGTGACTCCACATTGACAGGCTATGGTCTTATCTCTTGCCATTTTGGACCTTTGATAATCATTTTAATGATAAGCTCAGATGTACAAAACATACTTCTGATAACAGCCCAATACAGTGTCTTTAGGTTACTATCAAATATAAGATACAGTGGGAGAAGCAGTGCACATTTAAAATCACAGAATTAAGCTAAGATTGTGGGGAGAAATAGAGGAAAAAATGTCATGCAACTTCTTGAGTTGAGTAATGTAGTTATTAAACAGTACAATGCAATGATATTTGGAAAATTTTATCACTGTTTGGGTCTGTTAATCAAGTTAGATACTCACACATTCATATTTTTATGAACACTTATTTGGCTACAATGTCAGAATAATTTTCCTCAATCTTAAAAGTTATAACCTGGAAAAGAAATTTATAATAGTGGCTGGTTGTTCTAATTATGTCCTTAGGATTTGGTATCAGAAGTAAGTTTATTTTCTACTTTTTTCCTGTGTTTCATCTGGCGAAGCAAGAATATACAACCTTTTGCTTATTAGTTTAGATTGTCAGAAGTAATGCAATCAGCAGCAAGGCATCTTTTACAGAGACTCCTGGATAATTTTCAAAATGGTGAAAAAGAAACCAAAAAAGAAAAAAATAACAAGAATATACAAACTCCCAGTTTCCAGTACAGCTCTAGCATATAAATTAGAATTTCACAACTGGCAATATTGTGTTCAGCTTTAAAAATTCCCAAAAGTTGGGGCGCCTGGGTGGCTCAGTGGGTTAAAGCCTCTGCCTTCGGCTCAGGTCATGATCTCAGAGTCCTGGGATCGAGCCCCACATCGGGCTCTCTGCTCAGCAGGGAGCCTGCTTCCTCCTCTCTCTCTGCCTGCCTCTCTGCCTACTTGTAATCTCTGTCTGTCAAATAAATAAATAAAATCTTAAAAAAAAAATTCCCAAAAGTTTCTTTCATCTACTTTCATGTAGTATTTGTTCTTTCTCTTGTCTGGTTTCATAAAATTAGGTAGTTCTTAATCTGGGAAACGTTAGGTTTTAGAACTCAACCGTCTTCCTGAATTCATATACCTGATTTCGTTCTATAATTGTATTTGTTTCCATTGCTGCTTCCACAACTTGGCACACCCTTTGTATCTTCAAAAAATATATATTTATTGTCTCATAGCTCTATAGATCAGAAGTCTGGTGGGTTTAGCTATCATCTCTGATCTGGGTCTTAAAAGGCCAAAATCAAGGCACTCATCAGCCCAGGCTCTCTTCTGGAGGTTTTCAGAGTTGTTCAGGTTGTGGCAGAATACTGTTGCATGCACTTGGATGACCTTGATCCTGATTTCCTCATGGCTGTCAGCTGGGAGCTTCCCTCAGCTCCAAAAGGCCCTCTCACTCTCTCTTCACTGCCCATGGGCCTGTGTGCTGATGATGGCCTCCAACAGGTTCCCACCCTTGGATTTCTGACATCCCTTTTGGCCACCTACCATTGGTTCCCAGCCAGGGAAATTTCTGTGTTCTTGATGGCTCATGCAATTAGCTTAGGCCCACCTGGATAATCCAAAATAATCTTTGTATTTTGAAGGCAGCAATCTTAATCACATTTGCAAAGTCTTTTTTTTTCCAGGTAATGTAATGTATTCATGCTTTTTCAGAATAAGGGTTCAGGCAACTTTGAAGCTCATTAAACTGTGTACTACAAGAGTGCACTGTTTTTTGTTTTTTTTTTTTTTTCACAGTTTAACATCCCTGAGATAAGATGAATTTTTAAATCAATAGTAATGTATAATCTGGGGCTCCTGGGTGGCTCTGTCACTTGAGTCTGACTTTTGGTTTTGGCTCAGGTCAAGATCTCAAGGTCCTGAGATTGAGCCCCTCATTAGGCTCCATGTTCAGTAGGGAGTCTGCCTGAAGATTCCATCACCTGCAAGCATGTCTTCTCTCTCTCTCTCTCTCTTTCTCTCTCTAAAATAAATAAATAAATATTTAAAAAAGTATTATGTCATAATCTACTGGGCAGGAATCTATTCTGCCTTATATAATATACCTACTGTGTACATTACTGGTTGTTCTGTATCATATGATGATACCTGTTACCATGATGCATTGGAGTCAATGTAATGTAATTTGTTTTATGCTAACCTTAAATAGGATGTAAGCATACAAAGAGCTATCAGAATTCATGAATAAAACACAAACATCCCAGTTAAACATTGGACAGGTGAATAGACAACTCACAAAAGCAATCTTAAGGAAAATACGTGTACAAAAGCTTCAACTCTACTCGAGATCAAAGAAATTTACCTTAAAAGAAGCTTCCATTTTTTTAACCTATCCAACTAAAAATGTTGAGTGCATGATTCCTTTTGTTCATGAGAGTAGAAGGAAATGAAGTAGGTGGTAGAAACAATTTTGGAGGCCAATTTTGCAGTGTATTTCATAAGATTTAAGTCTTCAAATACAGCTAGTCTAGGAATTTTTGTGATAGAAATATTCAGAGACCTGCACAAAGATTTATATACATATTCTGTGTATGTATGAATAATGAAATGAAAAATTCCTGTTGTCAAATGAAACAAACAAACAACTAGTGGTTCCATAAGCATCACACTTACTTATAGAGAACGTTTATTGGGGCAGTAGAAATAATGCTATATCAGGATCTCTTCAGAGAGGAAATACCAACTGGGCAGAGTAGCTTATACAATAGAAGGTATAGTCATTTTGAGGGAGAAGAAAAGCAAGCATTGATTATCTATAGTTTTTTCTAGTTGAAATGAAAGAAGTATCTCTTTTTCTGTCAGTGGCTAATAACTCCACTCCCACTTGGAAACATACCACCTTCCATACCCCCTGTATTGGCACCCGCTCTCCATTATTTCCTCTGATGTTTGCTTTATTTACATTCCCAACTTCTACTGCCATCAGTATTTAACAGTGCTGAAGTCACTGCAGGAAAATACACCCACAAACACATTCACAAACACACACACATACACCTGTGTGCATGTATAAACAAACAAATTAATAAGCCCATGCCACCTAAGTACTGCATCCTTTCTCCTTTTATTGATCATGATTTAGAATTCATTTTTCACCTTCAGGGTTTTCATCCTGTTTCTTCTTCAACTCATAGCAGTTAATCCAAAATACTATGCATTTATTCAGCCAATAGTTCCTAACATCTCCTTCTGAGGTCCAGTTCCATCTTTGTGAGATACAGAAATGACTTGTCAGTAGGGCAGTATATATGCAGTAATGTTTGGAGATAAATACTCAAAATAAATACTCAACATAAATACTCAAAAAGATCAGATACTGACAAGTACAGTGTAGGGTATTCAAGTAGGTTTCTGCAACAGAAAGTGACCAAAAGTCTCCTGATTTCATTGTTCAAGGAAGGTTAAATTAAGCTAAAATCTTCATTATTAGAAGGTGTGGCAATGAAAGCAGAAAGAGAAACCCAGGTAGACATTATCTCAGATTTTAAGAAGTTGGTTAGCTGGCTAGAGAAGATGTTACAGAACTAGACAATAGCTCAGGCAAGGACCCTAAGAAAGAAACCATTTTGAGGTGATTGAGATAGGTGAAGAAGGACAATCGGAGAGAAGTATATTATCCTGGAGAGAGAGCAGTAGAAGAGACTGTTAGTGGTCAAGCTGAGTGGGAGTTCACATGGCAGGATTTAATGGTGGGAGTCATATTTTCCATAGGGAAACATATACTATAATGATCTGATTTTTTTTTTCTTTTTTAAAGATTGGTGTGTTTTTGGTGTGGAAATGGATTGTGGAGGCAGGAGTGGAGTCCAGAGACCTGCTAAGAAGCTCTGGTAGGATGTGGTAGTCATTGTAGTAGCCTCCATGGAGATGTAGAGAATTGTAGGGACACAGGACATGTTTACAAGAGCTGATTTGGGGTGCCTGGGCGGCTCAGTGGGTTAAAGCCTCTGCCTTCTGCTCGGGTCATGATCCCAGGGTCCTGAGATTGAGCCCCACATCGGGCTCTCTGCTCAGCAGGGAGCCTGCTTCCTCCTCTCTCTCTCTGCATGCCTCTCCACCTACTTGAGATCTCTGTCTGTCAAATAAATAAATAAGATCTTAAAAAAAAAAAAAGAGCTGACTTTTGTACTGAAGAGGAGGGGATGAAAATGATAGGGGTAAGGGAAGGAAATCATGCTGGAATAGTTGGGAAGGTAACAGTCATCTTTCCTGAGATGACTTTGGACTCTAACTTAACCATGTTTTTGAAATGGTCCTGGTAAAAGCTCTTTTAAATTTTAAATCCAGTTAAGAATTCTGAGTCCTTTCGTCCCTGGACCCCTGTGTAGCTTTTAGCACATAAAATCACTCTTTCCTTTGGTTTTATGGCTCTACCATTTATCTCAATTTCCTTTATGGGTCTTTTGCTGCAGCTTATCCCCTAAATGTTGGGATTCTTTCCCCTAGAGTTTCTTCATTATTCGATCCACAGTGCCTTCTGAATATCAATGCTAATCACTTCTCATCTGTGTTCTCAGCCCAGGTATAATTCTCCCGACAGCTCTGTATGCCATACTACCTACTAAACACCAGTGATTTTAAGTGCTAGGAGTATTTCAGTAACCCAAATTCTCTTGTCTATGTTCACATTATGCTCTTTCTCCTATTTTAAGAGAAATAATCATCCACCAAGAGCTTGTGGTACATTGAATTATTGGGCTCAGTTGCTCACTGCCCTGTATTATTATAACATGTAGACACACTGTGGCTTCACGGTGGGTACAATTCTGCTCCTTACCTTATGATTTGCTTTGGCAGTAGTGGTATATATGACAAAATTTAAGGCTTAAGGGCCATTGGATGGACTTTCATATGACTTTCTGCCTTTCCTGATAAGAAGCTGATGCTTCAGGTAGCTGTTAGCCCAAGAAGGATGAGAGACATGTGGAGCAGACTTGGATCCAATGTGTGGTTTAGAGTCAAGGCCAGTTGGGCTTGGCTGCTGTAGCATGAACAAGAAATGATTGAGTCTTGTTGTGCAGCAGTGAGATTTAGTGGGTGATTTTTAGCCAAAGCCAAGTCCTACAGAACTCATATGGGACACATGGCAGCCATGCCTCACCCTCCTTTCTCTGTTGACGGTCACATGGAATAATATTTAAATCTTGCTGTTTCTTTTTCTCAGTAGCTCTTAGAACACTCATTTTCTCACTATGACCTCAAATCCCCTACCATCTTTTGATTGAGCTGCTCTGTATTTTATTGCTGATTTCCTTTGCTTTACTATTGTCCTCTCCCAACTGATTTTCCTTAGGCTTGCTAGAACGATCTTTCTCTCTTTCTTTCTTTCTTTCTTTTTTTTTTAAAGATTTTATTTATTTATTCGACACAGAGAGATCACAAGTAGCCAGAGAAGTAGGCAGAGAGAGAGGAAGAAGCAGACTCCGCACCAAGCAGAGAGCCCGATGCGGGCCTTGAAATCAGGACCCTGAGCTGAAGGCAGAGGCTTAACCCACCGAGCCACCCAGGCGCCCTTAGAATGATCTTTCTTAAAAGGCAAACTGATTGAGTCATTCTAGCATTTGTAGTTCTTCAGGGAGCACCCATAACCAAAACTTAAGTATAGAATCTCAGTTGTCAGGCTCACACTGATCCCCACAACGTGGCCTTCCTCTAACTCTGCACCCTTATTTCTTACACTGTCTCTCATCATTACCTTGAACTTCTGCACCACCATGCTCGTTTTCATTTTAAATGAACCGTATTCTATACGGTTCCTATGTCTTTACACATGTTCACCCCACTCTTACCCCATGCTCATTTAATCTGTACCTTTCCTTCATTGTCAAATACTACTTTATCCACACAGTTCCTCCCTGTGCCTCGCCTTGCCCATCTTTATTCACACCTCCTGTGTTGTACGTGCCTCCACAGTAACCAGTGGTTGCTTTTGTTAAACGCCTACAAGAAAAACTGGTTAATTCCTATTTGCTCTTAAAATTTACTTCAGGTGAATTTTCTGTATTTTATTAATTTGTTTACTTGCTTGCTTTCTAACCAGCAAATAATTTTCTTAGGCCATAATGGATTCTTCTGTCTCTGTATTTCAAGATGATACTGAAAACTTCTTAAATATAAGGGTGGAAAAAGGAAAGGGGGGAAAAGGGGCAAGGGAGGAGGAGCAAAAGAGAGAAGGGAAAGAGGAAAGGAAAGAAGAGGGAGGGAGAGAGGACAGAAGGAAGGAAAAAAAGGAAGGAAGGAGGAGGAGGAGACAATGAAAGAAATTTTTAGGAGGGAGAACAGGCACAGAACATTTTCTTGTCACTCAGAAAATAACTGATGAGAATAAAGGTCATCTTCTCCTTAAATAATACTTTTGCCTGCTCTGCTATGTTGATTTCTCAATGAACTTTTCTAAAAGAGCATCATTTCTAGTGATTGCAGAATTTCAATATATATATATGAATATGTATGTAATTATATATTCATATATATGAAATATGTGTATAATTATATATATCTAATAAAATAATATCTAATGAGTGATTATGTGTATTAGGCATTTGTTTTAAGAAAAGTCATTTAATAGGGCCAGATCTTTTTCTATAAAAGAACTAGAAATTATTCTGAATGTCTGCATTTATTTTATTCTCTGTGGGAGACAATTCAGTAATTTTGAGAAGCATCAGTGAAAACAAGTAATGATTACACAAGGGCAAGTAAGTACTTAGGAGAATCCTCTTGTAATACAAAGACCCACATCCTCATCACCGTTTCATACTGAATAAAATTTAAGAATCAAACCTAGGTAACTTCCAGAGTCTATCTCTCCCCTTGTCTTTTAAGTCCTCTCTCCTCACATGAACTTTTGAAGACACACCCAGTTTGTTTTTATTAAGACTGTGTCTTTTTAGAGCACTTTTATGTTTATAGCAAAATTAGGGGGAAGTTACGGAGATTTCCCAGGTGTCCCCTTGCCCCCACACATGCACAGCCTCCCCGTTAGCAACATCTCCCCCCAGAACCCTCCATTTGTTGCCATTGGTGGACCTGCATTCATATATTACAATTAATCTGAGTCCACAGTTCATGTTATCCATTACACTGGGTTTTAATTGAGGCAAACTCTTTTCATTCTCTGCATTCCTGATTCTCTAGCATTTGTAGTGTGCCTTCCCTACCTCATATGGATCAACTGTAAGCTTCAGCTTATTGAGGCTTATGCTTAAGTTTGTTGTCTATATGTGTATGTGTGTGTGTGTGTGTCCAATCTGTGTCCCCTGGTGTTTACACATTCCTTGGAAGCAGAAATGATGTGTTCCTCCTTCTGACTCTACATCCGACATTCCTACATCAGGCCTCATGCCCACAGGTTACTTCAATTAGCCCTGAACTGCTAAAGATCCCATTTTCAAGAAGAACAAACGGAAGGCTTGAAGGGTAAAATCTTCACAGTGTGTAAGTGAGGAGCTAGACCTCGCATTTTGGACTCCTGTCTCACAGTTCAATTCTATGCCTCTCCAGGAGGTCTGCTCTATTAATTAGCTTGAGAAGTAGCTGCTGTTCCCTCTGAAATCGCCAGAACTACAAAACTGTGTGAGTGTGAGGCTTTAAGTACGTAAAGTAAGCATTTTCCTTGAAGTTACTTCAAGGCAATGTCTTTACTATACCTCATGAGAAGAGGGCTAAGAAATGATAAAAAGCAATGTCTCTTGATGATCAAATGGCATTTCAAAAATTATCTATTCAATTTCTCCTGTCAGGGCAGCTTTTTTTTTTTTTTAATAGTATATTTAGGATTCTTTTTCTGACTCAGAGGTGAGCATTATGGTGCTAATGATGACGATAATGGCACGACCACGTTACATGCTTTAGAGCTCTATGCATTTACTGGTACATTCTGTTCATTTTCACACTGATCTTTACTGCACTCTGAAAGACAGAACTTACACTAATATGTCAAATTGCGACTTTGGTTTCTCTTTTCTGTAACTGGTATGCCTTCTGCAAAATCTAATAGTGGGCAGCTCTTACAAATTCCAGCAGGTGCTAGGTTACAAGGAAGAGTTAAGACATTCTTCCAATTTTAAGGAGTCGGTTAGATAGTAGAAGAGATGGTATGGGATAAGAAGCCTGATTGTTAAGAGACGTTACTTCAGGCTGAAGAGATCAGGGCAAATCCATAGAAAAGGCAGCCTTGGAAGTGCACTCCAAAAATCTAAATGTGGCACTGACGCGTCATGAGGATAAGAGAGGCTGAGGACACAGAATTCCCTTGTTGTTCCCACATCCTCTATTTCTGCTATTACCCAGGGTAGTTTAAGAAATACAATTTCCATCCAGTTATTATCAAAGGTCTCACATTTTCATTTTGTCTTAAGGAAAAGCTGCTCTTTTTTTCCCCTGGAAAGATGATTTCACAATATTGGTTTTAGCGTTTCTTTATATCAGAGGACTGACCCTCAGAAGTAACAGTCTGGAATCAAATACTTTATAAAACTTGTAAGTCAGCATAAATTAGGGGTCATACAATCCTTTGTTCATTGTTTTCATGAAATACAGTGGTGGGGGTGTGGAATGTCCATAAATGAATATTTCTACACTCTCCTGACCTGTTTTATTTTGTCCATTTACTGCTGACCTTGAGGGCACCAGACTCCCATGAGAACCCCTTGTCATATTTACCTGTCTCTAAAGTGACTGCAGTGACTGTTGTTTTTTAAAATACTCAGGGATTTTTGTCAGCACCAGTGAGACTCTTAACTTGGGACCTGAAGGTAGAGGGGGTTATTCACTTTCTTTGGACTCACTTGACTATGGCTTCAGTGAGTGTGTGTGGTGGTGAGTGGTGGGAGTGCCTATGTCTGTGGTTTGGTTGATTGAGTTGTTTCTCCCCAGGGTCTTTCCATATTGGTGTTCTAAAGCCCAAAATGGAAATATATTCACTATTGAAGACTATGCAGGTTTGTGACTGAGGCAACAATTTTTATTCTTTATTCTTCAATTACTTTTTGATACTCTCCTAATCCCACTTGGTATTACTGGCGAGTCAGGGAGAAATCTGGTTCTTCTATGGAAATGACTTATGCTTCCTACCAAATACCCCGAAAAGAGGGCAATAGTTTGTTTGTTATTCTTCTCAGGGGTATAATAGCATGATAAAAACTTTGGCATTTCAGCTGCAAAATTTCATTTAGAAAATGTGATTCCCTAACCAGGCTAATCCAATCTTGACATTATCTGAAGAATGAGTGTTTTAGACTGGGCTGTTTAGGAAAAATGTTTCCGCTGGGTCTATTTATTGTACTTCATTGACTTTCTGTCTTGTCAAGTCACTTGGAATCTAACTATTGGGAAGATGATTCTCTTCACTAAAGAAAAAAAATTATATATATATATATATATATATATATATATATATATACATATGTATTCATATATGTATATATATGAATTGATTTGCTTATAATTAGCAAAAGTGAGCCATAGATTTAAATGGGCACTGAAGCTACACTATTAACAATTTCATGATCTAGCAAATGTAGAAAGAAAACAGAATTTAAAGTATTATTTTAAATGTGGAGTTCCAGGATTCTTTACAACAGTTAGTTAAAGTATGTCCTGAAGTTCCATTTTGAAAACGAATCCAATAACATGAATCAGCTATGATTTGGCTCCATGATCTGGAATAATGATCTCAGCTAGGAAATCACTATTTCTCTATAGCCAGTCCAAAAGGTGATTTTTCAGTATGTTATTGTAATGGAAATTTACAGACTACTTAGGATGAAAACTAACTTCATAGTCAGATAAACTGTATCCCAGTGTGGGCTCTCCTACTTAGTATCTTAGCAATCATAGGGTATTTCAACCATATGAGTCTCGGTTTCTTCCATCATTAAAAAAAAGGGGTGGGTGGCGCCTGGGTGGCTCAGTAGGTTAAGTGTCTGCCTTCAGCTTAAATCATGATCCCAGGGTCCTGGGATGGAGCCCCTCATCAGGCTCCCTGCTCAGAGGGAAGTCTGCTTCTCCCTCTCCCACCCCCTCTGCTTGTAGTCCCTCTCTTGCTGTCTCTTTCTCTGTGTCAAACAAATAAATAAATTAAAAAATTTAACCAAAAAAATGTTTCTAATTTACGAAGGTTTCTTCTATCACTTCAAGATTGGAGGTTTGTGGCATTTATTTTCTGGTTTCCTAACTGTAATTTAGAAGTGTAATTTTCTGTATTCTCCAGGGTAAATTCACATTGAGAGTATTGTATCTGTGTTCCAGGAGGAAAATAAAAGAAGAACTTACATTTGTATGAACTATTTGCAAGTATGTCCTCTTAGGAGTCCATTGTCTGTGCCTTTCCAAATGCCAGTCACAAGAGCTCGCATCACCCACGTACTGCTCACTGCTCAGAGTCCTTTCCGTGGGACCAGGCTGCAGCCAGAGCCCAGCTAAGAACAATTTCCGCGCCCCCACCTCGCTCTTAGCTTCTTTACTTGCCCCTTCCTGCCTCCCTCAGTCTCTTGTACTGAGTATACTCCCTCAACCCATTTGCTCAAAGCATGGTCTTAGCCTCTGCTTCTCAGGGATCCAACTCAATACAGGCATCTTAAAACTGGTGAAAAAAGGTGATGTTACGGCACTTCCATGCTTCAGTAGAAACTGTAGCCAGATCAGATTTTGAATAGTTCTTTAAGTTGGTGGATATAATCTTGGGTGGGTTTTTAATTTTTAAGTCTCATTTTATTTGCCCTCAAGGTTTTCATCTGGGCTGTTGTGAGGCTTGACTGAGATGTGTGTGTAGAAACACACAAAAACACATATACAAACATCCAGCACTGATTTTTTTTTTAAGATTTTATTTATTTATTTGACAGAGAGAGATCACAAGTAGACAGAAAAGCAGGCACAGAGAGAGAGGAAAGCAGGCTCCCTGCTGAGCAGAGAGCCCAATGCGGGACTCGATCCCAGGACCCTGAGATCATGACCTGAGCTGAAGGCAGTGGCTTAACCCACTGAGCCACCCAGGTGCCCTCCAGCACTGATTTTGACAACAGAAGACTCAGCACAGGTCAGTTCTTTATTTTTATGCCAAATACTTTCTCTTCCCTGTGCCTTGATCTTTGCTGGGTTCTCATCTGCCTTCACATTTATCCTTTTTTTTTTTTTTTTTTAACCTTCTATTTCTTTACAGTATTTTTCTGGATACTTTTCCTGCCTATGAGGCCAGGAGGTCTACCATGGGAGTTGACTTTGGGAGCATCTCTTATTTAGGATTTGTCTATAATAATGGAGAGAGCATTATGGAGTGTTAGCATTGAAGGCATTGGAAAAGTAAACATTGGCTCGTGTAAATCCAATGATTATAAAGCCATAAAGCCCTGAAAATGGGATTAAGAAACACCTTGGGTCCCGGCGGCCAATTGGGGATCCCTGAAGCAAAGACTGGAGAAGAAGCTTCCGCTCACTGTTGAGCTTTACATGCTCTGGGTGGCATCGTACAGACCTGGGTTCTTTCCAGAGGTTCATGAACATCAGGAAAACTAAATGTGCTGATGGTCAGAGGAAGAGAAAGTAATTGCCTGGGCGCAGGCTTTATCAGCAGTCGGGGTAGGGGAGGGGCAAAAAATGACCTGGCTCAGTAAGAGGTTAGTATAGAACAAAAGAATGCCAAGGATTAATGCCAGTAGCAAGCAGAGGCACAGGACTTCAAGCGGATACCCAGGGCAGCACAATGGTAGGGAAAGACTATTGAAAATGAGGGGAAAAGGTAGAACTCTCAGTGGCCACTGTCAGAGGATGTCATTCCCAAGGAAACGAGCGTGCTGGCATCAGCCAGGAGCTGTATTTGAGCTCCTCACCAATAAATTTTCTAAAGGACCACCAAAGAATGCAAGGTTAATTGGAAATGTCAGCAGTTTTTAGATTACTTACTTTTATTTTGTTTTATAGCAGTTCTGAGAGCCACAGCAACCTCCTCTAGTGGCCACGGTTTGAATTTTTAATGTTGGTCTCTAAAATACCCTGATAGATAGCATTAGGGAGACTCAGAAGCAGCCTGGCCACCTCTGAGCTCACCTGCTTTGCCCTGCACCCAGCTCTGCTTTTTTGAGGACTGCTGCTCTCAGCTGTGTGCAAGAGACACGGAAGGCACATTTGTGAAATATAATACGGTTTCTTATTATTTCCTAGTAGCCCGGGTACTGCGATGCGAGATTTATGTTTATTATCTTATCAGACACCCAACAAAAAACCTACACGTTAGTTTAGGTTTCCCTCCAAAACGGCAGGTGAAGAAACTGTGACTCAAAGTTTTGAGGCATCTCCCCAATATTGTTGTGCAATTAATATCTGACTGGGTTTCTGATTAATTCTAAGTCCTGGGCAGTGGTGTACCAGGTTGGTAATTTGAGGACGGATCCTTTTTTAGCATCCTCAAGTACTCTCCCTGTCCCAAGTCAGATCAACTGAAGTCTTCTCCATCATCTTTACCTGAAATAGAAATAAAGGCCATGTTACAGATTTTGTCATTTTTATGGATCTGTAACATCTAAATTAAAATGTGAGCTTGTTCTGAAAATGTGTCTTCTGGACAGGTCTGCCAGCCTCCCCGCTGTCACCTGGGTCTTCACCTCTAAGCTTTAGGTATTCACAAATGCGGAGGCTGCCATTTACCATGCTTTGTAGACAAACACATTTGGAGTAAACCAAGAGAATCTTATCTGTATCAAAAAAGCCTGTAAATTTGTAATCACTGCCCCTCACTGACTCACTTTTATTTGGGAATTATCTTTCTTTCTTTCTGTTAGTCACCATACAGTACATCATTTGTTTTTGTCATAGTGTTCCATGATTCATTGTTTATGTACAATACTCAGTGCTCCATGCAATACATGCCCTCCTTAATACCCACCACCAAGCTCACCCACCCCCAACCCCCTTCCCTCTAAAACCCTCAGTTTGTTTCCCGGAGTCCACAGTCTCTCATGGTTCATCTCCCCCTCTGATTCCCCCCCCTTCATTTTTCCCTTCCTTCTCCTAATGTCCTCCACGCTATTCCTTATGTTCCACAAATAAGTGAAACCATGTGATAATTGACTTTCTCTGATTGACTTATTTCACTTAGCATAATCTCCTTCATGACATTTCTTTCTTAAGATTTATGTCTGCTCTGGATTTGACGTAGTCACAGTGTCTTCTGGCCTGACCTCTGGATTTTTCTTATTTTATACAAAAATGTCAATTCCAGTGTTCTTAGGTGTCATATATTTAAGTTCTTGGTATTTAAAAAAGGACTAGTGAATTTCCAAACTAGGTCAGTTTTAGAACTAGTTTGAAATAATTGGTAAAAAATAGGAAGTTACAAACCAAATCAGAAGCAAGGTTTTAATTTCCCTACTCTGACCTTAAGGGGTAAGTCTGTAGCTTACTCATATTTTATTTTATTTTTTAAAAATATTTTATTTATTTATTTGACAGAGATCACAAGTAGGCAGAGAGGCAGGCAGGGTGGGGGGAGCAGGTTCCCCACTGAGCAGAGAGCCTGATGCAGGGCTCCATCCCAGGACCCTGAGATCATGACCTGAGCCGAAGACAGAGGCTTAACCCACTGAGCCACCCAGGCACCCCTAGCTTACTCATATTTTAAAATCAGGAGTCTGCAATATCAGCTGCCTCACAGTGCCAGCAGGTGTCGATGAATGAATGGAGCTGTGTGTAGGAACACCACTGTAGAGTCCTGAGCTTGTTTTAGGGAGATAGAAATTATTACTCAAGGGTGCCTGGGTGGGTCAGTGAGTTAAAGCCTCTGCCTTCAGCTAGGGTCATGATCAGAAAAATCAGGAATAGCATTACCAGATTTAACTTATCAAGAGAAACCAGAAATTCAGATTTTCGTACGTATTTCTTTGAGTTACAAATATTTTCAAGTAGTTTAACAAAGTATAAAGTATAGCATGGGCCAAACAAAAACTTCTCTGAGCCAAAGTTGGCCTAAATTGGACCAGTTCTTTTTTTTATGATTTTTTTTTACCACAAATTTATTTTTTATTATTTATTTATTTATTTATTTATTTTTTAAAGATTTTATTTATTTGACACAGAGAGAGAGATCACAAGCAGGCAGAGAGGCAGGCAGAGAGAGAGAGAGGGAAGCAGGCTCCCTGCCAAGCAGAGAGCCTGATGTGGGGCTGGATCCCAGGACCCTGAGATCATGACCTGAGTCAAAGGCATAGGCTTTAACCCACTGAACCACCCAGGCGCCCCCCACAATTTTATTTTTTAAACACCTTAATTTTATTTTTTCAGTGAAGACCAGTTCTTATTTTTATTTATTTAAAGATTTATTTATTGTATTTATTTCTTTTCTTTTTTTTTAATTTTATTTATTTATTTATCAGAGACAGAGAGAGAACAAGCAGGCAAAGTGGCCGGCAGAGGCAGAGATAGAAGCAGGCTCCCCACTGAGCAAGAAGCCTGATGTGGGACTCGATCACAGGACTCTGGGATCATGACCTGAGCCAAAGGCAGTGACTTAACCGACTGAGCCACCCAGGCATCCCAAGATTTATTTATTTTAGAGAGAGAAGGGGAAAGGGCAGAGGGAGAGGAAGAGAGAGAATCTTAAGCAGGCTCCACGTCCAGCATGGAGCCTGTTGTGGGGCTCAATCTCACAACCTTGAGATCACGACCACAGTTTAATGTTTAACTGACTGAGTCACCCAGGCACCCCTGCAGTTTTTAATTTGTTCTGTTAAAGCAGCATATCTGTGAGTGGGCTCTATGATTCTTAGTGCTAATTACCTGCAGTCTCAGCTCAGTCTAATGTGTGACTACGATTTATGTAGAATAAGGCCTTGAAATATTTCCCTAACAAAGGTCACTAACTAAGCATCTCCTGCAATGTTAAGAAGCAAAAAGAAATCTAATTAATAACCTGATTGATTCTGGGGAGTGGATAAATAATATGCACTACAAAGTCATTTAATTTATGTGATAAAATGCACCTTGGTTCTCTGTAATCCCCTATTAAAGACAGGGAAGAAAACTGTTGGAAAATAATCAGGATGAAAAAGAGACAGAGGGGCCTAGCTAGAAGCTGAACCAGCTAGAGCATACAGTGAGGGAGGGAGCCAGGAGTTCTTCACTAGGGGAAGACCAAAGACTAGACTGTAGGAAAAGCAAATAGAAGCCATGTTTCGAAGACCTGTATTACAGGTATTTCATCAAGCTTGTAAGGCATGAGTCTGGAATAGCTAGCAGCTTGGTTCTTGAAAGATCTCTGAACCATGTGCAGCTGCTCGGGCGAGTGGGTCAGGACCCCATCATGAGACAGGTGGAAGGGAAAAACCCGGTCACAATATTTTCTCTAGTGACAAATGAAATGTGGTGGTCTGGGGAGAGTGAATCGTACCAGATGAGTGATGTAAGTCAAAAGACAACATGGCGCAGGATATCAGTATTCCACGCAGACCTCAGAGTGGGGTATACCAGTGTGTGAAAAAGGGGTCCCAAAGTTATGTAGAAGGGGAAGTAGACTATGGTGAACACACAGATAAAAATAACGTGAGGTGGCAAGCAACAACAGTCTTAGATGATAACATTATATTTCTGAGTGACCAGACCAAAGAGAAGGCATGGAGTGGATAACTCTCCTTTGGCTATTGTTTGGTACAGTCTCATTTCCAAATCATGTAGAGTCTTTATAGTTCCTAAGGACAAGAATTAAAATACTCTTTTATATAAAATGAGAAAAAAAAGAGAGAGAGAGGGAGAAAGAGGGGAAAAAGGATGGTCTTGGAGAAAATGGTGAGAGTAAGAAAGAACGCAAGGAAAGAGAAAGGGTTGATGATCCCAGAGTGAGGGTCAGATGTCCTGGCTAAGAGTATTAGAGGAAAACTACTTTTGCTACTTGGTACATCAGAGCTGATTTTTGTGGTCCTGGCAGTGGTTAAGAGTATGAATTCTGTGATTCAACTGCTGACTCCAGCACTACACCCTGTGAACATGGGAAAGTTACCTAAACACTCTAAACCTCAGTGCCATTCAGGGTGTACAGTTCAATTATAATTTCATCTACGTTATGGTGTTTTTTAGGAGGCAAACCCAATAATGAGTTGTAAAGTACCTAGAACAATGTCTTAGATGTATAAACCATCAACGAATACTACCATTATTACAATGTTTGAAAAGTAAGCTAGAGTTAACAGTGAAGACTTTACCTTGGTGAATTTCTTCACTGTGCTTCAGTTTTGTTTCAGTTTTGTCTCAGATTTTCTTTTTTTAAAAACAGCTCCCCGCCCTCAAGGCTCCCTGAAGACCTCTGAAGTGAAGAAAGGAATGTATGTGGGGTATGTGTGTATGTGTGTGTGTTTAAGGTTTTCTTTCCTTTCTTTTTCTTTTTTTTAAAGATTTTATTTATTTGACACAGAGAGAGAGATCACAAGCAGACAGAGATGCAGGCAGAGAGAGGGGGAAGCAGGCTCCCCTCTGAGCGAGATCCTGATGCGGGGCTTGATCCCAGGACCCTGAGATGATGACCTGAGCTGCAGGCAGAGGCTTAACCCACTGAGCCACCCAGGCGCCCCCGTTTAAGGTTTTCTTAATGAGATCCATCTGCAGTCAAAATGTCGGTAGTTGTTGTCACTGTGTCACTCTGTTTTGGGCATGCCCCTTTCCACAGAATTAATCTGTGTATTTAATTTCGTAACACTGGAACCAGGGAACTGTAAGATCAGGTCATTGTCTGGTAATGTTTACGTTGTCTACCAGCTTCTAGATTGTGTAGTTCTACACAGGCATTCAATTTAGAATGATTAGTTCCATGGTTAATTACAGGTCTACCTTGGCTAGACCATTTTCTTTCTGATGTTACTGATCCTGGCAAAGTTCAGATCACTGCTGGATGGCAGTGATGGAGCCTCTAAGTGGAATTTCTAACAGTAATAAAGGAGTTGTCATAAATTGTTAAAGAGGATTTTCTTCAGTGCATTTGTCCACTTGGTAGATTCATTAAACTCTTGAATTACTTAATTTCCTTTTAAAGAATCTGTGTAAGCTCTCCAGAAAAAAACACTGTACTTACCTAATACCTGAAAAAGTAATTTAACTCCCCAGTGATATTATATCTACCTTTGGAAACACTTTTATTAGTGTTCCAATTTTTATAGTTAGAAAAGATTTTGAAAATTTTATTTCTAGTGTGGTTTTAGGTTAACAACAAAACTGAGAGGAAGGTTCCAGAGATTTTCCTTATGCCCTCTTGCCCATGCAATGGCATGATTTCCCTCATTATCAACATCCTCCACCATAATGATACATTTGTAAGAATTTCTGGACCTACGCTGACATACTGTAACCACCAAAGTCCATAATTTACAGTACGGTTCATTCTTGATGTTGGTATATTCTGTGGTTTTGGACGAATGGATATAGACACATATCCATTATTATGGTATCAGAGTATTTTCAGTGCCTTAAAAATCCTTTGTGCTTCATTTATTCATCCCTCCCCTCAGCCAGCTGGTAACCACTGATATTTTTTACCTTCTCTTGTTGCCTTTTCCGGAATGTCATAGAGTTTAAATCATAAGTTTGTAGCCTTTTCAGATTGACTTCTTTCACTTAGTAATATGCATTTAACTTTCTTCCTGTGTTTTTATGGCTTGATAGCTCATTTTGTTTGAGTGCTGAATAATAAATAGTCCATTGTCTGGATGCACCCCAGTTTATTTGTCCATTCATCTGCTCAAGATGTCTTGGTTGCTTTTGAGTTTTGCCATTACAAACAAAGCCGATAAAAACAAGTGCGTGCAGGTTTTTGTATGGACATAAGTTTCCGACTCTTTTGGGGGCAAATACCAGGGGGTGCAATTGTTGGATGGTATGGTCAGAATATGTTCAGTTTTATAAGGAACCGAAAAACTGTCTTTCAGAATTCTTTCATTTTTTAATCGCTTAAAATAGCTTTTTATTTTTCTAAAATATTGTGAGGTTGCTTTGCAACTGAGAAGGAAGTGATGCATTCTGTCTTCTCTTCTTGTCATTTGTTTTCTTACTGTTCTCCTAAAAGGACCCATTTCCACCATCCCTGCAAACCAACGGCTGAGCCTGTGGTTTGTGTTGCATGAATAAAGCATGATCTCTTTGATCTTCATCTGCTATGTCATGATCTGCTTTCTTGCTTTTCCTTTTCATTCTTGCCTACTGATTTTAGTAGATTCTCAACTCTGTGGTCCAGTTTCTAAAATTGTCATCTTAAGTTAGAAATAAATGTCATAACAGTCTATCCAAAGTATGAAGAAGAGCAGAAATTCAGTGACATGAAAGCTTGAAGAAAAAGAAAATTGACAGAGACTGACAATGATGGGATTGGTTCTTGGCAGGACTGAAGCTACTTCCTATTACCATTTTTACCTCTTTCTATTTCTGGAAGTGGAGAGTAATCTTGGAGGTAATCATGATTTCCTGCCCTTAGTACTTATATTTTGTGAATTTCTCAAGTCACTTTTATACCTAAACTAAAAACAAGGCTTAATTAATTAATCAGTAATCTGATTTTAAAAGACCATTAGTGCTTCCATATGTCAAGTTGCCAACTTCCAGATATATCTTTCGTTCCTTCTTTCTCTGAATTTTTACACTCACACAATGCCATATGTATAGATAATGTATATGGTAAACACACATACACACACTTGAGCCTCATTATTTGTAGATTTTGCATGTGTGTGAATTCACCTACCACTAAAATGTATTTGTAACCCCCCACATCAGCATTGTGGTGCTTTTATCTTGTACCTGTGCAGAGAGGGGAATATCAGTGTTGCCTTCCCCCAGCTGGTGTCATACAAGACATCACTTTCCTTTAGCTATTCCTTTGGCTCTCATACTGTAAATAAGTGTCCCTTTTGCAGTCCATTTAGTGGCAACATGTTTCACACTTTTGGGCTTTTTGTTGACAGTTGCACTGTTTAACGTGGCCTCTGTATATAGGGCTGAAATGCTGCCTAGCGTTTCTTAATGCACCTGGGCTCTGATGTGCCTCATAAAGGAAATGGGTAAGATAAGCTCCATTCTGGCATGAGTTAGAGTGTTGTTGATCATCAGTTCAATGGTAAGGGATCGACTATATATTAAATAAGATGTTTTTAAAAAGAAAGACACATAAAATAAAGTTATGTATGGATTAGCTGAGGAAAATATGGGCAGAGGCTTGCCAGAGCCTGATGCTGTATTTCTCCCGGGAGGGTAATTCATTATTCACTAATTCATTGTCTGTGGTGACTTTATAGACTATGACAACCACAAACGGTGAGAATTGACTATATATAACTTACTGAGGTTTTAAATGTATATGTCTGTATTATCTACTCCCTATATACCTTTTGGGATATATAAACACACTCATACTCTATACACGTGTGTTTACTTTTCGCATGTTCCCTAGATATGCTACCAAAGTTTAAGGATGACTGATCTATTAAGATACAGAGTTTAGGGGCGCCTGGGTGGCTCAGTGGGTTAAAGCCTCTGCCTTTCACTTGGGTCATGATCCCAGGGTCGTGGGATCGAGCCCCACGTTGGGCTCTCTGCTCAGCAGGGAGCCTGCTTCCTCCTCTCTCTCTCTGCCTGTCTCTCTGCCTACTTGTGATCTCTGTCAAATAAATAAAACAAAAAAATCTTTAAAAAAAAAAGGATATGGAGTTTAAGGAAATAAGACTAAACAGTTTAGATTTACTTGGCTGAGAAATGTGGCCTCACATTATTTCTCCTTGTCAAATAGTGATTCTGGCCAGAGAATCAATTTATTATTTTAGTAATAAAGCCTTTCCTGGGAGTTCGCCTCCCGAGCCCTGTCTCTCCTGGGCCTAGCATTTCTTATTCCCCCTTATTGCTGTCATTTTCTTTGCCGAGTCCCTTCCCATTGGTTTGCCTCAGCTGGATTTCATTTGCTAACAGTAGCTACTTATATTATGTCTTAAGCTGGGAAGTGATGGTATCAGCAGGGGCAATGAAGAGTAACCGTGCCACCTCTGGGACTTACTGGCCTTTCAGAAAGGGGAAGCCATGCCGTGTGCTGTGCCCAGGGACTGTTCACCTTCCTTCATGCAGAACTGACAGCGCTTCAGTCCCCTTGTACCTCCTCCCAGACCATCTTTGCTTTTTCACGTTCAAGAAGTTGCCTTTTCCTTCTTTTCTGAGCAATGTTTTCTAGCTCCCAGTTAGAATAGAACACATAGTTACATATTCACTCAACTCTTTTTTCAGCTGTTACTGCCACCTAAGTTTTGGGTGTCGTGTGAGACAAGGGAACATACAACATTTCTGTTTTCCAGGGGCTTTTAGTTTAGAGTGAGAGAAAGAGTAGTTAAGCCAGGAAGTAGTTAGATGATTTGAAGTAGTGATGAGTTACTATGGAAAGAAAGCGAGGGAATGGAATGGAAAGTAGCTAGGACTAGAGTGGAAAGAGGGTTGTTTTCTTAACACGCTGACCAGGAAGGAGAGAAGGATTTCCTGAAAGAAAGTTGGATCTTGGATCCAGATGTGAAGTAGTATTGAAAAGGCTTGTCAGCTCACACAACATTTATATTCATGGTGCTTTTTACAATTATCCTGATTATTCTAATTTTACTTGGAAACTATTGACAACAGAAACAAATCTACCCAAAGACTTTCATCATCTGCTAGAGGTAATAATTAATATATTTTAAACTTTGTCATACACAATAGGAGACAGGTGCCACAGAAAATTTTGTTTGAGGAAAGAGATACTGTTTCCTACTACTGGTAATGATTTATGCATGCACATGTTCATTGTCAGAGAGGTTTCTGGAAAAGGTGGCTTTAATTAAACAGACTTGAGGGAATGATTGGGAAGTGGCTGTCTGGATGGAAGAATTAGTGGAGTCTGGACATGGAACTCACACTCAGTTTGTAGAAAGCCATGAGTATTAAGCTAGTTTTTATTCCTATTTCTGTGGAAGTTTTTAAGAGAGGAAATAAAACAATCACAGTTGTGCATTAAGGCATTTCTACTTTGATACAGGAAGTATAGTTGGAGGAGGCAAGAAACTGGAGGAGAATCTCCAAGTGGCTATTTCAAAAGTTCTGAGAGGATGGAACATCACAGGAGAAATGAGACTGCAAAGAAGGGAATAGAAGTAGTGATATTTGGGAGTAGAAATAAAAGGCTTAGGACTGACTTTAAGTATAAGAAAGCTAAGTAATTTTTGTCCGTACGATATGTGAAATATTAAAGTGAAACAGGAAAATGATGGGAAAGGTGAATCATGCTTTGGTTTTTGAGACTCTGGGACTAATAAGATGGTAGTGCTGTTACCTGGATGAATTCAGAGGCTTCCCTTTGCATGTATTTTCAGGAGAAGACTGTAGAGAATTTCTATCATTTTCCCTCTAAATGTTAGCTAAAATTCACCAAGAATGCAAGGCTGATTCAATCTTCAAAAATCAAATAATTATAAAAAATCAATTAAAAAAAAACTCATATGATCATATCAGTGGCTACAGAAACAAAAATTGACAAAACCTAACATAGATTCTTGTAAAACACTCCAGCAGACTATGGATAGAGATGAAAAGCATTTCCTCTACAAAAACAGAACAGAGCAAACACCTGCAGTTAACATTATACTTAATGGTAAGAAACTAGGTGCTTTTTTCCCTAACATCGAGAACAAGACAAGGATGTCTTCTTTCACAAGTCCTATTCAACATCATACCGGGTGTTTTTAAGTAAAGGTGTAAGATAAGACAAAAGAAAACTGTCCACAAATTACATAATTGTCTATATAGAAAATAAAATAATTTGTAAAACTACTCTTGGAACTAATAATTGGTTATAGCATGGCTGCAAGATACAAGGTTTACAGACAAAAGTCAATTGCTTCCTGTGTACTGGCTATGAACAATTAGAATTTCAAATTAAAGACCTAAAGTGTTTCTACTAACACCCCAAAATTATATGCTTAGATACTAATCTAACAAATGTTGTACAATATCTGTTTGTGAAAAACTGTGATGTTCTGATAAAGGTCCAAATAAATGGAAAACTATTCTGTTTGTGATTAGAAATACTCAATATAGGCGCCTGGGTGGCTCAGTGGTTAAAGCCTCTGCCTTTGGCTCAGGTCATGATCCCAGGGTCCTGGGATCGAGCCTCACATCAGGCTGTCTGCTCAGCAGCGAGCCTGCCTCCTCCTCCTCTCTCTCTCTGCCTGCCTCTCTGCCTACTTGTGATCTGTCTGTCAAATAAATTAAAAAAAAATCTTAAAAAGAAATACTCAATATTGTAAGATGTCCATTTTTTCCTAACTTTAAGCATCAATTCAAATGTCATCCCAATTAAAATCATAGCAAGTTGTTTTGTGTATGTTGCTCACCTGGTTCTAAAGATTATATGAAAAGGCAAAAGTAAAAGGATTAACATTATCTGACATTAAGACTTGCTATAAAACTGCTGTAGTGAGGACAGCATGGCAATGGGGACAGAATGGACGCACAGATCAGCAGAAAAGAAAAGCGAGCCTAGAGAGACACCTGCCAAATGCAGTCAGCTGCTTTGTGACAAAGCAGCAGCAGTAGTTCACTGGAGAAAGGATTGTCTTTTAAAGAAAGGATGGTGGATCAGCTAGATGTCCACAGGCACAACAAGAGCAAAAACAGAAAGAATATAAACACAGATCTCACATCTTTGACAAAATGTAACTCAAACTGTATTATAAACCTCAATGTAAATGCCAGACAATAGAATTACTAAAAGATAACATAGGATTCAAGGTCTGGGTGACCCTGAATTTGGTGATAAGTTTCTACATATGACACTGGAAGTATGAGCTATGAAAGTTGGACCTCATTAAAATTAAAACCTTTGCTCTGTGAAAGACATTTTTGGGAAAAGAAAAAGATATCCACATACTGGGAGAAAACATTAAAAAACAAAACAAAACTGATGATCGACTTTGGGTTGGAACTATATAGAGAGCACTTATGCCTAAAAGCTTAATAATAAGGGGAAAATTTTAGATAAAGGGTAAAAGCTCTGAACGGACATCTTACTAAAGATGTACAGATGGCAGATAAACATGTGAAAAAACTTCTGTCAAGGAATTGCAAAAATGAAACAAAATACCAGGACACATCTATTAGCATTGCTAAAATCCAAAAAATTAACAGTACCAATTGCTGATGAGAATGTAGAGCAACAAGAACTCTCTTTCACTGTTGGTGGGAATTTAAAATCGTACAGCTACTTTGGAAGGCAGTTGAGAAGTTTCTTACAAAATTAACCATAATTTTGTCATAGGACCCAACACTCCCACATACTTACTCAAATGGGTTAAAAAGTTACATCCATACAAGGATCTATGCAAATGTTGATTGCAGCTTTATTTGGAATTGCTGCGAAGTGGAAGAAACCAACTTATCCTTCTTTAGGTAGGTGGATAAAAAAAATTCTGGTTCATCCCAATCATGAATAAAAAGAAATAAGAAGAAATGAGGTAGGGGGCCAGGGTGGTTCTTCTGAGTGGCAAAGTCATGATCTCAGGGTTGTGAGATTGAGGATTGAGTCTCATGTCCATCTCTGAGCTCAGTGTGGAGTCTGCTTGGGATTCTCTCTCTCCCTCTCGCCCCACTCACACGTGCTCCCTCTCTTTCTCTCTCTCAATAAATAAATAAAATCTTAAAAAAAATAAATGAGTTCTCAGACCATGTAAAGGCATGGAGGAACTTTAAACACATATTGCTAGGTAAAAGATGTCCATCTGATAAAGTTACATATTGTATGATTCCAAGTATATGACTTTCTGGTAAAGATAAAATTGTAGAGAATTAAAAAAAAAAAAATCTCTGGTGACCAGGGGTTCAGGCAAGTGGGGTGGGTGACAGGTGGACACACGGGATTTTAGGACAGTGGAACTGTTGTGTATTATACTGTTCTGGTGGATTCATGACATTTTACCTCTTCTTTAGTGCTGTGTAACACAAAGAATCATACTGTAAACTGTAGCCTTTAGTTAAAAATAATGTGTCAGTATTAATAATGTATCAGTATTGGTTCATCAGTTATAACAAATGTGCTGTACTGAGACAAGATAGGAATATACAGGAACTATGAGAAGTCGGGGGGGGGTATGGAGATTCTGTACTCACTGCTCAATTTTCTGTAAACCTGAAACTTCACTAAAAAATACTCTGTTTCGGGGCACCTGGGTGACTCAGTGGGTTAAAGCCTCTGCCTTTGACTTGGGTCATGATCCCAGGTCGAGCCCCGCATCGGGCTCTCTGCTCAGTAGGTAGCCTGCTTACCCCTTTCTCTCTGCCTGCCTCTCTGCCTACTTGTGATCTCTGCCTGTCAAATAAATAAATAAAATCTTAAAAAAATACTCTTGTGATGTTTTTTAAAAGCTGATATTAGGTATCTAATAATTTCATTCCATCTTTGACCATTTGGTGTAAATAATGAAATCTAATGATGAAACTGACCGTCAACAAGTGCTATATAGAAATACCGAGATGGGTGGAGGAGTCAAGATGGCGGAGAAGTAGCAGGCTGAGACTACAGGTAGCAGGAGATCAGCTAGATAGCTTATCTAAAGATTGCAAACACCTACAAATCCAACGGGAGATCGAAGAGAAGAACAGCAATTCTAGAAACAGAAAATCAACCACTTTCTGAAAGGTAGGACTGGCGGAGAAGTGAATCCAAAGCGACGGGAAGATAGACCGCGGGGGGAGGGGCTGGCTCCCGGCAAGTGGCGGAGCAACGGAGCACAAAATCAGGACTTTTAAAAGTCTGTTCTGCTGAGGGACATCGCTCCAGAAGCTTAACCGGGGTGAAGCCCACACGGGGTCAGCATGGCTTCAGGTCCCGCAGGATCACAGAAGGATCGGGGGTGTCTGAGTGTCACAGAGTTTACAGGTATTAGAATGGGGAAGCCAGCTAGAGAGACAGAGCCGAGGAGTGAGCTCCCAAATCAGGGTTACCTTGAACCGGTCACAGGTTTGGTCAGCTTGGAGCGCGGCCGGAGGCCAGGGTGATGGGAGTAATTGGGCGCTGTTCTCTGAGGGCACACTGAGGAATGGGGCCCCAGGCTCTCGGCTCCTCCAGGCAGGACTGGGAGGCTGCCATCTTCATTCCCATCCTCTGGAACTCTACGGAAAGCGCTCAGGGAACAAAAGCTCCCGAAAGCAAACCCGAGCGGGTTACTCAGCCCGGCCCCGGGTAAGGGCGGTGCAACTCCACCTGGGGCAAAGACACTTGAGAATCATTACAACAGACCCCTCCCCCAGAAGATCAACAAGAAATCCAGCCAGGACCAAGTTCACCTACCAAGGAGTGCACTTTCAATACCAAGGAGAGCAGCGGAATTCCAGAGGAGGAGAAAGCAAAGCACAGAACTCATGGCTTTCTCCCCATGATTCTTTAGCCTGGCAGTTAATTTAATTTTTTTTTCTTTTTCAATTTTTTTTCTCTTCTTCTGCCAAATTTTTTTTAACTTATCCCCTGTTCTTTTTTAACGTTTTTTAACTAGTTTATCTAATATATATACATTTTTCTTTTTTATATTTTTTCTTTACTCATTTTCTTTTATTTAAATTGTTTCCTTTTTTTTCTTTCTGAAGCTCTTTTTATCCCCTTTCTCCCCCCTCATGATTTGGGATCTCTTCTGATTTGGTTAAAGCATATTTTCCTGGGGTTGTTGTCACCCTTTTAGTATTTTACTTGCTCCTTCATGTACTCTTATCTGGACAAAAAGACAAGGCAGAAAAATTCACCAAAAAAAAAAAAAAAAAACCAAAAAAAACAAGAGGCAGTACCGAAGGCTAGGGACCTAATCAATACAGACATTGGTAATATGTCAGATCTAGAGTTCAGAATGATGATTCTCAAGGTTCTAGCCGGGCTCGAAAAAGGCATGGAAGAGATGAGAGAAACCCTCTCGGGAGATATAAAAGCCCTTTCTGGAGAAATAAAGAACTAAAATCTAACCAAGTTGAAATCAAAAAAGCTATTAATGAGGTGCAAACAAAAATGGAGGCTCTGACTGCTAGGATAAATGAGGCAGAAGAAAGAATTAGCGATATAGAAGACCAAATGAGAGAGAATAAAGAAGCTGAGCAAAAGAGGGACAAACAGCTACTGGACCATGAGGGGAGAATTCGAGAGATAAGTGACACCATAAGACGAAACAACATTAGAATAATTGGGATTCCAGAAGAAGAGGAAACAGAGAGGGGAGCAGAAGGTATATTGGAGAGAATTATTGGAGAGAATTTCCCCAATATGGCAAAGGGAACAAGCATCAAAATCCAGGAGGTTCAGAGAACCCTCCTCAAAATCAATAAGAATAGGTCCACACCCCGTCACCTAAGAGTAAAATTTACAAGTCTTAGTGACAAAGATAAGATCCTGAAAGCAGCCCGGGAAAAGAAGTCTGTAACATACAATGGTAAAAATATTAGACTGGCAGCAGACTTATCCACAGAGACCTGGCAGGCCAGAAAGAGCTGGCATGATATATTCAGAGTACTAAACGAGAAAAACATGCAGCCAAGAATACTATATCCAGCAAGGCTATCATTGAAAATAGAAGGAGATAGATTAAAAGCTTCCAGGACAAACAAAAACTGAAAGAATTTGCAAACACCAAACCAGCTCTACAGGAAATATTGCAAGGGGTCCTCTAAGCAAAGAGAGACCCTAAAAGTAGTAGGTCAGAAAGGAACAGAGACAATATACAATATCAGTCACCTTACAGGAAATACAATGGCACTAAATTCATATCTCTCAATAGTTACCCTGAATGTTAATGGGCTAAATGCCCCAATCAAAAGACACAGGGTATCAGAATGGGTAAAAAAACAAAACCCATCTATATGTTGCCTACAAGAAACTCATTTTAGACCCGAAAACGCCTCTAGATTTAAAGTGAGGGGGTGGAAAAGAATTTACCATGCTGATGGACATCAGAAGAAAGCAGGAGTGGCAATCCTTATATCAGACCAATTAGATTTTAAGCCAAAGACTATAATAAGAGATGAGGAAGGACACTATATCATACTCGAAGGATCTGTCCAACAAGAAGATCTAACAATTGTAAATATCTATGCCCCTAACATGGGAGCAGCCAACTATATAAACCAATTAATAACAAAATCAAAGAAACACATCGACAATAATACAATAATAGTAGGAGACTTTAACACTCTCCTCACTGAAATGGACAGATCATCCAAGCAAAAGATCAACAAGGAAATAAAGGCCTTAAATGACACACTGGACCAGATGGACATCACAGATATATTCAGAACATTTCATCCCAAAGCAACAGAATATACATTCTTCTCTAGTGCCAATGGAACATTCTCCAGAATAGATCATATCCTCGGTCCTAAATCAGGTCTCAACAGGTATCAAAAGATTGGGATCATTCCCTGCATATTTTCAGACCACAGTGCTCTGAAGCTAGAACTCAATCACAAGAGGAAATTTGGAAAGAACCCAAATACATGGAGACTAAACAGCATGCTTCTAAAAAATGAATGGGTCAACCAGGAAATTAAAGAAGAATTGAAAAAATTTATGGAAACAAATGATGATGAAAACACAACGGTTCAAAATCTGTGGGACACAGCAAAGGCAGTCCTGAGAGGAGAATATATAGCGGTACAAGCCTTTCTCAAGAAACAAGAAAGGTCTCAAGTACGAAACCTAACCCTACACCTAAAGGAGCTGGAGAAAGAACAAGAAAGAAACCCTAAACCCAGCAGGAGAAGAGAAATCATAAAGATCAGAGCAGAAATCAATGAAATAGAAACCAAAAAAACAACAGAACAAATCAACGAAACTAGGAGCTGGTTTTTGAAAGAATTAATAAGATTGATAAACCCCTGGCCAGACTTATCAAAAAGAAAAGAGAAAGGACCCAAATAAATAAAATCATGAATGAAAGAGGAGAGATCACAACTAACACCAAAGAAATACAGAAAATTATAAGAACATACTATGAGCAACTCTACGCCAACAAATTTGACACTCTGGAAGAAATGGATGCATTCCTAGAAACATAAAAACTACCACAACTGAACCAGGAAGAAATAGAAAGCCTGAACAGACCCATAACCAGTAAGGAGATTGAAACAGTCATCAAAAATCTCCAAACAAACAAAAGCCCAGGGCCAGACGGCTTCCCGGGGGAATTCTACCAAACATTTAAAGAAGAACTAATTCCTGTTCTCCTGAAACTGTGCCAAAAAATAGAAATGGAAGGAAAACTTCCAAACTCATTTTATGAGGCCAGCATCACCTTGATCCCCAAACCAGACAAGGATCCCATCAAAAAAGAGAACTACAGACCAATATCCTTGATGAACACAGATGCAAAAATTCTCACGAAAATACTAGCCAATAGGATTCAACAGTACATTAAAAGGATTATTCACCACGACCAAGTGGGATTTATTCCAGGGCTGCAAGGTTGGTTCAACATCCGCAAATCAATCATTGTGATACAACACATTAATAAAAGAAAGAACAAGAACCATATGATACTCACAATAGATGCTGAAAAAGCATTTGAGGAAGTACAGCACCCCTTCCTGATCAAAACTCTTCAAAGTGTAGGGATAGAGGGCACATACCTCAATATTATCAAAGCCATCTATGAAAAACCCACTGCAAATATCATTGTCACTGGAGAAAAACTGAAAGCTTTTCCGCTAAGGTCAGGAAATGGCAGGGATGTCCATTATCACCACTGCTATTCAACGTAGTACTAGAAGTCCTAGCCTCAGCAATCAGACAACAAAAGGAAATTAAAGGCATCCAAATCGGCAAAGAAGAAGTCAAACTATCACTCTTTGCAGATGATATGATACTATATGTGGAAAACCCAAAAGACTCCACTCCAAAACTGCTAGAACTTGTACAGGAATTCAGTAAAGTGTCAGGATATATAATCAATGCACAGAAATCAGTTGCATTTCTCTACACCAACAACAAGACAGAAGAAAGAGAAATTAAGGAGTCAATCCCATTTACAATTGCACCCAAAACTATAAGATACCTAGGAATAAATCTAACCAAAGAGACTAAGAATCTATACACAGAAAAGTATAAAGTACTCATGAAAGAAATTGAGGAAGACACAAAGAAATGGAAAAATGTTCCATGCTCCTGGATTGGAAGAATAAATATTGTGAAAATGTCTATGCTACCTAAAGCAATCTACACATTTAATGCAATTCCTATCAAAGTACCATCCATTTTTTTCAAAGAAATGGAACAAATAATCCTAAAATTTATATGGAACCAGAAAAGACCTCGAATAGCCAAAGGAATATTGAAAAAGAAAGCCAAAGCTGGTGGCATCACAATTCCGGACTTCAAGCTCTATTACAAAGCTGTCATCATCAAGACAGCATGGTACTGGCACAAAAACAGACACATAGATCAATGGAACAGAATAGAGAGCCCAGAAATAGACCCTCAACTCTATGGTCAACTAATCTTCGACAAAGCAGGAAAGAATGTCCAATGGAAAAAAGACAGCCTCTTCAATAAATGGTGTTGGGAAAATTGGACAGCCACATGCAGAAAAATGAAATTGGATCATTTCCTTACACTCAAAATGGATGAAGGACCTCAATGTGAGAAAGGAATCCATCAAAATCCTTGAGGAGAACACAGGCAACAACCTCTTTGACCTTAGCCACAGCAACATCTTCCTAGGAACATCGCCAAAGGCAAGGGAAGCAAGGGCAAAAATGAACTATTGGGATTTTATCAAGATCAAAAGCTTTTGCACAGCAAAGGAAACAGTTAACAAAACCAAAAGACAACTGACAGAATGGGAGAAGGTATTTGCAAATGACATATCAGATAAAGGGCTAGTGTCCAAAATCTATAAAGAACTTAGCAAACTCAACACCCAAAGAACAAACAATCCAATCAAGAAATGGGCAGAAGATATGAACAGACATTTCTGCAAAGAAGACATCGAGATTGCCAACAGACATATGAAAAAGTGCTCCACATCACTCGGCATCAGGGAGATACAAATCAAAACCACAATGAGATACCACCTCACACCAGTCAGAATGGCTAAAATTAACAAGTCAGGAAATGACAGATGCTGGTGAGGATGCGGAGAAAGGGGAACCCTCCTACACTGTTGGTGGGAATGCAAGCTGGTGCAACCACTCTGGAAAACAGCATGGAGGTTCCTCAAAATGTTGAAAATAGAACTACCCTATGACCCAGCAATTGCACTGCTGGGTATTTACCCTAAAGATACAAACGTAGTGATCTGAAGGGGCACGTGCACCCGAATATTTATAGCAGCAATGTCTACAATAGCCAAACTATGGAAAGAACCTAGATGTCCATCAACAGATGAACGGATAAAGAAGAAGTGATATATATACACAATGGAATACTATGCAGCCATCAAAAGAAATGAAATCTTGCTATTTGCGACGACGTGGCTGGAACTAGAGGGTATCATGCTTAGCGAAATAAGTCAATCGGAGAAAGACAACTATCATATGATCTCCCTGATACGAGGAAGTGGAGATGCAACATGGGGGGTTAAGGGGGTAGGATAAGAACAAATGAAACAAGATGGGATTGGGAGGGAGACAAACCATAAGTGACTCTTAATCTCACAAAACAAACTGAGGGTTGCTGGGGGGAGGGGGGTTGGAAGAGGGTTGTGGGGTTATGGACATTGGGGAGGGTATGTGCTGTGGTGAGTGCTGTGAAGTGTGTAAACCTGGCGATTCACAGACCTGTACCCCTGGGGATAAAAATATATGTTTATAAAAAATAAAATTAATAAAAAAAAAAAGAAATACCGAGATGGTTTGTGTTTTTATGTGAAGTAATTAGTTGGGGTAAGTATTGACTGCAGTGGTCCATTGATTGACCAGAAGGTATTAGAAGTTGTGCAAAAGCAAGGGCGCCCGGCTGGCTCAGTCAGTAAAGAAAGCATAGATTCTTGATCTCAGGGTCATGAATTCAAGTGTGATGTTGGGTGTAAAGGTTACTTTAAAAAAAAATAAATAAAATTAAAAAGGTAAAATAAAATAAATAACTAGAATAAAATAAAATAATGCATCAGGAGAGACTAGTGGTTGCAGAGGGAAAACAGCATATGTCAAGACGATAGTAACTGTGTCATGGGACACTCTACAGGCAGCCACTCATGATAGAGGTAGAAAGCTTAATGTTCATGAAAGTTAACATTTTAGCATAGGATGGAGGTAGAAGGTTGAACGTTTGATGTTGACTTATAATTGCCATCCATCAGGGATCAAAATATATTTAGTATCTTTAAGTAAAATTACTCAAAACACTTTTTCCTCCTTCAGTTATAATGCTGATTACTTTAGTATTTTTATTTGGATTATATTCTTCTAAAAAACAGAGTGTAGTTTTATCATTTAAGATAAAGCTATGTATATATTTCATGATTACTAATTAAATACATAGCATTAATTAATGAATCATTGAGGTGTATAATCGATATGATTTGAACCCAAACTTTTGAACACAAATGTCCTGTCATTTGGATGTCCCTGTTGTTTTTCACTTTTTAATGACATAGTATCTGAATTATTTCTCTAAGATTTTCTCTAGAATATCTGTTACTTGAAAAAAAATTTTTTTGAACAGGAATATGTAGAGGATATCCTCATACACATTTAAGTTTGCTCAATTGGCCTTTTTTTTTAAAATGCAACTTAACTTCTACAGATCCATGGGATATTAATTGAATATCTAATGAATATTGATAGTGATTCCCCCCAAAAAATTAGTTTAGGTGATTTACAGTGAGGCAGAGCCTCAGAGCTGAAGAGGTCAGGAGGACTCAGGCAATGAGCAGGGGTCTTGGGAAGGCCAGTTGCAGGATGAGAGAAATCTAAGTAGTGAAAGAATAAAGCTTTTGTGGGTATCTGATTGCTAATTAACCTACTGACAGTTAAACTAAGAGGAAACAAAATTTAGAAAAGAGGTTTTCCTGCATTCAAGGGACTTTTGAGAGTTTTAGGTAGACTTTTTAAGACTATAATTGTTTGTTTGTTTCGTTTTTTGTGTGTTTTTTTTAACCTGTGAGATTTCACTGTTCAGCTTAACATATAAAATGCCTACTTTCAGTATATTAAAATTCAGTATTCAAACTCTGAACATCTAAACTTTTTTAGGATTGTTCCAAATTAATTTCAGCATGAACGTTGTTTCACAGTATATGAACTGCCTTCTTCTTCTTCTTCTTCTTCTTCTTCTTCTTCTTCTTTTTTTTAGATTTTATTTATTTATTTGACAGAGAGAGACACAGTGAGAGCAGGAACGCAAGCAGGGGGAATGCGAGAGGGAGAAGCAGGCTTCCCGCCGAGCAGGGAGCCCTATACAGGGCTCCATCCCAGGACCCTGGGATCATGACCTGAGTGGAAGCCAGACGCTTGACGACTGAGCCACCCAGGCACTCCAAACTGCTTTTTTGCTTAGAAAATAATTTCAGAATGCACACCTCACCATCTCTACCTTTGTTGCAATTAGGACATTGAAAAAATTGCTTGGATTTAATTCCTCAGAGACTTCATATTTAATTCTAAGACCTAATGAAAGTGTATCATTTAAAAATAACCATACTTAGCGCCTATTATGTGTATTTCTTTTGTGTAAGTTATAAATATACATTAAGAAATTCGCTTATATTTTTCTACCTTCACTAAGCTCTTGACTGTGTTAGAGTAGTAATATGCCTTCTTGGTTCTCTCTCTATCCTCACTGTTGTCACAATACTGCTACCCATGTCCTTGTGTCAGTGACTCAGTCTGTATTATGCAGGTCCAAAAGGAAAAAGAAACTTCAAATAAACTGCACAGACCCAAGTGCTGACACAGTTTTCATCCACTGTCCTCGACCCAGACTCTGGAAGTGCTGGTTGCGGAAAGCAAGAATACACTAGAATTTCCAGTTTTCCTCCTGAACATCACACACATAATATTACAAACCAAAGAAAGATAAATCCCCAGCTTGCCATTATTTCCCATTGGCATTGCTCTGGGAGATTTGAAAGCGATTCCCTGCTAACCTAACAAAATCTTCTCATAAAAGTATAAAGTCTCATAAAATAAAAGAAGACATTTCTTGATTTGAACATTATGTTTTTCTGATAGATTGTTGGGTTTCCTTGCATTGGTAACTGGTAGCTTTTGAAGGGCAAGGATCTGAAATGCAATTCTAATTTGCATAAGTCACCGAGAGAGGTTCTGTCATATTCTCCCCCAAATCTATTACTGAATATATTATTAAAATTCTTGTACCTCCGCATTCTCTCCCGGACCCCCACAGAGTAGAAGGTTTATTAAAGAGCTTTTAAAAAGTGAGCCTATTTCAAGGCCTTGATTATATCATGGAAGAGAGAGAAAACAGAATGTGTTAACCAATTTTCCAAAAAATGTTCAAGTTGAGTAGCTAGGCAAGTGTGGAGTTGATTGTCATGAGACATCAAGGGGATTCGCAGCTGGTTTGGGGTGTTCCTGAGGCATTTCTCAGAATGATTTTAATGAATTGAGAGACTTCTGAGGGAGTCATTTCTTCAAGACATTTTTTGTTCCTAGAGTGAGCTGTAGCCAGCAGTGTGTCCTGGAGCTGTGAAGCCGTTCTCATTAAGCTTGCATCAGAATCACTTTGAAGGCTTATGAAAACAGATCACTGGGTCTTAATCTTAGGGTTTGTTGTGAACTGGGTGTAGGGTTGGGGCCTAAGAGTTTGCATTTCTAACAAGTCCCCATGGGATGCTAACGTTGCTGGTGGAAGGATCAAATTCAACCATTAGAAGTGACCAGATAATCTGGATTGCCGCAGACCTGCATCTTCTAAATACTTTTTTAGCAATATTTTTCTGAGAATTTCTTGAATTTTCAATCAGCTGTTTGGCTTCTGTCTATATCCTCTTGGTGCAAAAAAATCCAAATAACGTGGCTGCTAAATTTCAATCCCTTTTATCATGTCCTGGATTGTTAAGTATTTGAAATTATTCAGAAATACTCAATGATTCAGTCCAGTGTTTTTGGCACCAACAGAAATGGAATGCTATTAAAAATTACAGTTTTTAAAAAGTCAGAAATGTAATATTTTTCAAATTAAGGTTTAGATAATTACCACTTCCACATCTGAAATTAGTATTTCATGCTTTTGGATGAAATATATTCCAAATGAAAAGCTCAGCCCTCTCTCTCTCTGTGCCTGTTAATACACACTGATTCTTTCAAGACATAGAATTGGACTAGCTTCAGTTAACATGTCTGAAAAATAATGACAATTGACCTACTCCAAAAAACATTAAATAGACCAAATACCCTGATGTTTCCCCTGATACTCATTCAAAACCCTTACCCATTTCTACTTCATTCAAAAAAAAAAAAAAAAAGCCAGTGATGCTTGGAATGGGCTGACTATTTAATTTCAGGTATATAGGGGTGTTATACACAAAGATTGAGACCTGTCTTTAAATATGTTTTTGTTACCTCTCCTTGGAGTACTGCCTCCTCCCACTTCCTAAACACGCTTACCAAGTATACACCACATCTCTTTCCCTCCCCCTTACTCTATTGTTTTCTTTATCATTATCCTACTTGTTACTCTTCAACTTTTGCCAAAAAGGGAAGATACTCAAATATATTTTTGATGAATGTATACAAGCACATGCCCGTCTTGCCCGTCTGTTTTTAGAAGGTAAAAGCATCTGATGGCAAATGCATTCTCTTTTCAAAGGAACACGTGCCATGTGACTTCTAGAACATGTTGGACACTTAATAACCTTTACATCACCATCACCGATATCACCGTCATCAATCATGGAAGCTGTCTCAGCACTGATTCAATTAGACATAGATTAAAAAAGGATCTTCTCTTATGTCTCTGGTGGCTATTCAGCCCTGACAGCTTCCCTTTTAAAAATACATCTGCTCTCTTTCAAGTAATTTTCGTGTGCCTTTCATACCTCTAATGGCGGTACCTCCAGATTAGCGACAGAGAAGTTAATTGAAATGAGCTAGCACTTATTGATGAAAGTAAGCATTGGGTTCACCATGAGGATGTTAACCTATTTCCACATGGCTAACCAGTATTGCACAAAAGTAAATCATCATTGAAATACAGCCATTCTCTTAATCATCTAATGGTTCTATTACTTATATACAGACAAATGCACACAGGATACCCCATTATCTTTAGAAAGGTCGCTTAGCAGTCATTAGAGTTGAGTAAATGAGGGTTATACTGTCCTTCTCAGCACCATAAACTTACCTGCTTATACACAACCTATAATTCTAGAGCAAAAATAGAAAACACAAAATGAATTTCACAAAGTAACTCTACAGTGGTCTGTAACCAGAAACCCCATTTGTCCCTTTGAGAAGCTGCAGTGTTTTAGAACCTGAAAAATCTATTGAATTAATTTTTGACTGTGGAGTGTTTTGTTCCAGTGGAATTGTATGTGGCAACATTTTATGTAAAAGAGATAAAAGCATCTGTTGTGAACGAAGCCAGGTTGGGGAGGTTGGCTATTTGAACTGCTTTTCACCACAGACACTCCAAAGGGATCTCCACAGTAAGCCCAGAGATCTCAAAGCTGCATGAAAACCACTGTATTTGAAGGTTAATCCGTGGACTATTTTTTCCTCCAGACTTTTTATCACTATGTAACATACTACATACAATATTTTATATATATATATATATTTTTATATATATATATATTTTTTACTTACTAATGAACTAATTTACATTGGGGTCTGTATTGTATCAAGAGAAAGGACTTTTTTTAACTGCTTGATTCACAGTAGATATTCAACAAATATTTGCTGAATGAATGCATGCATGAATGGACATTACTAGAGCAAAAGAATCATGACAGGTCCCCAGGATTATAAAACAAAGAAAAATGTAAGACAGTCACTGATCCAAAAGGACACAGGAAGTAGTCAAAGCCTATCAAATGTCCATAAGAAAATATCTAATAATATAGAGCCAATACTTATCTTTTTACTGGTCAGGAACTGAGTACTAAGGTCATTCAGACTAAGGGAAACTGGAGCTAGTTGATCAAGAAAAGATTCAGGGGGAAAATGACCAGATGAAAAAAAAATTGTTTAGACCTTTTGGGTCTTAGTTTCCTCATTTAAAATCATGTTTTCCCAGCAAGGTGACTACTTAGATATATAGGCGTTTAGGCAAGAAGGTGTTTTTGAATGGATGGTAAACATCTGAACTAGATAGGAGACAGTCTTTCTGAAAATTTGTTGTGGGAACATGAAAGCTAAGGCTGTTTTGAACTCAACACTCTACGACACAATGACGTGGCTGAACTTTCAATTGGACCGATGAGATGAGACGGAAGTTAAAGAAAATGTAATAGAAGTAGAATTAACTGCATTTTTATGTCTCAGTGTACATAGAAATGCATAAGGGGACAGGTTAAATGAAATGATAGAGCTTCACACTGCACACAGGTGCAGCTGTGGGCAAGTCTTCGAAGCAGCCAACCAAGCGGGGGTTACCTTCCATTTTCTTTATTTTAACTCTTTTATGTATGATTAAGAAGGGTACAGAAAAATGTACATAACAAAGTTGGCAGCTCAGTGACATTTTGCACAGTGAATGCACCTACATAAACCACTACTAGGAATAAGTGGGGGGGGAGTATTAATATCCCTCTCCAGCGCTCCCTGATACCCACCCCAGATGTTACCCACCCCAAACGCTACGTGTATTCTGACTTCCAGCACAATTGATTACTTTGCTGGCTTTTGAATTTGTATAAATGGACTCATACATTAGAACTGTATTCTTGTTTCTTTCACTTAACATGGTATTTATGTGATTTATAATATCTGTAATTGTAATAAGTGATATGTTTGAACTTGAACTTACTCTTTTCTGTCAACCTCGTCTTTTTTCCCCTCATTTTTGCCTTCTTACTGAGTAATCATTTAAAAATCGTGACTCTTTTTAGTTATATTTTCTATACTTACTTAGTGACTTAACCCTAAATCCTGGTCTTAAGCATGTTTCGGGATTCCTTTGCATTCTTAAAAATTGAGGCTCCCAAAGATCTTCTGATAATGCAAGATATGTATTTTGATACTTATGCTATTACAAATTAAAACTGAGAAAGTTTTAATTTGTAGGAATACACACATATCCCATTCTTCACCAGAGTAAAGTTGATACCACATGCCATGTAACCTCTGGAAAATCCTCTGTATATGTGTGTTGAACACGAGAGCAAGTAATCAAGCAAATCTTAGTTTTCTGTGAAAACAACTGTCACTGCATAGAGCTCCTGAAAGGGTCTGCTTTGAGGACTTCCATTTTTGGGATTCAAGGTGTATATATAATTTACCAGAATCTGCTATAGATTAGTGTTTTTTATCTTATTTCTGCTGCTTGTTTGTGGGCTGGATTCAGTGACTAACTTCTAAGGAATAGAAAGCAGCAAAAGCCATAGGTTGTCAATTCCACTATTAAGTTATAAAAAGAATGTAGCGTGTGTTATCTCGCACTTGCCTAGAACCCTATGCCCTAGAGGAAGCTGGTTTTTAAATCCTAAAGCAGCCTTTTGGAAGAGATCCTATGAATTGCTTGGAAGGAGCTGGTCCTTTGTCACCTGAACCTTGAGATGAAGGCAGCCCTAACTCAGCCTTGCCCGCAGCCTCGTGAGAGATCCCAAGTCAGAATCTGGTCACTAAGTCATCTCCCACTTCTCACCCACAGAAGTTACGAGATAATAAATATGTGTTGTGTGAAGTTGCCACATTTGAGGGTTGTTATATAATAAGAGATAACCAGTACATTTTTTTCCATCCTTTATTTTCAGATTTCTGTGTCTTTATAATTAATGGCATTTTTATGCTGTGGATTGTAGACTTTCACTTGTATTATTCAGTCATTTGCCTATTTAAGTGTATAGCTGTTGTCTTTCTCTTTGTTTTCATTTTCATACACTTGCCTTATATTTAATTTTAATTGTCTCATTTTCGATTATTTAATTTTAATTATATTTTATTTGCTCCTATTTGTGTGTTATTTATTAATTGTTCTATTTTCTTAGTGGTTACCTCAGAAGTTATGACATACATAACTCTTGCAGTCTACTAAAAACTCTCAGATTTATCTTTTCACCAATAATTCCAAAACCATAGAAGATAATAACTGTTTACTTCCTTTTGTGTTCTCTTTGCCTGTGTTTCAGTTGTGTATGCATTTAAAATACCATAAGAAATTCTAGTCGTGATTTTGTATGACCCATATTCATTATATTTACTTAGCGTGTTTATCCCTTTCTTTGTCGTTTATTCCATTCTGGATTTCTATGTTCCCAAATTGGATCATATTTCTTCTACTTTAAGAACTCTGTTCTTTTTTTTTTTCTAGTGTAGGCTTTCATGTAATAAATAATTCATTTTTGTTGTTTTAAATTGAGCTACTTATTTCAAGAATATTTTCAGTGGAAATCAAAAATTTTGTGGCATTTATTGTATAATCAGTATATTAAAGGTGCCATACCAACAGACAATGGGATATATTTTGGCATTCATCTTTACGTAACTGAATCTTGTTGCTGCATTTTTTTAATACACTATACCTTTTCTTTTTTCTCTAGTTGTTTTTAAGTCTGTCTTTTTTAGTTGTGTTTTTCAACAGTTTTACCAAAATGGGTCTTTGTTTGGTTGGCTTGTCATTTATATTGTTTGGGTTACACCAGATTTCTTGAATCTGTGGGTAGGCACTACTTTAATCTGTTTTGGAAAATTCTCAAACACAATGTTGCTTTAGCCCCATTTGCTCCTTCTTTTCCTTCTAGAACTCAAGTTACTTCCAATTACTAAATCCCACAGTTCTCTCAGACTCTGTTCTGTCACACCCCACTGTTCTTCTTTGTACATCATGTTGATCTTTTCTTTTGATTTATATTTGAGTTTGCCAATCCTTTCTTTTACTATATCTAATCTACTTTTCAAGTCATCGGTGAAATTACTAATGTTAGATATTTTAGTTTTCAATACTTCAATGTCCATCTGATTTTTTTTTACAGATTATACTTTTCAAATTTCTATTGTTTCATCCATTTTATCCTTCTTGTTTCTGTTTTCATGAGCTTATTAATCATAGTTATCTCAAGATGATTAGCATATGGATCATTTGTGGGTCTGCTTCTATAGTTTTTTTTCCTTCTTAGTAATTGTCCACATTGACTTACCTCTTCTCATAACTCTTAATTTTTTCATCACATTCCAGATATTGTGTATGATAGAAATGTAGAGATTTCATATGAAGAATCTCCTACTGGAAAGGTTTTACTTTATCCTAGTGAAAAAACCAGAGTTCTGGTGTTGAGTGGGCTTTGAGAGGAGACCACCTCAACCTAGCAAGGACTGAGTTAGGTCCAAGCTGCTTTAAATTTTAGTAAGACTGAATTTATTTATGGTTCACATTTGTTGCCAGGTTGTTTTATACTCACTTCTGGTGAATTGGAGACTTAGTTCTGCCACAACTTTTGTCATATCTCTTTAGCTTCCTATCTTGTACAGTTTTAAAATTTGGCACTGTTTTATTTATTTATCAGAGAGAGAGAGCGAGTGAGAGCGTGCGCACTGGCAGGCAGAGTGGCAGGCAGAGGCAGAGGGAAAAGCAGGCTCCCCGCTGAACAAGGAGCCCGATGTGAAACTCCATCCTAGGACACTGGGATCATGACCTGAGCCGAAGGCAGCCACTTAACTGACTGAGCCACCCAGGCATCCCTAAAATTTGGCCCTGTTTATAGGGGAGGATACATCAAATGTCTGACAACCTCACATTTCCAGTTTTGTTACTCCAGCCCATGCAACCACTGAAATCTATTGTTTGCCTTTTGCTTTGGTTAAGTCTCTATCTTCTCAGACTGTAGATTGTCTATGATTCTCAAATGTCCCTAGGGAAGAAGAGCTATTGCTTCTCAGCCTACTTAAAATTTTTCTCAACCCCAATTTAGTCTTCATTGTTTCCAGGCCCTTTAAGTTTTTCAGTTGTTTGCAGCAGTAACAATTTGTTGCAGTGGTTATGTTTACCCCAAAGCAGAAGCTGCTAATATGCCTTCAAATACAGATTCTGTTCATTCTCAATTTCTCTTGTCTTTCCAGGACTTTAATAAAATGTGTTACTGTATGCCGGTTGTTTTGTATGCTCCTCTCTTTTCTCTGACCTGTGGTCCAGATATGTAATACAGTACTGATCTACCCTACACTTCTCCAGAGTATGAATCTCCTTTCCTGCTCTGTCTAATTTAATTATAGGTGCATTGATCATTTTTTTACTGAAGTTTTTATTTTTAAAGTTTGGGATATAGGGATAAAGCAGCTGGCCTGTGATTCATTCATTCCCTTTACTGGGGGAATACCTATGGAGAAAAGAACAAAAGTAGCAAAGGTAACCTAGTCTAACTGGGTAACCTGGACACTCATGTCAAAGGACTCATGATATTTATTAGACATAGAGACTTAATGTCTAAAACACCTTTCCCTGGCTCTCTCTAGCCAAGGATAATCTATATAAAATGGAATCCAGGATATAAAATACTTCCCTGGAGAAAAACCACATAAGTTATACAGCTCCCTGGAGTGTTATATGGAAATGTATGTGGATTGAAATGCTACCTACTATGTGAGGAACCCCATGAATATCACTTAGAGGCTTCTCTCTGAGCTAATGGTTCATGTCTGACACTTTTGGAAAAGAAGGACCTGTGAGAGTCATCATGGATGCCCCAGGAGCTTCTTTTTCTCTTTTGTCTAAACCTTTTGGTTGCTTGTATCCTTGCCTCTGTTTAGCAAAATTTGATGCTGGATAGGATTGCTGATTCATTTGATTCTTAACTAATAATCTGATTCTTTGTTATTGTTGTGTAGTTTTCATTTGCTTATTTTTTGGTGACATAATCTATTTTATCATACATTTCCTTGGTCATATTAATCACAATTATATTAAAGCAATATCTGGATTGCCTGAGGGATAGCTTCTATTATCTCTTTGTTTGTACTCTGAATTTTGAGAATTTTAGGCACACCTGGTAGTTTTGGATTGCATGATAGACATTATGTATAAAAACTTGAAAAGACTATAAATGCTGTTTTGTTCTTAAATATTCTTACAGGGCGCTTGGGTGGTACAGTCAGTTAAGTGTCAGACTCTTGATTTTAGCTCAGGTCATGATCTCTGAGTTGTGGGATTCGAGCCAGGCGTGGAGCCTGTTTAGGATTAGCTTTCTCTCTCTGCCCTTCCCCACCCATGCTCTCTCTCTCTCTCACTCCCTTTAAAATAAATAAATCTTTAAAAAACATTTTTTTTTTTCCTTCTGGAAGGAAGCTCTAGTAGGACTGGTGACCTTGTGCCTTTTAGAGACTGGGTTGATTTATGGCTAAGGCTGAGTTTCAGTGTTGTAAGAACTGAAGTTTGCTTTCATCCCATAGTGTAGTCTTAGAGGGGTCTGAGCTGAAAGCCAGCAGTATTTCTGAAGCCCTTTCTCCTCAGGCTTATACTATAATTTTTAGTACATAATGCTGAGACTGCCATGTATTCTGCTGAGTTTTTCAGCCTGATTTCTTGATCTTTTACCCAGTTGAGGTGGGAAATTTTGTTTTGTTTTTTGTTATGTTTAATAATAAAGTGGTTTGGTGAGGTTTGGAATTTTCAATTACTTCTTTTTAGAAAGAGAAGTTAGAACATGCATCGGTCTCACACAGTACATTATCACTCTTGATTGCTCTCTTTAAACCTTAACACGGGCCCTTACTTCGGCAGTGTTGGGAAGAACATGGATACCAAATGCCTTAAGGGAAAAAACAACAGAAAAATTGTTCTTAGCTAAATCCATTTCCTCCTTTCTAGGATTTTTGACTCAGTAGTTTTGGGTGGGTTTTTCCCTCATGCCTCTAAATCGTAGATTTTAAAATTTTAGCCCATTTTAATAGTTGTTCTATTTTTTATGTTACTGGCTTTTCAGTCATAGAAGTAAAAGTCTAGATTGTCTTCTTTGGAGTAAGGATTGAGTCCCCAACTATGCTAGACATTTTACTCAACACAAAGAAATGGGAGAAAGTTGTCTCTTTTCACAATAGAAAAAATTGGGTTGTAATCTTTTCTGAAGTTGAGCATATTTTCATTGTAAAAGAACAACAAAGTTGTCTGATATTTTTATTATGTTTCATAGTAAGACTATCAATGTGTCTAATGCCACATAGTAAGAACATTAAGATGTATAATGCCACATTTTTCTTTGTGGTTGCCATCTAGAATATATTAGGTTGAGGAAGAATGAGAGAGGCAGTGGATGTTAGAAAAACTAAGTGCCTGTACATTTATAGGGCTTATTGACTGCCCTTCAAGTGGTCAGGGTTTTATTTCATAGAAAATGAGGAGTTACATGACTTGCATTCATTAGGTTAAGATCATAAAACTGTAATCACTCTGTGGTTTAGAAAGACACGACTTTTACAAAATACAAAGAAAAGGAGAGTGATATTCACATTGGAGAAATTATTGAAGAAAGTGTTGCAATAGTTGCCATAAGTGAAATTTGATACAGCGCTGAGTAAAAGTGTCACTCGGCATAGAAAAGATGAAACAAATTTACGTGATGCTTCAGGAGAGTAGTCAGTTGGTCTTAATGACATGTTGGATTTCGAGAAGAAAGATATGGGAGACAAATAAGACACTAAACTATGTAATAAGCTCTTTTAATTTATGTGTTCTTAGAAATTCACATATAAAAGACTGTCATGATCAAAGCTACAATCTCAAAGTCTGTGAACATTCCGTTATGTGACATTAAAGGAAAAGATGGGAGGGAGGGGGTTCTTTTAATAGAAGAAACGCGTGTTTGCATAAAAGGCCAGAGTCTTTGTACTGAGTCGTGGATAATGCGGTTGACCAAGAGAAGTACTATCAGCACAGTTGGAGGCCTGTAGTGCCTGGTGAGTGGACCCTGATGAAAGCTGCTCATCACTTCTCTCACTACCTAATGACTTAGCCTCTGATACAAAGCCAGCTAGCGCTGGGGAATCATGAGCTAGAAGCTATGGCCAGAGAACAAGACAGATGGAAACTACGAAAAGATGAAGCTCGTGCCTTCTCAGCTGCATTCACTATGATGTCAATTTGATGTGCTAATTCTGACAAAACAGCTAACCTATCAAACCAGAGCTGGAGAAGGGAGCGACTGTTCTATAACTGTTCTCATGTTTATGGTTAAAATGTAGTCATTTCTCTAGAGTTCCAAGAACTTAGAGCGTATGGGAGGAAATACTTAAATAATAATTTTGTCTGAAGTAATGACAATTAATACTTATTTGCTAAATAAGAATTTATCCTATGGGAAAAGTAGGTTTTCTAGTGAAGGGAAAAGGTAATCAATGGTTTGGAAAAGTCAGAAAACTGTTTAAGAATAGTTGGCTATACGTTTGGAATTATAAATCTTACATTACAGCATTCCCGTAGAATTCACTACACCATGTGGAAACAGATAGCTATGTGTTTGTAGTTAGGAATCTTCACTGCGGAACTCCCCAAAATGAATTCCAGATGAATTTTGAACCTAATGGGAAAAAAAGATACTCAGAAAAAAATTGGGAGAAGTATGTTTACAATTTTTGTGTAGGCAGACCTTTTGTCAAAATACGCAGCAGATAATAGCCATACAGTTAGTGATTGATAAATTGACTACTTATAAATTTAAGCTTTTAAGCCACAAGAAGAACCAAAACTAAGTTAAAAAGAATTGACAAGGTAGGAAAGTATATTTAAGCATTTGTAGTAGATAATTATATTCAAAATACAAAGCTTCTACAAATTAATTAAAAAGCAAAATATATAATCTAATAAAAAGCGGCCAAATGAATAATTAACAAAAGATGGAATATAAAAGGTCAACAGACATAAAGGGAAATGTTCAACCTCAAATATAATCTGGGACAAGTAAATTAAAATAAAGTTAGATAGGGGTGCCTGTGTGGCTCAGAAGTTGGCCTTCTGACTCTTGATTTTCGCTCAGGTCATGATCTTGGAGTCATTAGTTCAAGCCCTATTACAGGCTCCATGCTCAGCACACAGTCTGTTTCTCCCTCTCTCTCTGCTCCTCCCTCCACTCTTATACATGCACACTCTCTCCCCCAAAAAATAAAATCTGTAAAAATAAAATAAAATTAGATAGACCTAACATTTTGTAAATAATACCACAATGTAAGTGACACAACGCCACAAAAGAATTCTTTTGCACCACTGGTGGTAGTATAAATCACATTGGAAGAAAATTTTGGAGAACTGATTTATACTGCTGCTCATCATCCATCATTTCCACTTCTTGGTATTCACTGAAGAGAAGTATTCAATCATGTGACCAGGTGACATGTATAAAGATGATTATTGATGCCATATTTATAGAAGTAAAACATTGTAGAATATCTAACTGTCCATCAATATGGCAGTGGATGTTATAGAGAAATCTCAAAAACTTAAATGAAAAGTTGCAAGGTGGTATGTGTCTATTATTTACATGAGAAGAGCTAACACCAAATTGTGTGTGTACATGTGTACCTGTATATAAATGTCTGGTATAAAGTCTAGAAACAATCACTAAATAATTGATCATAGTTACTCTTGGAGTAGATTAATATTGGAAGTGAAGGACAGAGGGAGATAGATGGGTTTTTTTTTTCTGGATTGTTTGGAATTTTACCACAATAACATATATATTTGTGTAAATAAAAATAAAAAATAAAAATGATGATTTAATATGTAAAAATCATCTATAGGTGAGTATTTTACATATTGCTAGAACTGTAATTATAAATGAGTTAGGGTTAGTAGTCAAGAAAGACTGAGGTTTAATGTTCTTGAAATTGAATATGTTTTTTCTGTGAAAGGTAGAAATGAGGCTGTCTGTTATTCTTTTTGGTTTTGGAAGTTGGAAATGATAAGGATAGCACCTTGAGAATAGCATCTGATTACAGATCAGTAACCCAAGAGAACACATGTATCTGTGTGTGTGTTTTAGATTATTCAGGCTACTGGAACAAAAAGAGCATATGCTAGTGGTTTAAAAGGGACAGTTATTTCTCACAGTTCTGGAGACCCAGAAGTAAAGGTTAGGGCACTGGCAGGTGTGGTGTCTGGTGAGAGGCTTCTTCTTCAGCAGCTGTCTCTGCAGTGTCCTCAGATGGCAGAATGGGGGGGCAGCCTCCTTGGAGTCTCTTACCTAAATACACTGATGCCATTTGTGAAGGCTCCACCACCATGAACTAATCACCTAACAAAGCCTCTATCTCCAAATACCATTATACCACGTTAGAATGTCAGTGTACACATGTTGGCAGGATGCAAACATTCAGACAGTGGCTCTCCACATAAGTAGCAATACCTTGAAACATGTTTCCATTATCTTCACTTAACCTAAGAATTAAACCCATCTCCTTGACTCTTTGCCCTCTCTTTCCTGAAAGCCATACATGCTCACCTGAAAAATGTGAGTATTAACTGAAGTTTCAGGCATATGTACTAGTAAATATCTCAGCAGAAGAAAAGAATAAAAAATTAGAACTAAAATAATTTATTAATAAAATCTTGTTTTCTAAATTCACCATTTTACCTGAAACATACTGGTGGGTATTCTAGGTAAGCACACCTGAACTGACCCCAATGATTGTTGCAATATGTCTTGATCTTGAAAAAAAAAAAAAAGAAAAAAAGAAAAAAAGTTTCTTTTTCATCTGCTATCTTATTTCTGTTTTGGAAAACTAAACTAGATTTTATAGTACCTGAAAAGTATCTTTTTCATGCATCTTTTAAAAATGATCACATCTGATTTTATCTTACTGTAAGAAGTAACATTCCAACTACTAAAGGAGGTAGAGAGTCAAAGAAATGATCCGTGTAATTGAGAGAACAGTAGATTTAGTGTGATGACTAACCCGAGTCAAGGTTTTGCCACTGGAATTAGTTAGGTTTACCTTCTCAGTCCTCAGGATGTCTGGTGTGTTCTAGGTGACTGATTGAAGACTTACAGCAGTAAGCACAACAGAGCCCCTCTTATCCATCTCAGGGATGTGGTGTATGGGCATGAGTCACCATGAAAATGGATTGGTAGGTGAAAAGGCTGAAAAACGTTTTGTAGCAGTTACCAGTTTTTCCCCCTATTACTTCTCTCCCACACTCACCTGTAATCTGCTCGAGGGTTGGAAACTAGTCTGATACTGCACTCTGTTGCCTCTCTAGTGCCTGGCATGGCGAGGCTCTCAAGAAGGATTTGCTGAATTAGTGAAATGAAGGGCTCCAAGTTGTGGAATTATTAGGTGATTATGAAGATGGCAAAAAATAGTAATTTGGCTGCACCCTGGGAAGCTAAATCCCTCTCAGTTGGCTTTACTTTCCTTAGTATTGGGGCTCCTGGGTGGCTCAGTGGCTTAAAGCCTCTGCCTTCTGCTTGGGTCATGATCCTAGGGTTCTGGGATCGAGGCCCACATCTGGCTCTCTGCTCAGCAGGGAGCCTGCTTCCTCCTCTCTCTGCCTGCTTCTCTGCCTACTTGTGATCTCTGTCTGTCAAATAAATCTTAAAAAAAAAAAGTTTTACTTTCCTTAGTATAGAAAATACTATGAATGGTGAAGAGTTTAAGATAACTCAGCCACAGGGGGGCAAATAACTTTAATCCCTAGAAGCGTTCTTTTCGCTCTAGCTGGTTTGCTTACTAACCAAAAATGACTGACTTGACATGATTGAAGGTGATAATTAATTATTCCAGTATTGATTTATTGGTTCATGCACTCAACCCAGGCCCTGGCAGAAGACCAGATATTTTACCTTTGGGTTCCTGATCTGGAAGTGTTTTTGTCAAGTATTCATGTGTGAGACTACTTTTTTTGGAAATTGGGACTACTAAGTAAAGCAAAATATTTAGACTGCCAAATAAATTAATAAAGTTGTCTAGTGTTTTAACACTTTACTCTCTGGAACAATAGAACATTAAGACTACAGTTCTCATTTGAACCAACCAGATAGTACAAAGTAATATAAAATGAATGATAATTAGTTTTCCTCTATTTATCTCCCACATGTAAAACCACAACAGTCACTTATTATTGAGACTATTCAGGGGTGGATGTGTTTTGCTGTCATTGTGTTCCTGAGTATATATATATACACAAATTGACTGTTTCTTTAGAAAACAAAACCATCACATAGATTGTTCTAAGTTAGACCTTATGCATCTTTCTTCTTTTTACATTTTTTTTTTCCTGATGAGGAAAAGAGATTTTTAAAAACCCTAAAATTTTCAGATGTTAATAAAATTGGAAGTACTAAAACTCCTTACTGTCTCGGTTTTGACCACAGTGTTCATTTGAACCAACTATATTCTATCAGGATAAGAATCAGTGATACTGAGTTTGGCTTCTATTTATGCACCCTAATATGAAACTAATACTTTAGCAAGCTCCTGCCATTTGGCAGGTATATAAAGATTTAAAGATATAGTTTTAAAAAATTCTTGAAAAAGGATTCCAGAGCACATGAAAGTAAACTCCTGAAAATCAGTGTGAAAGACATCTGAGACTAAGAAAAATTTCATTAATTCTGGTATTTTAGTAAAACGGCAAAACAAACCTGACAGTGTTATTTATTTGAGGATTGGACTTCACTGTATAAGATTTTGGGGGAAGGCTCTTCTTTTTGGCCAAAATTGATGACTCGTACCAAAGTTGAGGACAGGGTATCAAGTACTGACCATTTTAGAAAGAAAGGAACACGTTTGAAGCCCTGACTGGCTCTGATGCCACCAATACCATTCTTGGCCTCCTGTCTATAAAACAGAAGACAGAGAAGTAGGGAAGGAGAGTTGTAACTTATCAATCATTAGAGTCAGAAGCATCAGATTTGGAGGAAAAGATGTAGTGGTTTTTTGCTTTTTCGTGTTCTCCAAGGCAGCATGGGTACTTCTCCATTCCAAGAGGATCACACATCCAGTTTAAACATGACCCTCATTTCCCAATCTGTATTTAAGCATTTGCTTATGTGGAGGATTGTGGATTAGCAATCTGTGCCTCTTCAAGGAGAGAGGAAAGAGAGATGGCATTTTGGAGAAGAGACCTCACTGGCACAGCCCGCATTTCCATATTCAACCTGGCATAGCATTCGGGTTTCCTCTGGTTTGCACAGTTCCCCCGGAAGGTATCCAGGCAAGTGATGTTGCAGTGGCCAAAAGTTGTGGGCTGAGCCAGCTAGTTCACGGGGATCCAGAGACCATGAATCTGCAAGGTATTTCCCCAGGAGTAAAGTTCAAGTGGGATGTTGAAGAGTTTGCATGTGTCCTACATCAAGGATCTGTAGGATGGGGAGCCCTACCCAGGGCCCTTGAATGAATTACAGGTACACCCAAACAGAGAGTTTTTAGAAGCTGGTCTCATAAAAGGCGGTTTAACTCTGGTAAAGAGCTACAGCAGCACTTGTTAAATCAGACCCTTGTCCATTCCTTCTTCTGCGTCCTGAAGGAAAAGAGCAGAGGAGAAAAGGAAGTGGTAAGTATTAGACTCCCATCTGCTCGGTCCTCAGGCCACAGTAGAAGTCTGAACTGGGAGCCTCCATTTGGAGTTTTCAATTAGACTAGACAGGACTTTCTTTCTTTCTTTTTTATTTTCAACATAACAGTATTCATTGTTTTTGCACCACACCCAGTGTTCTATGCAATCCGTGCCCTCTCTAATACCCACCACCTGGTTCCCCCAACCTCCCACCCGCCTGCCGCTTCAAACCCCTCAGATTGGTTTTCAGAGTCCATAGTCTCTCACGGTTCACCTCCCCTTCCAATTTCCCCCAACTCCCTTCTCCTCTCTAACTCCCCTTGTCCTCCATGCTATTTGTTATGCTCCACAAATTAGTGAAACCATATGATAATTGACTCTCTCTGCTTGACTTATTTCACTCAGCATAAGCTCTTCCAGTCCCGTCCATGTTGCTACAAAAGTTGGGTATTCATCCTTTCTGATGGAGGCATAATACTCCATAGTGTATATGGACCACATCTTCCTTATCCACTCGTCCGTTGAAGGGCATCTTGGTTCTTTCCACAGTTTGGCGACCATGGCCATTGCTGCTATAAACATTGGGGTACAGATGGCCCTTCTTTTCACTACATCAGTATCTTTGGGGTAAATACCCAGTAGTGCAATTGCAGGGTCATAGGGAAGCTCTATTTTTAATTTCTTGAGGAATCTCCACACTTTTCTCCAAAGTGGCTATACCAACTTGCATTTCCACCAACAGTGTAAGAGGGTTCCCCTTTCTCCACATCCTCTCCAACACATGTTTCCTGTCTTGCTAATTTTTAGACAGGACTTTTTAATAACTGACTGTGACCTGATCCCCCACAGAATCCTCTTGATAAACTTTTAAGGGATGGCAAAGAGAAGTTGGGAACAGGAAAAATAAAAGCTGTCCACCATTGTACCCCCGCTGCTCTGGGACCCTCCAGACACTCTCACCATAACATCTTCCTAAAACAAGCACACTTTGATGTTAATCATCCTCTGAGTATTGAAACAGGGAAAAACAAGGACCCCAAGACAAAACAAAAAATATATATGTATTTTATTTCAAATGGATTTTCCCAGCACAGACTTCTGAACTCTGTACTTCAAGGTCAGATTTTGATTCCTCCAGATCATACCTCCCCATGATGGTTTTCTTTTCTGCCCCAGCTCAAAGGGTCTGCTTCTCCCTGGAACTCTTAGAGCCCTCAGTGTTTTTTTCTATTATTTCAAAGCCAGACTGTCTGTGTTACTTACTATTGCTTAATATGCGGGCTGTCTCCTCGGAGGAGACACTAAGCTCTTGGTTGGTTAGACTCTATGATTTCTTGCTTTATCTCCCTGTTGCCAAGAGAATGTCATAAATGTAATAGATCCTGAGGTCATGCTTTGTGTGTCTATTTCTTTGGCTCTTATTTGGAGAAGATTGGAAGACTCAGGAGCCTTTGCCTACCTGTCTCAAGTCATGGCTCTTTTCATTTCAGTGCTATGCTATCTACATATAAAGGTATACACATTTTATTTATTGTGCTGTATATCTTTTTCTTAAAAAAAACCTGTATATCATACAATGGTTTTTTTTTCAAACATTCAGATATTTTTAATATTAATACATTGAGTATTATCTCTCCGGCATCTCATAGCTCATAATTACTTTAAAAATATTTTTGTGTATTTGCTGATGTTACTGAGAATTTCATAGAAGTATCTAGCTCACTAGTATTTGTTAATCCAAAGTGAGTAGAAATCTAGTCACTTCTTTTTAGTGAAGGAGTTGAATTCACTATTAACCATTATATTTGTTTTGGTCTTTCTTCTATAATCTCATTTTACATGTTTCATTTTTTGTAATACTTGCTTGTTTCTTTGTTTTCTGTCTTTAATTGTGTAAGGCTACATCTGCTTTTCCAAATATTGGCAAGTTTTAGGACTTGGGTGTATACTCTGGAAGAAAATGCTACAGGTTTCACGATGAGTTTTTATATATACACAAGGAAAGAACTCCCTGCAAGGATCTTTTTAAAGGAATGGATATTAATATAGAAGAATTAAGTTGTTTTTGTGGTGGTATCCAATGAGTCTTGTTTATTCAGTATTGGACACACACATGTTACTTGTAATTGGTAACACTTAATGTAGTAAACTGTCTAAGGTGGGTAGCTGGTAAGTCAGGAATCAACTTTAGATCCTTTTGTTCCCAGTCTTGTGCTCTAATCTATGCTCTAGTGATAAATATTTTTACAATATTACATGTATTCTATACATGTAGAATAGAGGTCTAGAATATCCCTGTGCAGAAAAATGGCCCTCCTGGATTGCAGTACTTACAAGAGAATCAAATCAGACTAAAATAAACCTGCCAAAGACAGCATTCCTCAAAATGTCTTTGTGTTCTGCCTCATGTCTATGCCCAACTCTTGGTTTCATTCATACATGGAGTCTACAGTCTTAGAAATGACAGAGAAATTTCTAAAAGCATTCTTTTTTTTTTTTTTAAAGTAGGCTCCTTGCCCACCATGGAACCCAGCATGGGGCTTGAACTCACAGCCCTGAGATCAAGACCTGAACTGAAATCAAGAGTCAGACACTTAACCCACTGAGCCACACAGGCGCCCCTCTGAAAACATTCTTTAATTCATGAAGAAGCTGTTTTAGTTCTTTCTTGCCATGTTCAATCTGCAATTTAAAACAGTGATCTATTATTTCTCAAAATTATTGCTAGTTCTTCTCCTGGTCTTTCCTCATTCTCGAAGCTACACTTAGCAAAGGGATGGGTGGGCTGGCGGGAAGATGGTATCAGTCACATGACTGGCAGGTGTGTCTCTTGTCAGCTGAGTTCCCTTCATTCTCCTTCACATGGTCTAAATCTCTAGTAGACCAGCTCAGCTTCTTTACATGGCGGTCACAAGACAGCGTTCCAAGAAATCGAGGCCAGCGTACTGCATAGCTCCAGATCTAGCCCCGGAGGTGTTGTACCATCTCTTCTCTTTGTTCTGTCAGAACAACGCCAGCCCAGATTCAAAGAATGGGCAAATTGACTCCCTTTCTAATGGGAAAGGCAAAATGGATGCAGCGATGCATCCTGGATTGGGAAGAACTTGTGGCTCTATTCTGGATTCACTATAGTTGACAAAAAATCATTGAGAACATCTACCATGGGCATAATTTTAATCAACACTGTGAAAGAGGAGTGGGGTATGAATATTGATATCCGGTTGCTTCTCACTAAAGGACCAGTAAAATCACTTGACCAAGCATGACTGAAAATATCTTTGTGATGATAAAGTCTGTATTTCTCTTCCTGCCCTCTTAGGTTCTTCTCATCCTCTTCTAGGAAATAGGTTCAATAACCACCCTTATATAATCTTTAGTAAGTGCCACTTTGCACTGAATTCTTACAACAATCTGCACAGGTCAATATTATTCCCACACCCCCTTTTAAAGGTGAGGAATCCAATATTCAAAAAGTCAAGGTAACCTGGGAAGCCGCACAGCTAGGAAGTGGTCGAACTTGAATCTGAACCCAGACTGTCTGGCCCCAATTCCATGCTATCTATTAACCAACATGGTTACTGTTTCCCTGATCATCCCTGGGGTTTTATTTTCACCCTCCCCAGGCATCAGGTATCCATTGCCTGTACCTGAGCTTCTGCCTCAGCCTCTGTCAAATGCCCTTGTTCAAAGCACATGTTTAAAAACAGCATCTTCATCAGGGTGAAACAGCCCATACCTGGAATAGTCAGTCTGGTTGGGCCAGTGTGGTGCAGACTTGCTGTGTTTCCAGGCCAGTGAGTGGGGTATGGCTCCCGGGGGGCTGAGACTGCCTCGGCAATGAGATGGGGCATGGCAGAGTGGTTAAGAGCACGGAGAGGAACCAAATGTAAGGATATGGATGGAACTCTGGCTCTGCCACTTTCTAGCTCAGAAACTTTGGATGTTGCTTCATTAGGAGGTATTATAATAGTCTGTACTCAATGGGATGATTACAAAGATGAAAATTAATTAGTTAACATTTGTAGAAGTCCTTCAGGCCACTGAGCCAGGCGCAAGAATTAGGTCTGAGCACTCAGGAGTTCCCAAGGGAGTCAGACGTTTGTCCTCGTATAGCTTCTGTTTGCCTCCCTCTTCTTTCAGCCTGTTGGAAATAGAGGTCTTTCAGCGGGAAGTTGTCTTTGGCACAACTCGCCTAGAGATGGGGTCAAGGGTAGTTTTAGCCTCCATTTAATTGCACAAAGAGCCCCTGACTAGACTTTGGAGCAGAGATTTTTGGTCCTTATCTCCACCCAGAATTACCCCTGAAGTGGGTTTGAGGAATGAGACAGACAGTTTCCCTGACCTGGTCCTAGCCAGGCTCTGAGTGACCTGGGTGGCAGTCACCTCTAGCCCAGTCACATCTCGTATCTTCAAAATTCCACCCGTGGGTGATGGATAGCAAGCCGACAGCCATGGCAGCCCAGGTGGACTCTTGTGCCCCATCCCTGCAGGCTTTTCCAGTGAGCACCAGGCTGTAGTCAGTCAGTCAGGGGGTCAGAGAGCCAGAATTAGAAAATGTGGTTCTCTGGCATTAACTTAGGGTTAACATTTGAAATTACTTAACTGAACTATCTCTCTTCTCAACTATAAAATAGGGATGGTGGGGGTGGCTGGGTGGCTCAGTCAGTTAAGCATCTGCCTTCAACTCAGGTTATGATCCCAGAATCCTGGGATCGAGTCCTGCATCGTGCTCCCCACTCAGCAGGGAGTCTGTTTCTCCTTCTGCCTGCAGCTCTCCCTGCTCATTCTCGCTCGCTCGCTCTCTCTCTCTCTGACAAATTAATAAACAAAATCTTTTAAAAAAAAATAGGGATGATGACAAACTAGTACCTGTTTAGGTTTGTATCTTATCCCGGTACCTACTATATAGTAAGCTCTGGTATATTGGTAACTATTATCCTCTGTTGGATAGAGGAAATTATTCAGTATTTCTCTGAAGTTCCAAGGGACTGATTTTCATAGGACATAGGCCTCTTCATTGGTGGGAATATCCTTGTATAAAGCATATTGTGCTGTAGCATGGGTAAAGTGCAAAGGGAAGGTGAAAATCATACCCATTTGAACCTTGGGAGAATATACTTAAGCATTTCATATGGAAAGAATTTTGGTAATTTATCTTCAGAAGGGTGACTTAATTTTTAATGTCTTATTTTAAAGCTCAGATATTAACCAAGCATAAAATGTGTGTCACATTTTAGGTTAAATGAGCTATTCTTAAGCTTCTATTTTAATTCATCCTCAGAGTTGCCTGACTTAAATAATTTTAAAAAAATTTTTTACTGCCACTCCTTAAGTAATTATAGGTGTGGTTGCTTTCTTTACCCTCTATAAGGTCTACAAGGTCTACAAATCATCTTCTGAAGATTCAGTCTCCTAATCTGTTAAAAAAAAAAAAAGAATAAATAAAAACTAAAAATCCTTGCTTACAGACTGAGACACTCCATTTAAAAAACAAACAAAAAGCTGAGATCTCAGCTGCTTGGCAATAAATGTTATAACACTACGTTATCATTATCACAGTGTAAATCCAATACAGAACTATCAATTCCGCAGCATTTAAGTGAGCTGTTTAATGTCAAAGGCAGAATTCATGACACTGACAATTTATCTCCCTCCTTCTTGTTTTTCTCCCTTTTTAATGTAAAAAGATCAAAACCAAGAGCAAGAATCTAAGAGAAATGTGTTGTTTATATTTCCCAGAGTCCAATGCAACTAGAATTTAATTTTTACAAAATGTATCAATAATTTTATTTGAAATGACAGTTGTAGAATCTGAGATAGAAGTTCATTAACAACTTTGAATTTGGCTCCAAAATAATGATCTATGCCCAGTAGAATTCCAAATTGATTGTTTGGAGAAATTTCAAGTATTTGAGGATAGAATTAGTAATCCATCATTTCAGAATTGGCAGAAGTGCTTGTGAACATTATGACCAAAATAGTCATGATTTTAGGTAGGTTTAGTATTCTCTTCGCTAATACTACCTTCAGAATACACAATTACCATTGGCTATGCATATTTATTACAAACAAGATAAAAGTGCAGTGTCTCTTTGTGGCCAAATAATAGAAAAATCTAATTTATCCATGTTTTCAACTCTGCTAGGAAGGACAATACAAAGAACAGAATATAGATGACCTGAAGAAACATTGTTTAATCTAGTTCGTAAGAGCATGTTTGTGTTTTCTTTTTTTTTTTTTAAATAAATACTTACTGAGCAACTACTTTGTGGAACTTCTTGAAAAGAGTTCTTGACATCCTCCAGTTTTAATTTTCTTTAGTTTTGTTGGATAGAATACACACACACACACACACACACACACACACACACACACACACTTATAAGGTGTTTGGAGAAAACAGCATCAAGGGTAAAAATGAAAATGTTTGGAGAATCTTAGATTAAAGAAAGCAAAAGTTTACTGCAGAATTTTTAGTTCTGACAGAACTCTAAGAAGGGATTCAGGTGTTTAAAAATGTGCCAAGTATAAATGGGCATAGATAAAACTCCTACGCTAAAAATACTTATCAGTGTACTGAAGAACCCTAGCTGGGAAAAGCCATTCCTCAAAAGTCAACTCTACCATCTAAATGGGTGACTACAGACTGGTGAAGTGGAGTTTTACCCAGAGACAGTAGTAGATTTGTTTTGGAGTAAAATAGATATTTTTACTTCCAACAGGCTTTATTTCCCCTAAAATATTATGTTTTCTCCAAAATAGTGCATTTTTCTAGAATGCTGCCATCTAAGGATTGATAAGTTGATAATATCTGATTACATTTACTTGTTCTATGTTGCTTAAGATATATGGTGCATTTTCCCAAACTCTCAATGAGCTAAAGAAACAGAAACTCCATAAACAAAAGTTCAATGGTTTTCTCAAGTAGAAATCCTTTGTCATGAATAATTAGAATACATTTCATAAAATGTAGTAATTAGTGTGATTGGTGTGTGTGTGTGTGTGTGTGTGTGTGTTTCTTCCTCAAATGGATAGGAAATCTTCTGTATTTGTAAATTTATAGTTTGTATTTCAGAAATTCATATCAAGGAATGCTAACCCTTTTTGTTGTTGTTTTGTCTTTGTTGATGCTGTACTCTGATCATAGCATGATGTGCTAAATCCTGAAGTGTTTTATTATTAATGCACATTATCAATCATGGAACTGAAATTAAATGTTAAGTATAGGGAGTTGAGAAAAATCTTTTTATCGTGGTTATAGAACAATATTTTAGGGTTACCTAATTTTTTTAAAGATTTTATTTATTTAAGAGCAAGAGAGCAGGTGGTGGAGGGGTAGAGGGAGAGGGAGAAGCAGACTCCCCACTGAGCAGGAAGCCCTATGAGGGGCTCAATCCCAGGACCCCAATGATCATGACCAGAGCCAAAGGGAGATGCTTAACCAATTGAGCCACCCAGGAGTCCTCAGGATTACCTTTCAACAAAGACCTCTAGGTTTTCTCTCATGTGAACAATGAGAAATTCCAGAAAATGAAATAAATAGGAAGAACTTGCAATTCTTCTGCTTCATATATAAGTGAAAATTCATTTCAATAGGATAAAAAAATCTCTAAATATGAAAGTTATTCTTGACATATATGCACCTCATGTACCTATTTTACCTCACATATTAAAATTATTGTTTCCATTTAAACCAGCTAGAAAATATGTGCATTCTGAAGTTATTTTGATATTAATAGACTTTTTTTTCATTGACTGATAAAGCAATGTGTTCCTATGAAACAGGAAGAAATGGTGACTGAAAAACTAATGAGAAGCCCTTGAAATTAACACTTTAAAAAAAAAAGAGAGAGAAGTCCCTCATGATCCAGTCTAGACTCTTAATTGGCCAGACCTTTGCCAAAAAAAAATGTATTCTAGTCAACGCCAATATAGACTTAATAAGTTACAAGGATATGAAACTCTATGCTCTATCTGTATCAGCAGGATGGGATCCAAGTTTTGAGAAATCTGAACTATGTACAATTTGGAGGGGTGCTCCATAATACAATTTTATGAATTCACTCATTCAGATTTTCTAGACCTCTCTCCTTACAGCTTGTTTCAGCAGGTTCCCAGTAAATATGCCGTTCATAGTGTAGTGTGATCTTAAGAAGTAGGTCTCCTGGAAAAGCATCCCAATAGAGGCCTGGAGAGCTTTGCCAGCTCTGAGATGGATCTCTCTGGATTTCACTTCCCTCGTGACAACACAGGGATGTGTGCACTGGATATACTTACCTGTAAGTTTCCTTCCATCTGAACAGTTTGTATTTTTTAATTGGATATGTGATCTCTTCTGGAATAAAGAGAGCTCCTTGTTAATGTGGAAGAAACAAAGGGACCTTGTGAGTTTATCTGGGTACCCTAAATTACACGATTATTTCCTGATAGCCGGTCTGTCTGTTTTTTTCACTTAGCGTTATAGTTGTTGGCTCCACTCAAAGGTCTCAGTTTGATAAGATCTGTTTTTGTAGTAATATTTGTAAATATTTTCTAAGTCAAGGTCCTGAGTGCTGGCGTCAGATCATGAAGGGGGAGTGGGGATCTCATTGCAGAGAAGGAAAAAAGAAAGAACATGAAACCATTCCCACCTTTTACTTCTCTTCTGTAACTCTTGGCTATAAAAGGCAGGCCAGTCACTACACCTTATGAACATGACGTTTTTGAAAGTTGAAGTAGGAAGTTGTCTAGGTCCATGGGTTTTGTCCATGTAGTGCCAGATTGGGAGTATATAAGATCTATGAATATCACTTATTCATTTTGAAAATCTTTTCAGAATTATTTTTTTCTACAATTAGTATAAAGCTTGAGCCTCTTTGTTTTTATTCTCCATTTACATATGTGAATATACAGAGAAAAGTTCTTCAAGATGGGCTAAAGTCTTTGCCTTTCTTTTGGTGCCAATTTGTAATGGTTTCAAATGACTTTTTCAAAACTATATGACAGCCTTTATAAAAAGTCTTCATTAAAAAAATCTTAGGCTAATAGTTACAGATTGGGAGTTCGATGGAGATGCAAAGTATGTTTTCTTTCTCATTAGGCTCTCAAAACCTATACAAGTAGCTGATATCAAGTAGGCATGTTAATTAAATGTTGATTGAGAAAATAAATCATCTCAAATCATTTCAAATTCCAGAGCATTACCACTGTTCAGAATGCAGGTTGGCAGCAAAAGTCTAGCTGTTCTTCTGTGATTAAGATAGTATGAAAATAAAATATATGTGGTGCCATCAAACACATAGGTAAAGAGAAGAAAGTTTTATTCATAATTGTACCATCTATTAAGACAATAACTATTAACACTTGGGGTTCAATTAATTTGTCAAAAGTAATCCACTCCTGTGTCTCTATTCCCATAAATTTATATACTACAGAGGAATGTAAATCTTTTAAAAGATCATTAAAATAGGAAAAAATGAAAATATCTTTAATCTGTAGCAGTTGGGGCACCTGGGTGGCTCAGTGGGTTAAAGCCTCTGCCTTTGGCTCAGGTCATGATGGGGAGGGGTGTCCTGGGATGGAGCCCTGCATCAGGCTCTCTGCTCCACAGGGAGCCTGCTTCCCTTCCTCTCTCTCTCTGCCTGCCTCTCTGTCGACTTGTGATCTCTGTCTGTCATATAAATAAATAAAATCTTTTAAAAAAATAATCTGTAGCAGTTGACCATTTTGTGAACAACAGAAGAGTTAATTTACAGAATTAGCAACAGCCAATATTAAACACTCTCTCGAGTTTCAATAATGCAAGTGTACAAAACAAAATAAAAATCTTAAAGGAGGACGAATCAAGCATCTTACTGATGAAATAGCTTTCCAATTCCAGTATAATGCATTTCTGTGGGATAGATTGGACGATGGCACATAGATTAACTTTGACAGGATACCAGACTGCTTCCGTATTTTTGCCTTTAATTCAGTACCCTTTTTGATAAATGTGAAGCAGAAAAATATATTTTTTGGTTTTTTTCTGATGGGGAAAATCAATTGAGTAATATTTCAAAACTCTGCCATGACTGTGTATCTGGCTAACGTTATTTTATAGATAGCTAGAGGGTATTTTAGCCTTGACATTTCACTTGCCCTGAAAATAGTGATGATATATGGACTCACGCTACATCGAGCTCCCGTTTTTCTTTCCTGAAGTGCAGTGTGATTAGCCTTTTTATCCGCCCAGGACTACCACCCAGGGAGGCTTGTATGTCAAGGCCAATGCGGCTTTGAGGAAAGCAGCATCTCAAGATATTATAGCTTAAATTCTGGAGAGGAGGTGGAGGTAGATGGTTTCTTGGGTATTGTCGTTCACTCCTATTTGTCCCTTTCTGAGGTAAGGATTGAGAAGGATCTTTTAATTGGGCTTGATGTCATGTTTATGCCCTTTGGAGATAGAAGAAATCCAAAGAAGGTACATGACCTTATGATAGGGAAGTGGCATTGAGGAGAGCTAGGAGTGGAACAGAGACGCTCTTCTTCCCTGGCATCGCCGAACTTCAGGGCACATACACTACTCTGTCAAGCAACAAATACAATCTTATCTTCTTTTTTTTTTTTTTTTAATTTTTTTACTTTTTTATTATTTTTTTAAATTTTTTATTTCTTTTCAGCGTAACAGTATTCATTGTTTTTGCACCACACCCAGTGCTCCATGCAATCCGTGCCCTCTCTAATACCCACCACCTGGTTCCCCCAACCTCCCACCCCCCGCCCCTTCAAAACCCTCAGATTGTTTTTCATCTTCTGAGAAAATTTGAAAAGGGGTTTTAGAATAAAACTTCCAACTTACGCAAAACTTCAAAAGGGCAGAGCCAACAAAATAGGTCTGAAAATCAGCAAAACAGACGTTCGTTGAACCAGCCTTTCTGTGAACAACAGCTAGAGCACTCGATGGGGAAGTCTGGGGGTTGCGGACGCTCCGTGTTTGAATCCCACATGTCACTATTGATTTATAACTCCCCTTAATTCATCTGAGTCCCACACCTTAACTGTGCTAAGCTGGCCTGCATCCTTCACTCCTGCTTTGAGAGGAATAGCTCACTCTGGCCCATGGCAAGATGGCACCTTCACCTTTGGGTAGCTGTCTCTCATACAAATGCTTCAGACAACAGAAGAGATCACCACACCTAACACCATGCCTAAAGGAGTTTTATCTCCCTTGAGCTTCTTCACACTGGAAAACAATAATAAACTCACCACACAGAAGCAGTATTCTTAGGACGGGCAAACACCAAAATAGGCACACAAGTCAATCTGAAGCATGCAAAGAGCTCCACGAGATCCAACAGTGAAGCCTTAAAAAGTCTTAATTCATGACAGGTTAATTTGTTTAACTCCTTTCCTTTTTCCTTTGCATCATTTCTGAGGAAAGTTAAATGATTGATGTTTTACTTTTAATTTCTAAAAATCAAATCAAAATGGAGTTGAGATCCACCATGTAAAATGGGAACATGGTGGTCAAAGAAGTAGTAGTTGTATGGGGGAGGGTGGTTTGAAGGGCTTCAGCTTTGCTGAATATCCTTTAACATTCCTTTCTGCTCAAAAAATGAAAACCTCAAGTAATTTCATCATGGAGACTCAAGCAGTGTTTTGCTATGCAGTATTCTAATACCTGTGTCTTCTGTTAATACTAGTTTTCCCCTACCAAGAAAAATGGAGACCCCAGGGGCATGGTGGACAACTAGAGAATGACCTAGGACTCTACTTGCCTTCATGGCTACTATATCCAGTTTCTTGGCTCTTTCTTCTTCCTCCTTTTACTGAAGGCATATATAGACTAGGATAGCTATAATACATTTCCTGTTCATACCCCAAGACCCTCTGTATCATCACGTATCGACTTTCAGATATCCAAGAGCCCATGCAGTTTGCATGTTCACCATGATTACACAAGTGGATTATGTATTGTGGAAATTCCAAGGATTCACTTAGAATGAAATTTCAGGTGAAGTGACACACCAAATATTTCAGTAAGGAAATGCTTCTTTCCACTCTATCCTTCATCATGCACAGTTTCCATCTGCTCTCACCCCTCCAAGCAGTGACCAGTTGCAAACCGTAGGGCAAGATGTCTGCAAACAGCCAGTGACTTTTAACACTGGGGAATCTGCGTAGTAGGAGGACAGTGGCACATAGATGTGGAAAAGTAGGGAGAAGAAGGGAAGCTCTCTCTGCCTGACTAGGACATGTCATAAATTAAGGGGAGGAAAGTCCAAGTAAGGAGCACATCTATACGTGAGTTGTGGTTTCAGTGGCTGAGTTTAGATTCATGAAGACTGTCCATCCCTCTCTCGATTATGATGTTATTTTCCTTTCTCTTCTTCCTTTAATTGAAAATCATTATTTGGATATGTAATTTTTCCAGTAATTTTGGAGAAGAGTAGCATGGCTAACTCATATTGTGTTTATCTCTGGAGGGAATTTGTATTTGCCAGTGGGTTGTGTCACATTTCAGGAGAAAGACACATTACACCTTTGGAAGAGAAGCTTGCCATTTTTAGGGATGTTGTTCCCATGGCATCATTGACTTTATCCAATGACAGCAGCCTAAAATTTCCAAAGAAACCAGGTCTGACAATGACTGCTAAAAGTACAGTTCCCCGATAGCAGTATCAGTTGAATTAAAAAGCAAAGGTAAATTGTATTATCAGTTAAATTGTCTTTTCCCAAGTGGTCCTCATTCTCACAATAATTGCATTTCCTTGTCATAAGCAATTTTATTACTCAGTGACCTGCTGCCGAAGGGTGTGAATTTATAAGAAGGCTTGAGATATAATAGTAATAGTAGTAATAAGGATAGTAATCATCATCTAGGTGATTCATCTATAAAATTAAAAGTGATAGTGCTTACTTCATTTGACTGTCAGGGATAAATGTCTATAAATCTTCCAACAGAGAAGTTTCAGAAAAATAACAATTTGTTTTTTCTGCTTTTTCCTTTTTCTTTGTTTTTTCTTTTTTCATCCTCCTTTCTTTCCCCTCATATTTTATTTCCTTATTTTTTTTTCTTCCTTCTTTCCTCTTTTCTTTCCTCAAACATCTGTTTTACCATTCATTCCTGAAGAACATCCAGGATTAAATCCTGTCATCACACAGGAACCCGATTGTTCCGGGTCCTGTCCCGCATTTCCCTATTCGGTCTAACATACCTGTCTAGTCATTAGTGGTCCCTGGCTTCGAGGAAAACAGCTCGGTCACATCCCCTCTGTGGTGACCGAGAAATCTGCAGTACGCACGCCTCGGAAGCCACAGCCCTTCTGCAAAGCACTCCTCTCGCTCAGTTGATTCGAGAATGACCAGGGGAAGAGCAGAAGCTTAACAAGAAACCCAAGATTTTTTCCTTTCCCCATCTAGTAATAAATAGACTGTTGGTCTTGCCTTTCCTCCAAGAGTGTCAGGCAGGAAGGGGACTCTGGAGAAAGAACTCGATGCAGGCTAATAATTTGAGTGAGGAGCAGGAATGAAAATGCGTTCCTTGCTTCCATTTGTCGGACCTCGTTCATTTATTTATTCATTCGTTTAATTATCCATTTTTACAGCAAGTATTTATTGGGTCCTTATTATTTCCTCGCTCCTCCATGTGATGCTGTGTAACTGTTCCCTTGTACTTTCCATCATGGTTCTAAGAATGTCTCACTTGGACTTCTCCAGTACCCTCATACTTGTTTTCCTTTCTCCAAGATCCACCCTTACCTCTAACCATTCTACAAACTCGTTGCCAGGTTATCCTTGCTCAGGGGCCATTTGGATGCTATTACTATGCTTCTCCTGCACTTCCAGAACCTTCCCACATTCATGAAGTCAAACCCAAACTCTTCAGACTTCAATCCAGGTCCCTATAATCTGGACTCAGTGATTGTATTTTATAAATACAATATTCTTTCTTTTTTTAAATAGAATTTTTAGAACTTCCAGTATAATTAACCAATAATGTTTTATTAGTTTCAGATGTACAATATAATGATTCAACAATTCTATAACTCAGTGTTTATCATATCAGTGACTATTAATCTCCTTTGTGTATTTGACCCTTCCCTCACCCATCTCTCCTCTGGTAATCACAGTTGTTCTCTATATTTAAGAGTGTTTTTCTGTTTGTCTCTTTTCTCCTTTGTTCATTTGCTTCTTAAATTCCACATAGGAATGAAGCCATATGGCATCTTTCTCTGACTTCACTTAACATTATATCATCTAGATCCAGCCATGTCATTGCAAATGGCAAGATTTCATACATGGTTATGGCTGAGTAATATTCAGTATATATCAAGAGAAGATGAAGGATACACACACACACATATGTACACACATATGTGCATATAGACACACATACACACACACACACCTCATCTCCTTTATCCATTCATCTCTTGATGGACACTTGAGTTGCTTCCGTATTTTGGCTACAGTAAATAATGCTGCAGTAAATATAGAGGTTCATGTATCTTTTCAAATAAGTGTTTTTGTATTCTTGGGGTAAATACCCAGTAGTGGAATTACTGGATCATATGGTAATTCTGTTTTTAATTTTTTCAGGAACCTCCATATGATTTTTCACAGTGGCTACACAAGCTGGTTTTCCTACCGACAGTGCACAAGTGTTCCTTTTTCTCCATATCCTTTCTGACACTTGTTGTTCCTTGTGTTTTTGATTTTAGCCATTCCAACAGGTGTGAAGTAATATTGTGTTGTGGTTTTGATTTGCATTTTACTGTTGGTTATTGGTGTTGAACATCTTTCCATCTGGCCGTTGGTCATCTCTATGTCCTCTTTCGAGAAATGTCTGCTTGTGTCTCCTGCCCATTTTTTAACTGGATTATTTGGGGAGTTTTGGTGTTGAGTTATATAAGTTCTTTATATATTTTGGATACTAACCCCTTATTGGATATATCATCAAATATTATAATCATAAGCCTAAAGAACTATTTTTTCTAACCTTTCCTGTCCTCTTTTTCTCTTCCTGTCTTTGTGTCATACTGTCCACCTGAAATGCTGTTTGACTGACAGATCTTTTGGCCTTGTTACTTCATTTAAATTCCAGATCTCCCTAGATCTTTCATTTCCTGTTCTCCAGCTGGTGGCCATCTTTGTCCTCTCTAAAACTCATGGCACTTTATTTCTCTCCTCCTTTTATAGTTTCTCTCTGATTTTGTAGTCATATGTATTTATCTGCATGGCATATTTGCCTTTGAAGAATGTAAGCTCCTTGAAAGCAGTGCCAAGCATTGAACTGGCTTCACAATCTAACAGTATGCTTTATACACAGTTCTCAATTCTAAGTGGATATGTGCACTACAATACCATTCTCTGGCCTTTTTAAGAAGACATGTTGAATAATGAACCTCTTGTTAATTTCAATTATAATAGGTAATATCATGGTTCAGGAAGAATCTCTCTTATCAAGCCCTTTAAATGGTTTCTTGGCAATCGCTCAGTAGCAGCTCCATCAGTCTTAGGAAGATCAGAACCTCTACAGACTCATGAGCTTCCTTTGGTACACAAATTTGTATGTCTGCAGCTTCACTCACTGTCATGACTATTGCCAAGGACTGTTCTCCTTACCCAGAATAAGAAAGTCTTTTTTTCTTCACCCCCTGGCAGTCTTCTATAAATGCATTACTTTTAAAATAACATGTACATATTTCAAACATACTTCAAGGAGTATAAAAAAACTATACAATGCCAAGTCTCCTCCTGACTTTCTCATTTGTCCAGTTCCCAGTACACCCTTCAACATATATTACCATGTTTGATTCTTAGGTGTCTTTCCACACAGGTTTTTGTACACATAAAAGCAAATAAGCATGAATTATTTTTCTGTGTTTTATGCCAGGGGTACCGTATTTTACATATTCTTCCATATTTGTGTTTTTACTTAAAAAAATCTATCTCACATGTATTTCCACATCAAGATGAGGAGTGTGTAATATTCCCTTGTGTGAATATACCATAATATATTAAAGCATCCCTCATCCACAGACACTTTGTTTCTAAATTTTGTTTTTACAATCTGTGCTATAGTGCATTACCTGTCCTTACCATCATTTACGGTCTCTATGAATATGTCTATGTAAGATACATTCCTTGAAGTAAAATTGGTTGCTCACAGGGTCTGTACCATGTGATTTGTGAAAGATAATTCAAAATTGCCCTCTATGGGGATTATGCCAACGTACAGTTTGACCAGCAATGGGTGACAGCTCTACTCTCCAGACACTTACCAAGTGTGTTTTAAAACATGGATTTTTGTCAAGCTGATGCTTTAAAATTGTATCTCTGTTTGAATGTGGAATGCTGCATGACTTTGCATGTCATATTTGCACAGCGACTCTGCTAATTTTCTCTGTATCACTTGAGTTCTTGGTCTACATGCTGTCAAAGTGAGGTCTCTTACTTTACCTCTAATTTGCCTTCTCATTATTGTGAGTGAAAGAAGTGTGTTTTCCTAAGTTTAAGAGTCATTTGTAGATTTTAAATTTTCTCATAAAAACTCTGTTCATATGGTGGGCTCATTTGTCAGTTTATCTTTTTTAAATAATTTTTTAAAAATTCTTTATCTGTTAAGGTGATAAGATGTAGTGTAACTTGTGAGTGTTACTCCCACTTAATCATTGATTTATCCTTTGGTGTTCATGATGGCAATTTTTGTCATGGAGAGATATTCTGTTGTTTTTAGATTTTGAATTTTGAGTCAAGAAAGGATTTTTCCACATTGGGATTATAGAAAAGTTCTCTTTTTTTTTTTCTTCTGATAGTTTTTATGGACTCATTTATTTATATTTAAATCTTTGAACTATTTGGAATTTACTCTGGTATGGATCTGACCTTATTTTTGTACCCAGATCATTTATTTAACAGGCACTTTATCCCTCCTGGTAGAAGATAAATTTATTAAATGCTAATTTTTAATACATTTAAGATCTATTTTTGACATTTCTTTTTCTATTCTTTTAGACTGTTTATTCATGGGCTGATAGTACACTGTTTTAATTATTGAAGCTTGTATTTTTATTATTTACAAATGTTAATGATCTGCTGTTGCTCTTTGTTTTCATAAATTTAAAGGTTATTTTTTTTTTAACTTTAAAAATTTCCATGCGTGATTTTGAGTTAGCATGTATTTTAAGAAATAAGCTGATTTTGTGAGGATCATATTAAATTTATAAATTAACTTCAGGGAAATTGATACCTTTATGAAGCTAAATCTCCCTGTCAAACAACACAGTAAGCTATTGCTTTAAATCTTCTTTGTCAAAAGTATCCCAACATTTCTTCATAGTCTTATTAAGCTTATTAGTAAGTATTTAGGACTTTGTGTTGCTACTAGAAATTTGAGGTTTTTTTCCATTTTAACTTTTAATGAGTTGTTTGTATATATGCAAGCATTTCCCTTAATTATATTGTTAAGTAGGAAATTCCTAATAGGAATATTCCTATTCTTGCTGAGACTTCTTCTTGATCATGGGGGTATTTGTTAATTACAGTGGAACATCCCCATCATATTCTCTTCTCCAGTCTTATAATTTGCAGACAGGAATGGTTTTAAGTCCTGCTTTCAAAGTTTATAATTCTGATTTTTTCTTTTTTGTATTTTATGATTGTGTTGGCGTTAAGATTGTTGAATAACAGTAATGATGGTGGACTTGCTTTTTCTGTTACTGACTTTAAAAGAATCTCATGTTTCCTTGGACAGTATCATCATGGGTTTTGCTTAAATAGCTTTGGGCTGAATTTAGAATATTTTTCATGGGGTGTCTGGGTGGCTCAGTTCTTAAGCGTCTACCTTCGGCTCACGTCATGATCCCAGGGTCCTGGGATCGAGTCCTGCATTGGCTCCCTGCTCCTTGAGGCGCCTGCGTCTCCCTTTCCCACTCCCTCTGCTGTGTTCCCTCTCTCACTGTGTCTCTCTCTGTGAAATAAATAAATAAAATCTTAAAAAAAAAGAATATTTTTCATTTAAGAAAGTATAACCTATACCTAGTTTATTGAGTTTATACTCAATAAATACTCAAATAGAAGGTATCAAAATACTCAATAGAAGGTATTTAGTTTTGCAAAATTCCTTTCTTAGGATCTATGTAAGGATTACTGAAAGGGAGAACCACTAAATATTTTAATATTATGAACTTAGTTAATAGTTTTCCTAGTATGAACCATCTTTGCATTGCAAGAATAAAGGTCACAACAGTTATATTTCCCTGGACTGTGATAATATTTTCTGTAGAAGTTTTTAGTCAATGTTCGTATCTGAAATTTATCTCTTGTTTCCCTTTTGGTACAAGTTTTTACAAGTGTTGGTACCAGTGTTGTTCTTATTTCATAGAAAATTGAAGTTTTTGTTTTTGTTTTATGCTCTGTAACATTTTAAATACCCTTGGAATTATCAACTCTTTCCTATTTTATAGAAATTTCCTGTGGGAAATAATCTTAGACTAGTAAATTCTTGACATAATTTTCTATTTATTTTATAGAAATTGGTCTTTTTAAATGTTGTTCTTGTCAAAAGTTGGGTTTAGTCAATTATTTTTTTTTTTCTTTATTTAAATTCATTTACTTGAGGGGCACCTGGGTGGCTCAGTGGGTTAAGGCCTCTGCCTTTGGCTCAGGTCATGATCTCAGGGTCCTGGGATCGAGCCCCACATTGGGCTCTCTGCTCAGCAGGGAGCCTGCTTCCTTCTCTCTCTCTTTCTGCCTGCCTTTCTGCCTACTTGTGATCTGTCTGTCAAGTAAATGGATAAAATCCTTAAAAAAGAAAATAAAAAAAATTCATTTGTTTGAGAGTGCTCGTTCGAATAGGGGGAAGGGCAGAGGGAAATAATCTTTAAGCCAGTCCCCACCAAGCATGGAGCCCACTCAGGTCTTGATCTCATGACCTTGAGATCATAATGTGAGCCAAAACCAAGAGTCAGGTGCTTAATCGCCTGAGTCACCCAGGCACCCATATTCAATTGGGTTTTTTCTAGAAAATTGCTTATTTCTTTCAGGCTTTCTCCTTTCTTTCTTTTTTTCTTTCGCATTGAAGTAAAACAAAATTATTTCTTAGAGGCCAGTTAATTTCATCTCGTTTTTCAGGATTTGTTCAGGTAGTAGTATTTTATTGTTCTGTTCTGGTTCCTGTCTTGTGTTCTTGCATTCTCCTAGTGTTTCTCCCATGTCTCTGGTCATTGTACAGTAGATTGCTTTGCCAATATGTTTTTGTACATCAAACCTGTCAGTATAATATGTCCTTGAGGTTAGTCCTTTTCTGTGCACCCTCCCCTGAGATAAGCTATCTCATCCGCCACATAGTTTAATGGACACTGATGGCTCCCTAATATATATCACTTCTTGAAATCCCTCTTATGCTAGGTATTATTCTTTTGATTTTCACAAATGAATAAGTTTACATATATCTCAAACATGGTTCTCTCCCCTCACAGAGAAAGTCACCATTATCTACCTTGTCTCATAATCCCTGAGTCCTAGTAGGCATCCCTGATTCTTGGCTCTCTTGCTCTCTATGTACACTAAATCAATAAATCCTTTCCAGTTCTCCCTCTTAAGAATCATTTTCACATACCTTCTTCTCTCCTTACTGCCATGACCATATTTTAAGTCGCTGTCATCTCTTGCCTACCAATGGCAATAATCTCCTCACCTGTTCTACTCTATCTACACTAGTTCCTTCCTGATTCTTTGATGATACTGACACATGACTGATTCCATAACACATCTCCCTGGCTTAAATCCGCTCAGGACAGAAGCAATATCTGCTTGTCACTGTTGTTCAGAAAGATAGTTAAGATTCCTCACATGACCTTTAAGATTCTGAGTAATGTGGTTTCTATACACTATTCACAACTTGAGCTGTTATTCCCTTGGCTTTCTCTGCTGTGGCCACCCCCATATTCTTTACATTCCTCAAATGCACCATTCTTCTTTTATCATCTTATGACATTTGCACCTGCTTGCTGTCACTTTGCTTGAAAAATTCCCTGCTACTATTCATTTCATTACTAATTCCTTTTCATCCTTTAGAGTTTGTCTTCAAAATTTTTTTCTTGGATAAGGTTTCTCCTACTCACTTTGTCTACATCATTTGGCAGCATTTTATTCCATAAAGTAGTTGAGTTTACAATTAAAGAATTGGGTAATTGTTTGTATGGTGATTACTTTCTACACTAAAATGTAACCTTCTATGGATATCTGTCTTGTTTGCTGCTTAATCCCTAGTACCCAGTAAGATGACTGTCCAATAAATAGCTCAAAACACTGAAAGAAAAGATACTATCAAGGAAAACAAAATAAAAGGTTGAGATTTTTATTATGTCTCTAAAAATTAAAATAAAAATTCTAGCATCATTATAATATTGTTAATTAAACGGGAGAAACAGTTCAAAACAGAGTTGCAAATTTAGTCTTCCATCTTGGTGAAGAAATGAATGACTATTTAATGATTGGCATTGGGACAATAGTCCAGTTGTCTGGAAATATGAATAAAGTAAGATTCCTAAATTCCATTTTAAACCACAATAAATTCTCCATGAACATATATGCCATTTATTTTTTAAAAAAAGATTTTATTTATTTATGTTAGAGACAGACAGAGAAAACAAGCAGGAGGGACAGAGGAGGAGAGAGAGAGAAAAAAAATCTCAAGCAGATTCCACACTAAGCATGAAGCCTGAATGGGGGCTTGATCTCACAACACTGAGATCATGACCTGAGCTGAAATCAAGAGTTGAATGCTTAACCAACTGTGCCACCCAGATGCCCCAAATGTAAATGCTATTTAAATGTGTAATTGCATAACATTATAAAATTCCTAGGAGAGAATATACATACATATTTATCTAATCTTAGTCTGAATACAACCCTTAAAATTTGACAACAGGCATGAATGACACCTGCAATGATAAGTGAATTAAACCACAGAAAAAATAAAACACTATTAATACGTAAAAAGTGGTTGAAAAGGTACTCACAACAGGAGTGAAAAAGTATTTTTAGCACATGTGGCAGAATATAGGTTATAGTCCTTATATATTGTATAACATCCTTACTATTATTTAAGGGATCTCTAAAGTGACAGATGCCTCATTAAAAAAAAAATAATGCTTTTCAAGAGGCAATTCACACTAAACACAATATTCTATGACAATTTTTCATTGCTTTGAGAACCATGGGAATGAAAATAAAAATGAGATTTTACTTAATTAGAATGGCAATGATTAAATGAATAATAATATGCAGAATTAGTTAACATGTGGGAAACAGGACCTTCTTATATGATGGTGGCAAGACGGTAAATTGAATAAATTTTGCAGAGGGCAATTTGGCAATATGCATCAAAGCCTTCAGAATAAACTCCTTTCCTCAGTCATTCCTCTTCTGGAAATTTAATCTGATGAAATAATCAGTTAAATGTAAATGGGTATGTTTGACTTGTGGTCATATAGTGACCTACCTACAGACATAAAGAGGACTTTAGGACATAACTGTTCATTCACATTAGCCTTATTCATCATTAAATTTAATTTTCTCACTTTACCTCTTTATTTGCCTGTTTTTTTAACTTACTGTGGTATTTTTGTGTGTTTTATAAATTTATATGCATGATGGTACAATTGCTTTCTAAAACAAGATGTAATACTAAGGCACAAACACATACACACACACACGCACATACACAAACACACACACCCCATTTGTATTTATAGTTGTGGCTTTTAATAGAGTACCTAATCCCTAGAAACCATTCAATAGTATTTAATTAAACTTAAAGTCAGTATTTCACTGTAGGGATTATATAAGCAGAACCTAAATGATCTATTTGTCAGGGATGTTTGTCTTATGAAATAAATCATTTTTCTCTAAAGTTCCTATCTGGAGGCTATGTCCATGGTATGCTTTATTAATTAATTTTGATATGCTCTCATGTTTTGTATATAGATTTGCTTCATTTTGCAGAAGCTTTCTCTAGGTGGATCTGAGATAAAGCTAGCAGCAACTGATGCTGAAACTGCCCCCTAAATGAGTCCCCGTATCTGTCCCGAAAACCACCAACACACAAACTGTATTTTGCTAAGGCAAATACACAGTGGCGTGCAACTTAGCAAGACCTTCCTCTTACTTACTGCATCATTATATACAAAACTTGAATTTTCTTTTAAAGAAAGCCCAGGAAAAAAAATAAAGTAAAATTAAAAAAGAAAGTCCAAAATTAGATTCCCTTTCACTGCTCTTAGGCATTAATCTCATGGCTGTGGGATAATGATGGTTTTGATGTGTTTCTCCAAAGTAAGATCTTGAAGTGGCTGTGACATGCCAAGCCAAAAATTTTGAGTGAAAAGCATGTTTGATTTTTGACTGACAGCAATGATCATTCCTGGAATGTATGAACAAATAACAACTTGGAAAGATTTAAAAAAAAGTACAAACAAAACTTAATAGAAAAGCTAGCTTTAAACAAAACTGCATGCAAACCACTGTATACAGTGTTTGGCTTTTGTGCTAGGTTAGGTTTTAAATAAACATGATGTTTCATTACTTTGCTTTGAAAAAAGGATTTACTACTTTATGTATAAAACATACAGCTTGGTAATTGGACACACATTTTCTCAGTAGGAAATACTGCAGATACATGTAATTGGAGATTAAAAACAAGGATATCACTGTGGCCTAAGTCAGAAGAGGTTTGTTTACTAGAAATAAAATCTTCTTCTGGGGTGAGACTATGAACGAAACAAGAAATATCCTGATATCCTGGAGGCCAAATCACCTACATGCGGCAAAGATGTCAGGTTCAAGGAGGCTCTTACATTGCTAGCAAAGATCAAGATTTCTCAAACCTTGGTCTGAGTACCTTTTAGAATAAATTTTAGAATGCTATAACCACTTGTGGTTTATTATTTTGTGAATTTCGTGGTCAAAATTGGACCACTCCTAAGTTGAATCTGAAATTCGATAAGCTTATTCTAAATTCCCATGTAGGATTAAAGGACTAAGGGCATCTAAGTTAACTTGACAGAAGAATGAAGATGGGGTATTTATTATGGAACTATAGTTATTAAAAGAGTGTTATAAGTTATGGAAAAGATCATAGGCCAATAGGCAGAAGAGGACACAGAGAGAGTCCCAGTTACCATGGAGGATTATACAGGACAGAAGCAATATCTGGAGGAAAAGTTTTGACCTATTCACTGAGTGCTTATGGGGAAGTAGCTGTTCACAGCAGGAAAATATTGGATTTCTGGGTCATTCATAGAAAAAAAGAATCCGGGGCTAATGGGGGGCTCAGTCTGTTAAACGTCCGACTCTTGGTTTCAGTCAGGTCCTGATCTCAGGGTGGTGAGATGGAAGTATGAGTTGGGCTCCATTCTCAGCATGGTATCTTCTTGAGTTTCTCTCTTTCCCTTTTCCTCTACCCCTCCTCCACTTGCAGTCATGTGCGCATGCCCTCTTGCTCTCTCTAACATAAATACATAATTCTTTAAAAGAAAAAAAGAGAGAGAATTTGAGGAATGCCTGGATGTCTCAGCTAGTTAAGCATCTGCCTCCTGCTCAGGTCACGATCCTGGGGTCCTGGAATCTGGGATTGAGCCCCATGTCAGGCTCCCTGGTCTTCTCCCTCTGCTACTCCCCCTCCTTGTGCTCTCTCTCTCTCACACAAACAAATAAAATCTTTTAAAAAAATCTTTTAAAAAAATCTGAAATAGATTAAAATCTGAAATAGATTAAAATCTGAAATAGATTAAAAATCTGAAATAGATTAAAGAGCCAAAGAGTGCCAAGTAAAATTATTAAGCCCTTAGAAGAAAATGAAGGAACATGTTTATAATTGCCTTAGCATTTGTAAGGATTTCTTACAAAGGACAAAAGGAAAAATTGATAGATTTGATAGTAATAAAATTCATGAAATTTTACATATAAAAGATAGTGTAGAACAAAGTTAAATGACAAATTAAACCAGAGGTTCTTTGTAACTCAATACCTGGCAAAGGATTAGTATCTAGAATATACAAAGAAATGGTACATGTCACTAAGTAAGACATCTAATGGGTAAGATTATCAAAGAATGGGAACAGAGAAAAGCTAATAAATACACGGAAATATCCTCATTTGGAAAAAAGGAGCTGCAAATGTAAAAATAGATAAGAGGCCATATTCATGATATTGTCATATCATTCTTAGTGTATCATATTGCCACACATCTTGAAATATGACAATTCTTAAGTCTTTTTGAGGATGTGGGACTCCTCACATACTTCTGATGGTATTATAGGTTGGTACTACTTGGCATAACAAAACTGAGAATATTTAGTAAAATCAGATACACACACACACACACACACACACACACACACACACAATCTGCAACCCATAATGTCTATTTTTAGACAGATTTATCTCTGTAGACTAGAGGAAATCTAACACCTGTGTGTGAGGGATGTGTACCAGGATGCTTATTGAAGATTTCTGTATAATAGCAAAATATTGAAATTAACCTTACTGATTTGTATATAATAGCAAAATATTGAAATTAACCTTACTGAGGATGGGGTCAAAATTTAAGGTAGATTCAGGTAACGGAAGGCTATTTAGTAGGCAAAATTAATGAAGTAGAGTCACATGACTACAGAGAGATGGATCTCAAAAGCACCGTTGACTGGGGTAAAAAACAAGCCACCTGTTAGGGTAAATGTTAAAAAGATCAGATCAATACCATACATTGATGAAAGCACGTAGGTGTAGAGAAAATATCAAAACATGAATGGAAAGAGGAATCATCAACTGAGCACAGTTCTTAGCTACAGAAAGGGAAGGGAGGAGGGAATTTCATCAATAGGGGTACAAATGTAGTTATAACTACATGAGATCTCTTAAACAAGATTTTATTTATTCATTTGACAGACAGAGATCACAAGTAGGCAGAGAGGCAGGCAGAGAGAGAGAGAAGGGGGAAGCAGGCTCCCTGGTGAGCAGAGAGCCTGATGCGGGGCTTGATCCCAGGACTCTGAGATCATGACCTGAGCCAAAGGCAGAGGCTTAACCCACTGAGCCACCCGGGCGTCCCCATAATGAGTTTTTTAATTAGGAGATCCGAAACAAATAATTTGAAATATTAGTATTATTAGCCTTTGATTTTATGTGATATTAGTCTTTGTGATATTAGTGATATTAGTCTTTGATTTTTAAATATGTTTCAAGCATTTCACAATTAAAATAGATTTACTTATACAGAAAAGGTATGTTTTATTTTTTAAAACTAGAAATGTTACGTGATAAATTTTAACGTAATTATCCTCAGTAAGGGACACTTAATACATTCTAAAACAGTTTTTTTTTAATTAGAGAAACATTATTTTTTTCTTTGAAAATTTTGTTATGCTTGACTCATGTTTGCTCTCTTATCAAAGATCTGCTTTGAGAAAGGATTGGATTAGTGAATTCACATGGTAGTATAAAAGAAGTCAATAAAATTTGTTATCTCTTCCTGTATTATTTGGATCTCACAAGAGAAATCATAATTTTGATTTCTATCAAGGGAATAACAAGCCAAAGTAGAGAGGGGCTAGGATTATTTTTGTAGTGTCATGAATATTGTCAAAGAAATTATTTCACATGTGAAGTATTCCACTGTAGCTGGGAATTATATACCCCATATTCTGCAAGAGGAGAAAGCAGTACCTCACATACCTTAGCAGTGTGGCCAAAATGCATAAATCGTTTTTATTTTAGTTAGGAGTTCCATTAGGCTTGCATTCCAAAATGATGATGATGATGATGATGAAGATGATGATAATGATATTTGATTATTGCAGTTCAAAGACAAATCAACCTTATATTCAAACAAACTCTAAGTTTTTATTTAAATTCCAGCTAGTTAACATAGAGTGTAATATGAATTTTAGGAGTAGAATTTACTGATTTTACCACTTACATGTAACACACAGTGCCAGTCACAAGTACCCTCCTTAATCCCCATCTCCTATTTTACCCATCCCCTCCCCACTTACCCTCTGGTAACGCATCAGTTTGTTCTCTAGAGTTAAAAGTCTCTTTCTCGCTCTCTCTTTTTCTCCCCTTTGTTTATTTTTTCCCTTAAATATCACATATGAGTGAAATCATATGGTATTTGTCTTTCCCTGACTGACTTACTTCCGTTAGCATTATACTCTCAGGCTCCATCTGTGTTGTTGCAGATGGAAAAATTTCATTGTTTTTATGGCTGAGTAATATTCCACCATCTATATGTACGTGCTCACACACAACCCATCTTCTTCATCCATTCATCAGCCAATGGACCCTTCAGCTGCTTCCATAATTAGGCTATTGTAGATAATGCCACTGTCAACATTGGGGGTTCATGTATCTCTTTGAATTAGTGTTTTTGTATTCCTTGGGTAAATACCTAGTAGTGCAATTGCTGGATCATAGGGTAGTTCTATTTTTAACTTTTTGAGGACCCTCCAGCCCGTCTTCCAGAGTGGCTGAACCAGTTTGCATTCCTGTCACAAGTACAAGAGGATTTCCCTTTCTCCACATCTTCACCAATACCTGTTGTTTATGTGTTTTATTTTCACCATTATGACAGGTATGAGGTAATAATATCTCATTGTGGTTTTGGTTTGCATTTCCCTGGTGATGAGTGATATTGAGCATCTTTTCATGTGTCTGTTGGCCATCTGAATGTCTTCTTTGCAGAAATGTGTGTTCATGTCTTCTGCCCATTTCTTAACTGGATTATTTGGTTTTTGGTGTTGAGTTTAATAAGTTATTTATATATTTTGATATTTTGCAAATATTTTCTCCCATTCCATCAGCTGCCTTTTAGTTTTGTCGATTGTTTCCTTCACTGTGCAGAAGCTTTTTATTTTGATGTAGTCCCAATAGTTTATTTTTACTTTTGCTTCCCTTGCCTTAGAAGACGTGCCTAGAAGGAAGAGACTGTGGGATATTTCAGGGAAATTACTGCCTGTGCTCTCTTCTAGGGTTTTTATGGTTTCAGGTCTCACATTTAGATCTTTAATCTGTTTGAGTTTATTTTTGTATATGGTGTAAGAAAATGATCCATACAAGTGGATTTATTTGCAAGTAGCTGTCCAGTTTTCCCAGCACCATTTGTTGAAGAGACACGTTGGATATTCTTTGCTACTTTGTCGAAGATTAATTGACCATGTAACTGTGGGCTCATTTCTGGCCTTTCAATGCCAAACAAACTATGTTTGACTCTATATATAGGCACAATGTTGGTGGGTTTAGAAGATGTAGGCTGAGATTAGAATCTCTATAGTTTAAAATCTATTTGTTTCACAGTAGAAATAGCTGTTCTTTTTAGAGTGAGTCACCAAAGTGGTTGCTTTTCTTTCACTCACTTTCTAAACCTATTTAGGCTCACAATGCTGACTTAAGAATAAAAATATACTGTATATGATATTTATTCCGTGAAAATGCACAGTTCAGTGGTTATTTATTATGAATGCATCCTTAACTTCAGGAGCCTTTATGGATGTACTTTTCCTTTTTTCTCTTTTAATTGGAATGTTTTTAAATATAAGGATTAGATGAAAGGATAAATTTAAATTGGATTATATTTTGGCCAGATTGCTGTTTCTGTTACTTTCTTGATCTCTCTTTACTTTTATCGTCTTACATTTTGGTTAGCCATTTAGACATGACTCTTCAACCAGGAAATGTTAACAGTCTCCTCCTAAAAGTAACAACGTTATCCTACTCAGTTACAATAATACACCTAAAAAATATTTTACATTCTGCATTTGGTTTCTAAACCTAAAGCACTTTTTCCTATTTCATCTGAATAATTTATCCATAATAATGTGTTCCCAAATATTGTTGAGATTATGAACTAAGTTTTTTTTTTAAAGTTTTCTATTTTTTTTTTAAATAAATCGAGTTTACAGTGGCACATTTGCTCATGTCCCTTGGAATATTCTCTTGGTTTCTAACTAGAGAATGCTATCCTCATTCTAGTGAGTTTTACTGTGCGGGCTCCCGGTGTAGGAAAGCAGGTCAAAGGTATTTGCTATTAATGATTTGATATTAATGATATTAATGATTAATTAATGATTAATACCATAATAATGATATTAATGATTAATCAATGAAGGATTCCGTCTCCCAGAGACTGTCTGGCTCTCTGGTCAATGCTTGTAGTCCAAGAAAAAGGAGAGAAAGAGAAAGGACTATTCTTTCTCTCTCTCTAGTTCGGTGTTGATTCAGCAGCTAGTTAGTCGTAGGAAGTACAGAAAGGGTCACTGGTCACTTGAAAGGCAGTGTCTCAGCAGGGCTGTTCACTACTTAGTCCAGCAGTTTGTCTTTCAGCTCTTCTGGGTGTAGGCACTGTCCTTCCCCTTCCTGGCTGAAGCAGCTGGTGGAATGGCCTTCTTCAGAGCAGAGCGGCAAGTATTTCCAGCAGTCAGAGAGATAGTACTGTGGGCTCCAGGTCAGTGAGACAGCTGCCATATGATGGAAAGTTCTGTCACTGTGGAACAGTCTATATCTTTACGTGCTTTTTTTTCCCTCTGGCAGAAATCTTCAGTTAATGAGGACACCATGTTTCTGCCCCATGTTGGTCTCCCTTTTAAGAGCCACCTTAATAACGGTCTCACTTTGCTTAGGGGAAGACATATTTAGGCAGGATGACCCAGGATGTTCCTATTAGTTGATAAAATATTAAAATTCTTTCATAAAATTCTTTCAATACCCACCTGGTGGTGGGTATTAAGGAGGGCACATATTGCATAGAGCACTGGGTGCGGTGCATAAACAATGAATCTTGGAATGCTGAAAAAATAAAATAAAATTTAAAAAAAATTAAAAAAAAATATTTCCCATAAGTTTAAAAAAATATATAAAGTGCTTTCACAAACCTGTGCTCTTCACACATAACAGCAAATTAAAGGTTAATGCACAGTAAAGGTCTTTATCTATTTGGATTGACATCTGAGTTTTCTTTTTTCTTTTTTTTTAATTATTTTTTTAATTTATTTTCAGCACAACAGTATTCATTGTTTTTGTACCACACCCAGTGCTCCTCTCTAATACCCACCACCTGGTTCTCCCAACCTCCCACCCCCCCACCTCTTCAAACCCTTCAGATTGTTTTTCAGAGTCCATAGTCTCTCATGGTTCACCTCCCCTTCCAATTTCCCCCAACTCCCTTCTCCTAACTCCCCATGTCCTCCATGCTATTTGTTATGCTCCACAAATAAGTGAAACCATATGATAATTGACTCTCTCTGCTTGACTTATTTCACTCAGCATAATCTCTTCCAATCCCGTCCATGTTGCTACAAAAGTTGGGTATTCATCCTTTCTGGTGGCGGCATAATACTCCATAGTGTATATGGACCACATCTTCCTTATCCATTCGTCCGTTGAAGGGCATCTTGGTTCTTTCCACAGTTTGGCAACCGTGGCCATTGCTGCTATAAACATTGGGGTACAGATGGCCCTTCTTTTCACTCCATCTGTATCTTTGGGGTAAATACCCTGTAGTGCAATTGCAGGGTCATAGGGAAGCTCTATTTTTAATTCCTTGAGGAATCTCCACACTGTTCTCCAAAGAGGCTGCACCAACTTGCATTCCCACCAACAGTGTAAGAGGGTTCCCCTTTCTCCACATCCCCTCCAACACATGTTGTTTCCTGTCTTGCTAATTTTGGCCATTCTAACTGGTGTAAGGTGATATCTCAATGTGGTTTTAATTTGAATCTCCCTGATGGCTAGTGATGATGAACATTTTTTCATGTCTCTGAGAGCCATTTGTATGTCTTCATTGGAGAAGTGTCTGTTCATATCTTCTGCCCATTTTTTGATATGATTATCTGTTTTGTGTGTGTTGAGTTTGAGGAGTTCTTTATAGATCCTGGATTGAGTTTTCTGATTTTAAGTGTCATCACCTCTGCTTGGGGACTAGGCATATAAGTTAAAGGCCAAAAGGAAGCACTTTTTAAATTTCCTCCCCCCCCCCACATGCATATTCACACCAAGAAAATTAACGTGGAAAAGAGTCATGTGTAGAACGAATGGTGTTTAATGTTTATCAAGGGATGCGTTGGCATCAACACCTATTGTGAGGGGAAGTGAGCTAGATTGGGAAGAAGGAGAAGTTGAAGTGCCATGTAAACCAACAACAGCCTTTGCTGACACCTCAGGGTGCTTGAGATGGAGCTCAATAAGCCATTACAGATGTTCCTCATTGCGACCAAATGGCCAGGCCTTTATATCCCTCTCTGTTGGTCTCTCTGCTGTGCTGACTTAGAAAGAGCGTGATCTTGGGTGAGTTTGCTCTTTGCAACCAAGGCAGCCCCCAAACAATGCTGGCAACTAAAGGGTTTCTGCTGACAAGACTCCCTGTAAGACAGACAAGTCCTTCTTGGAAGATAGATGGTACCCATCCTGTGCTTTCCAAATCAGTGCTGTGGTTTATTACACCACCCAATGAAGATGAATAGGCTTCAGGATCTTTATTTTTTCAAAAGAAGTGCTTAAATCAAATTTTTGAAACTAGAATATCTTTTATTATTGTAGATGCACAATATTTAATTTGGGCTTCCTTAGACCTTTAGGCATTCTTGTATGCAGGACTGGTATCTTCCTGTCATCTAGTGATTTTGTTTTCCCATTTCGTAGAGGACATCCTCCTTTTACTTCTCTAGTTCTCCTATATTTTCTCCATAGTCTTTATAAAATCAGCCCCATCTCAAGTAAATAACAAAAAATAAATTCAGAAGAGAGCAATAATACAGGGTCGGATTAATGTAAAGAGAAGAGTGACATTATGGACATTGGAAACCATTTGCCAATTCCTTGGCTATTGATGGCATTTATATCTGGTTCACATTTGAAGCGAAGCCATATTGTTGAGTTTTCTCAGCTTTCCCTGCCATCATCCTCACCACCCCCCCCCCACGATTTTCTATAGATGAGAAGCAAATACCTAGGAAGCCCTAGGCATTACGTTCTGTGTGCGCCTTGCGGAAATTGGAAAACAGAGCTCCAGGCGAAACTCCCAGGCTATGCTTTATTGGTGGTACAATTCCAAGCAGCAAGAGTGAGGCAGGAAGGCCCATAGAGCTGGGAAACAGTACAAGTTACTGAGGATAGCTTCATAAGAAGATACAACCAATTTCTTGGTTACTCTGGGTATTGCCGGAGAAGCTGTCAGAGGGGAGAAAGGACAAGGAATTTATCTTCTTGACACTTCTGCTCTCCTGTTTCTTACTCTTCAAAGGATGTCCCAGGGGCATGAATTTCTCCATAATTCCAGACTACTTAATGTATTCCCACCCAGCAGTCACTGAAATAGCCAGTTCCCTCTTCCTACACCATGACGCCCCCTCTGGCTCTGGCATATGTGAGTAGGAGCAAATTCTTCATAGTTCCCCTGACATTGTAGTAGAAGCTGTGCACCATCTTGGCCTTCATTTCTGGGAGGGCCAAGGCATCCGTAGTTGTCAGGAAACAAGGCTAGCCTCACTACTTGGGGTGCACGTCCTGGCAAACCACACTGGTCTGGATGGAGCTGGTTGAGGGATTCTCCCAGCTGATCTAGACTCCAAGGAGCCCGGAACAGCAGCTCAGGTGAGCCTGACTCTGGTTACACAAGCAGGCCTGGGTGTACACAGCCATATACATCTGGGAATGGACACAAATGGGGCTCACTGTAAACCACTGGATAAAATTCCAAATGGTATTGTATCCACATAAATAAAAACAGCAGTCTTTATGGGTCCTCTATTAACTCATAATAAGAATATAGAGAAAGGCAGTTATCGTGTGGTTTCACTCATATGTAGAACATAAGGAATAGCACGGAGGACGATAGGAGAAGGGAGAGAAATCTGAAGGGGGAGAAATCAGAGAGGGAGATGAACCATGAGAGACTGTGGACAGCAGGAAACAATCGGAGGGTTTCAGAGGGGAGGACAATGGGGGAAAGGAGTAACAGGGTGATGGGTATAAAAGAGGGCACATGTGATACGCACGGGATGTTATACTTAAATAATAAATCACTGAACACTTCATGAAAAATGAAGTATGTACTATTCAGTGGCTAACTGAACAAAATAAACAAATAGATAGTAGGAAATCACTCTAGAATCATGAAGGCAAGTTCCCCATCATTATTATGAAAGGAGCTGCCAAGTAACTTACTCAAAGTGACAGAGAACCTTTGAGATCAAAGAGTAGAACTCAGGTCTCTAGATTCATAAGCCAAGGATTTTGTTCACTGTATTCTACTGTCCCTCCTTGCATATCCTGAAATCTTTAAATAAGTGGATCTGGGTGAAAATGATAGCCATCTGGGGTGCCTGGGTGGCTCAGTGGGTGAAAGCCTCTGCCTTCGGCTCAGGTCATGGTCTCAGGGTCCTGGGATTGAGTCCCACATCAGGCTCTCTCTGCACAGAGGGGAGCCTGCTTCCCCATCTCTCTCTGCCTGCCTCTCTGCCTACTTGTGATCTCTCTCTCTCTCTGTCAAATAAATAAATAAAATCTTTAAAAAAAAAGATAGCCATCTAATCAACCCATTAGTAAAAGTCATATGCAAGGCAATAAGCATAGACAGTGTTCAGTTATTAATGTTTTGAGAGGATCTGCTGACGTCACAAAGTGAAATCCGGCCAGTTGTTTTGGAGTAGCAACGTGGGTATCCCCCATGTTAGTACCAGCAGTGACCTTACCGGTAATCCACGTCCTGAAATTCCTAATATGGAGTTGATGGACTTCTTCCTAAAGAGACCCACTGATAGGATGTATAGAACTTTGTGCTTGTGTGTGTTTTCATGGGAAGAAGTTTTATAAGTTTGTGAGTTCCTTTAAAAAAAAAAAAAAAAGGCAGTTAGAACTTAAAAGACTGAAGAGTTGGGGGAGGAAGAAGAGGAGGAGGAGAAAAAGAAAAAAAAATCCTTCTTGGCCTGCCCGGTTTTGCCCAGGACGAAAGAGAGGCTTAGAGAGTTGCCAGCATTCCGGGTTCATAACATGTATAAGTGGCAGGATTGGGATTAAATCCAGTCCCAACTGCATGCCAGGTCCCATGCAGTTTCCTGCTAATGGAAACTTTCCCTAGGTGATTTTGGACCGTTGACATTTTTTTTTTCTCCCATATGATCCAAGAGTTAGAAAACAATAGGAAAAGTAAGGAATTTTTATTCTTTTTTTTTTTTTTTTTTTTTTAAAGAGAGCTTCTAGGTCAAATGTCTGTATTTTTGGAAGAGAAGAAAGTGAAAGCCCAAGAGCCTTTCTCGAGATGGCAGTCAGGTAATGACCCTTCTGATTCGGACTCTGACCTGACTCCTCCCACTCCTTTGACTGTGTGTTATTACTGTATCAGAAAAGCTGAAGGCTGAGCAGAAATGGAAATCATATATATTACATATATTTTCTCAGTTGCACATCTACAAAAACATTTATAAACTCATTCTATGCTGAAATCTCATTTTCTTGAGAAAGATAATGTGAGAAAAATAATTTTTGTCCGTTTTTTAAAAATTTATTTATTTACTTTAGAGAGACAGAGAGAGCAGGGGGGAGGGGTAGAGGGAAGGGGAAAGAGAGAGCATCAAGCAGACTCCCTGCTGATCACGGAGCCTGATGTGGGGCTTGATCCCACAAACCTGTGATCATGACCGGAGGTGAAACCAAGAATCCTATACCAAACCTACTGCACAACCCCCATGCCCCAATAACTGTCCATACTTGAAATTGATGTTTTTAACTTGAAAGTTGTAGATAGCTATCATGATTCCCGAATCATGCCCTTCTTGTGTCAAACACACTGTGAGAAATAAGCTGTTATTTCTAGCCTAAGTATGAATAACAGCTTAAATGGGAGAAATTACCTAGCAAACTTGTTAATTAATTTTTACTATATATCTGTAGTAAAATTTGTAAGTAGTTTTTTATCTTTTAATACAGATTTGTTGTTGTGTTGTTGTTGGTCTCAATAACAATTCTGGTTTCAAAGAGCGTTTCAGCAATCTTTCTAAAGGTACAAACCTAGTCCTTCCAGGATTGGTGACTTTGTGCGGAATACTTGTGGACTGGTAAGGTTTTTGAGTTTTTCTAAGTTCTTGGCTTATGTTTTCTTTCAGCATAAAGCCGTCCTCTGTTCATTACCTGCTGTGTTCCTTTTATTCATTTTCTCTTTTCACTGCAGTAAATTTGTCTAAACGCTGTTTTTTTTTAATTCTTTTTCTTGTCTGATTTGATAACTTGGCAACTCTTTCTAGACCCTTTATTTGCCCTGAAACATTACAGTGAGTGCTACGTGATTTCTTCCTCATCTAAAATCTGTCTTCTGAGATTCATCCTGAGGACAGACTTTCTGCAGCGTGTGCATGGGGGGGGGGTTAAGGACACTACAAAACTAGAGGGTTCCTTGGCATTCAAGCTTTGTTAACTATCCTGAACCTTTCTTGCTTCCTCTTGTCTGGGAGGCATCCCTGTTCAGCATCAGAATGGCCCCCTACCTCAGATAATTCTTCTAACTCCATTTGGAGAAGCTGAGCCATGGTCTATGACCAGTTCAAATGCTCTCTCGTCTTTGCAGTCATTCCCACTTCCTCATAATAGAAGAAAGAAATACAGGATTTTATTTTCTTTAAGCATTTGTATTGAAAATCTGATTGTGGGACGGGGTGGTGGGGGCAGCTAGGGGGCTCGGTTTGGGGGAAATTGCAGCCAAGGGGCTCAGTTGAGCAATGGCTTCCTCCCATTCAATCTCAGATTCTTCTCATCTCCTTCATCTTTCATCTTCTGTGTGGTTAAATGTCACTGTGTTCTTGGAGATAATAAGCTCCAAACGTTTCTGGAAGTGTTTTGCTTTCCCTTGATAGTTTTGATGCCCCTAGGGAATCACCACAATGGTGATGTCCAGGGGTTTTCAGTGGCCTTTAGAGCGACTCAGAAGAAGGTGGGTGGGGGCTTCTACTTTTGTGCAAGGGTCCACTTCCTCTTCCAGAATCCCCAGCTCATGCTGCTCTTTCTGTTATTCTCCTGAGAGGAATTATGTTGATACTTTTTAGAATCTTGTTGTCTGATCTAATCCCATCCCTCTTCCCAAGGCAAAATGAGCAGGGTTTGGAGCTGCTTGGACCATCCCAAGCTAAGGCATATTAATATTTTGAAACTTCCCTTAAGTTATTTTCCTACCCTTCATTAATTTTCCTTGATTGTTTCCAGTATATTTTTGTTGTGTTTTAACTATTTTTTTGCCTTTTTTTTTTTTTTTTGGAAGAGAAGTTTGGTTTGCTGTCTTTATATTTGTTTACTCTCTTAAAATTAAATTCTGGGAAAGATAACTTTTTAAAAAATGACAAATATGAAAATCTTCACAGAAGCTCTGTTTTAAGCATGGTTAATGAACTGAATAGCATAAAAGAGGGAAGGGGATATTAATATTATCTCACTGTTTCCATCCTGTTCATTCAGGCCCTTATATCTTTAGTATGTGTTTCTTAACCTTAAATAGGAATAGTGAGAGAAAACAAGTTGACCGGTCTCAAGAAAGGTCCTTCACTGTGTAACCTTGACCTGATGTGAAGGAAAGCAAAAGCAAGCCTGCTATGCACCTGTTTGAGAAGTCCCATCAGCTGAAAGTCTGTTTTTCCCTTTCACTGTATCTTCTGCCTAGTCATTATGTGCTCTATCAAGGTTATCAGAATGCCCTTGAATCTCAGTATTCTCATTATTCCCAGAGACAAAGGGACCAGACAGTGTGACTGATATTCTGAATCAGAATTGCTTCCTCCTTTGCTCCACCCCAGCACATGGCACAGGCGCCCATACCCATGTGGTCATCACAGACTACGGGTTTCCCCCAGATGTGATGTTGGAAATACGATGTTCACAGGTGTTCTTGGTGGCTTGGCTTGCCTCACTGAGATCATTTGTAAGTCCCTGTTAAGATCACCATCTGGAAAATATAATGGCTACTCTCAAAGAATCTGATAGGTTTCACTGAAGGTAACAGCTTCGGTTACTAATGAGTAGGTAGGTAAAGGCCTATCAGGGAAATCAATCAGGGCTGCTGGGCTGGCCATGCTGCCAAGACTCCCCACTGTTCCTCATGGCTACAGGGTTCCATTGACTTCATAGGAGCCTCAGAGAATGGCCAGGACAGAATGCAGTCTTTTTATTCAGCAGTGAAAGTTACACTGACTTCATCAAAGTCAAGATGTCAGGCAGATAATTGAATTAAATTGGCACAGCAGCATCTCAATGTCAGGACTGTTTGGTGTATATTCAGGGAGGAAACACTTAACAAGGCCACACACATACACACAAACACATATACATAGATTCTCTTTTACATATGCATACATACTCCCATATATGTACACTGTTGTATGTGTTTGTGTTTGGAAAATTCTCTCCAGTCAACAACAGAAAGAATACAAGTCATAATTATGAAGCGTACAGTTCTTATTCTGAGAAGGTAGCCTTATCAAAATGTATGCTGTATTTGATAAATGAGTGATAGTAGAATATAAAAAGATCTAGAAATCATTGGCACAAAGGAAAAAAAAAACAAAAGAAAAATAATTTACATTAAAGAACTGGACCAGGGGGGAGGAGTAAAGATGGCGGAGAAGTAGCAGGCTGAGACTACTTCAGGTAGCGGGAGATCAGCTAGATAGCTTATCTAAAGATTGCAAACACCTACAAATCCAACGGGAGATCGAAGAGAAGAAGAACAGCAACTCTAGAAACAGAAAATCAACCACTTTCTGAAAGGTAGGACGGGCGGAGAAGTGAATCCAAAGCGACGGGAAGATAGACCGCGGGGGGAGGGGCCGGCTCCCGGCAAGCGGCGGAGCAACGGAGCACAAAATCGGGACTTTTAAAAGTCTGTTCCGCTGAGGGACATCGCTCCAGAGGCTTAACAGGGCTGAAGCCCACGCAGGGTCAGCGTGGCCTCAGGTCCCGCAGGGTCACAGAAGGATCGGGGGTGTCTGAGTGTCGCAGAGCTTACAGGTATTAGAACAGGGAAGCCGGCTACAGAGACAAAGCCGAGGAGTAAGCTCTAAGCTCGGGGTTACCTTGAACCGGTCGCAGCCTCGGTCAGCTCGGAGCGCGGCCGGAGGCCAGGGTGATGGGAGTAATTGGGCGCTGTTCTCTGAGGGCACACTGAGGAGTGGGGCCCCGGGCTCTCAGCTCCTCCAGGCCCGAGACCAGGAGGCCGCCATCTTCATTCCCGCCCTCCGGAACTCTATGGAAAGCGCTCAGGGAACAAAAGCTCCTGAAAGCAAACCCGATCAGATTACTCAGACCGGCCCCGGGTAAGGGCAGTGCAACTCCGCCTGGGGCAAAGACACTTGAGAATCACTACAATAGGCCCCTCCCCCAGAAGATCAAAAGAAACCCAGCCAGGACCAAGTTCACCTACCAAGGAGTGTAGTTTCAATACCAAGGAGAGCATCGGAATTCCAGAGGAGGAGAAAGCAAAGCACGGAACTCATGGCTTTCTCCCCATGATTCTTTAGCCTTGCAGTTAATTTAATTTTTTTTTCTTTTTCAATTTTTTTTTCTTCTGCTAAATTTTTTTAACTTTTACCCTTTTCTTTTTTAACATTTTTTAAGTAGTTTATCTAATATATATATATATATATTTGCTTTTTATATTTTTTCTTTATTGGTTTTCTTTTTTTAATTTTTTTTTTTTTTTCCTTTCTGAACCTCTTTTTATCCCCTTTCTCCCCCCTCACGATTTGGGATCTCTTATGATTTGGCTAAAGCATATTTTCCTGGGGTTGTTGCCACCCTTTTAGTATTTTACCTGCTCCTTCATATACTCTTATCTGGACAAAATGACAAGGCGGAAAAATTCACCACAAAAAAAAGAACAAGAGGCAGTACCAAAGGCTAGGGACCTAATCAATACAGACATTGGTAATATGTTAGATCTAGAGTTCAGAATGACGATTCTCAAGGTTCTAGCCGGGCTCGAAAAAGGCATGGAAGATATTAGAGAAACCCTCTCGGGAGATATAAAAGCCCTTTCTGGAGGAATAAAAGAACTAAAATCTAACCAAGTTGAAATAAAAAAAGCTATTAATGAGGTGCAAACAAAAATGGAGGCTCTGACTGCTAGGATAAATGAGGCAGAAGAAAGAATTAGCGATATAAAGACCAAATGACAGAGAATAAAGAAGCTGAGCAAAAGAGGGACAAACAGCTACTGGACCACGAGGGGAGAATTCGAGAGATAAGTGACACCATAAGACGAAACAACATTAGAATAATTGGGATTCCAGAAGAAGAGGAAACAGAGAGGGGAGCAGAAGGTATATTGGAGAGAATTCTTGGAGAGAATTTCCCCAATATGGCAAAGGGAACAAGCATCAAAATCCAGGAGGTTCAGAGAACCCCCCTCAAAATCAATAAGAATAGGTCCACACCCCGTCACCTAAGAGTAAAATTTACAAGTCTTAGTGACAAAGAGAAGATCCTGAAAGCAGCCCAGGAAAAGAAGTCTGTAACATACAATGGTAAAAATATTAGATTGGCAGCAGACTTATCCACAGAGACCTTGCAGGCCAGAAAGAGCTGGCATGATATATTCAGAGCACTAAACGAGAAAAACATGCAGCCAAGAATACTATATCCAGCTAGGCTATCATTGAAAATAGAAGGAGAGATTAAAAGCTTCCAGGACAAACAAAAACTGAAAGAATTTGCAAATACCAAACCAGATCTACAGGAAATATTGAAAGGGGTCCTCTAAGTAAAGAGAGACCCTAAAAGTAGAAGATCAGAAAGAAACAGAGACAATATACAATAACAGTCACCTTACAGGCAATACAATGGCACTAAATTCATATCTCTCAATACTTACCCTGAATGTTAATGGGCTAAATGCCCCAATCAAAAGACACAGGGTATCAGAATGGATAAAAAAACAAAACCCATCTATATGTTGCCTACAAGACACTCATCTTAAACCCAAAGACACCTCCAGATTTATAGTGAGGGGGTGGAAAAGAATTTACATGCTGATGGACATCAGAAGAAAGCAGGAGTGGCAATCCTTATATCAGATCAATTAGATTTTAAGCCAAAGACTATAATAAGAGATGAGGAAGGACACTATATCATACTCAAAGGAACTATCCAAGAAGAAGATCTAACAATTTTAAATATCTATGCCCCTAATGTGGGAGCAGCCAACTATATAAACCAATTAATAGCAAAATCAAAGAAACATATCGACAATAATACAATAATAGTAGGGGACTTTAACACTCCCCTCACTGAAATGGACAGATCATCCAAGCAAAAGATCAACAGGGAAATAAAGGCCTTAAATGACACACTGGACCAGATGGACATAACAGATATATTCAGAACATTTCATCCCAAAGCAACAGAATACACATTCTGCTCTAGTGCCAATGGAGCATTCTCCAGAATAGATCACATTCTCGGTCCTAAATCAAGTCTCAACCATTATCAAAAGATTGGAATCATTCCCTGCATATTTTCAGACCACAATGCTCTGAAGCTAGAACTCAATCACAAGAGGAAATTTGGAAAGGACCCAAATACATGGAGACTAAACAGCATCCTTCTAAAGAATGAATGGGTCAACCAGGAAATTAAAGAAGAATTGAAAAAAATCATGGAAACAAATGATAATGAAAACACAACGGTTCAGAATCTGTGGGACACAAGAAAGGCAGTCCTGAGAGGAAAATATATAGCGGTACAAGCCTTTCTCAAGAAACAAGAAAGTTCTCAGGTACACAACCTAACCCTACACCTAAAGGAACTGGAGAAAGAACAAGAAAGAAACCCTAAACCCAGCAGGAGAAGAGAAATCATAAAGATCAGAGCAGAAATCAATGAAATAGAAACCATAAAAACAATAGAACAAATCAACGAAACTAGGAGCTGGTTCTTTGAAAGAATTAATAAGATCAATAAACCCCTGGCCAGACTTATCAAAAAGAAAAGAGAGAGGACCCAAATAAATAAAATCATGAATGAAAGAGGAGAGATCACAACTAACACCAAAGAAATACAGACAATTATAAGAACATACTATGAGCAACTCTACACCAACAAATTTGACAATCTGGAAGAAATGGATGCATTCCTAGAGACATAAAAACTACCACAACTGAACCAGGAAGAAATAGAAAGCCTGAACATACCCATAACCAGTAAGGAGATTGAAACAGTCATCAAAAATCTCCAAACAAACAAAAGCCCAGGGCCAGACGGCTTCCCGGGGGAATTCTACCAAACATTTAAAGAAGAACTAATTCCTATTCTCCTGAAACTGTGCCAAAAAATAGAAATGGAAGGAAAACTTCCAAACTCATTTTATGAGGCCAGCATCACCTTGATCCCAAAACCAGACAAGGATCCCATCAAAAAAGAGAACTACAGACCAATATCCTTGATGAACACAGATGCAAAAATTCTCACGAAAATACTAGCCAATAGGATTCAACAGTACATTAAAAGGATTATTCACCACGACCAAGTGGGATTTATTCCAGGGCTGCAAGGTTGGTTCAACATCCGCAAATCAATCATTGTGATACAACACATTAATAAAAGAAAGAACAAGAACCATATGATACTCTCCATAGATGCTGAAAAAGCATTTGACAAAGTACAGCATCCCTTCCTGATCAAAACTCTTCAAAGTGTAGGGATAGAGGGCACATACCTCAATATTATCAAAGCCATCTATGAAAAACCCACCGCAAATATCATTCTCAATGGAGAAAAACTGAAAGCTTTTCTGCTAAGGTCAGGAGCATGGCAGGGATGTCCGTTATCACCACTGTATTCAACATAGTACTAGACGTCCTAGCCTCAGCAATCAGACAACAAAAGGAAATTAAAGGCATCCATATCGGCAAAGAAGAAGTCAAACTATCATTCTTCGCAGATGATATGATACTATATGTGGAAAACCCAAAAGACTCCACTCCAAAACTGCTAGAACTTGTACAGGAATTCAGTAAAGTGTCAGGATATAAAATCAATGCACAGAAATCCGTTGCATTTCTCTACACCAACAACAAGACAGAAGAAAGAGAAATTGAAGAGTCAATCCCATTTACAATTGCACCCAAAACTATAAGATACCTAGGAATAAACCTAACCAAAGAGGCTAAGAATCTATACTCAGAAAACCATAAAGTACTCATGAAAGAAATTGAGGAAGACAGAAATGGAAAAATGTTCCATGCTCCTGGATTGGAAGAATAAATATTGTGAAAATGTCTATGCTACCTAAAGCAATCTACACATTTAATGCAATTCCTATCAAAGTACCATCCATTTTTTTCAAAGAAATGGAACAAATAATCCTAAAGTTTATATGGAACCAGAAAAACCCTCGAATAGCCAAAGGAATATTGAAAAAGAAAGCCAAAGTTGGTGGCATCACAATTCCGGACTTCAAGCTCTATTACAAAGCTGTCATCATCAAGACAGCATGGTACTGGCACAAAAACAGACACATAGATCAATGGAACAGAATAGAGAGCCCAGAAATAGACCCTCAACTCTATGGTCAACTCATCTTCGACAAAGCAGGAAAGAATGTCCAATGGAAAAAAGACAGCCTCTTCAATAAATGGTGTTGGGAAAATTGGACAGCCACATGCAGAAAAATGAAATTGGATCATTTCCTTACACCACACACGAAAATAGACTCAAAATGGATGAAGGATCTCAATGTGAGAAAGGAATCCATCAAAATCCTTGAGGAGAACACAGGCAGCAACCTCTTTGACCTCAGCCACAGCAACTTCTTCCTAGGAACATCGCCAAAGGCAAGGGAAGCAAGGGCAAAAATGAACTATTGTGATTTCATCAAGATCAAAAGCTTTTGCACAGCAAAGGAAACAGTCAACAGAACCAAAAGACAACTGACAGACTAGGAGAAGATATTTGCAAACAACATATCAGATAAAGGGCTACTGTCCAAAATCTATAAAGAACTTATCAAACTCAACACCCAAAGAATAAATAACGCAATCAAGAAATGGGCAGAAGACATGAACAGACATTTCTGCAAAGAAGACATCCAGATGGCCAACAGACACATGAAAAAGTGCTCCACATCACTTGGCATCAGGGAAATACAAATCAAAACCACAATGAGATATCACCTCACACCAGTCAGAATGGCTAAAATTAACAAGTCAGGAAATGACGGATGCTGGCGAGGATGCGGAGAAAGGGGAACCCTCCTACACTGTTGGTGGGAATGCAAGCTGGTGCAACCACTCTGGAAAACAGCATGGAGGTTCCTCAAAATGTTGAAAATAGAACTTCCCTATGACCCAGCAATTGTACTGCTGGGTATTTACCCTAAAGATACAAACGTAGTGATCCGAAGGGGCACGTGCACCCGGATGTTTATAGCAGCAATGTCTACAATAGCCAAACTATGGAAAGAACCTAGATGTCCATCAACAGACGAATGGATAAAGAAGAAGTGGTATATATACACAATGGAATACTATGCAGCCATCAAAAGAAATGAAATCTTGCCATTTGCGATGACGTGGATGGAACTAGAGGGTATTATGCTTAGCGAAATAAGTCAATCGGAGAAAGACAACTATCATATGATCTCCCTGATATGAGAGGAGATGCAACATGGGGGGTTAAGGGGGTAGGAGAAGACTAAATGAAACAAGATGGAATTGGGAGGGAGACAAACCATAAGTGACTCTTAATCTCACAAAACAAACTGAGGGTTAATGGGGGGAGGGGAGTTGGGGGGGTGGGATTATGGACATTAGGGAGGGTGTGTGCTATGGTGAGTGCTGTGAAGTGTGTAAACCTGGCGATTCACAGACCTGTACCCCTGGGGATAAAAATATATGTTTATAAAAATAAATAAATAAATAAATAAATAAATAAATAAAAAAGAACTTGACCAGAATCACTGTTTAATAAATAGTAACTATTGCTATCCTAACAATTCCAAAGCCTTGTCTTTATTAACTATTTTCTTTATAGAATACTAACTTCAAAAAAATACTTTGATGCAATATTTAATGGAAAATATTTAAGACTGTGTAACTATTTAATAAATGCTAGGAAAGGGAAGGAGAGACTTATATTATAAGCCATGAGGAATAAGTTAAGCTAGAAAATCCTAAACTAAGGAAATCTACAGCTGTTGAACACAAAGTTTACCTTAAGTTTCCTAGAAATCAAAGAAAGAAGAAAAACACAATGAGATGTAGCTATAATAAATAAATAACCAAGAATCATACTAGTTTCCCAGAACAAAATAGTGTTTCCCTCTCTGCGCTGTCCATCAGAAATTTATCCTGTCTTTATGTAAGTAGTATGACCTACTTGTAGTTATTAAGAGCTTTTCCACTTTAAAACCTATAATTACTTATATAAAACTTTCTCAGAAGTGTCCTTATTTGGAAATTGTATTATGTGTTCATTTTCTACACATCAAAACACACGACTGATGCAGGTTTTATGAGACCAGAAACATACATTATCTTAGAGACTCCCATTTAAGAAACAGGAAGGACAATTACAAATATAATATTAGAAAGAAGACATAATATTTCTTTAGAGTGAAGTAAATCACAAAAGATTAATACTTTTAAAAGTTGAGAAACTGGGATGCCTGGGTGGCTCAGTTGGTTAAGCAGCTGCCTTCGGCTCAGGTCATGATCCCAGCGTCCTGGGATCAAGTCCCACATCGGGCTCCTTGCTCATCAGGGAGCCTGCTTCTCCCTCTGCCTCTGCCTGCCATTCTGTCTGCCTGTGCTTGCTCTCTCTCCCTCTCTCTCTCTGACAAATAAATAAATAAAATCTTAAAAAAAAAAAAGTTGAAAAACTATTAATGGGCTGCCGTAACTCAATAATTTTTTTTTCTGCATTTGTTGGCTGGATACTCTAGGAATAAACACCTCTTTTGAGGCAACAATTTTATTATAGAGGAAGTAGTATGGTTGATTAAAATTTATTATTACTGAGAGTTTCCCGAAGTTTGAGCTTTGTAAGTCTTTTCTAACATTACATAACTTTTTACAATTGTTTCCACATTTGGGGAAATCTTTCCATTTCTTCTATGTATGAACTCTAAGATTTTCAGAGAATTTGTATTTCAAGTTTTCTTGGGAGAACTAATTTTAAATCATCCTTTAACTGACAACATACATTGGCCAGTATGCCTTGATATTTTTGTTATAGTGGCATATGAGTTTTATTATTTTTGATAATGTCAGTAAATTTGTTAAATCAAAAGAGCAGAAATTTTAATTTATTCCCAATATACTTACATGATGTGTGCCTCTTCCTTTACTGGATTATTGAAAAGAATCAAGGAAAGCTCTCTTTTCCTCTTCAGGATTTACTGCTTCGAGTATGATCTGCCTGCTGTCTTCTCTGGAAGTTCTAGACTTTAGCAACAGAAAGGGTGTCAGATATACAAAGATAAAATCTGAAACATTTGGATGTATAAGATATGCAGTTCCTCACACAGACTTGCTGTATATAGGAATGCTATAGGTGTGTGTCCTACTAAGATAGGAATACTGATAAATCTGTTTCTCCCCCATTTCCATAAAAAGAAGAAAAAAGAAAGTATGGTGGTTCTTAAAATTGCTGTTACTGCATTGTTCAGTCTGTCGTTGACAGGCAGAAAGTTCTGTGTTCGCTTAGCACTGATGAGAGCAGAATCCTATGAACGCTTTTACCTCTATAATAATCGGAAGTGTTTTTGAAAAAGTAGCTATGCCCCTATACACTCCCAACCTTGTTTCCTCCCCATGACTCTTGTTCTTCCCTTGCTAGTCATGCTATGACCTCAGGCTCTGCAGTTTTGTAGCAGGACACTGGGGGAGTTGGCACAATCCGTGCCTGGATGAGTAAGAATAGCCTAATTTTCCACTCAAGTTACTGCCATCATGTTACGTAAATCCAAAATAAATGTACAGCCAGCATGAACTCCTTTGAGATACCTCACATTCTTGGAGCCATAGGAATAACCATCAGACAACAAGAGGGGAAACGTTTCACAGGAGAAAGCCGATGGCCCCAGACAGTGTTCCTAACAGGGTTTTGAGTAAAATATTTTATATTTGCAAATTTTGCCAAAGTTGTTGACTTTCTGAAGCAAGTATTCGTTCCCCTCCCAGGGCCTTGGAAGGTACACATGCAAGTGAGGGGCCATGTAGGTTGAACTTTGGCCAGTTCATGGTCAGTCTGCCTCTGCCCATGTACTACACAGGGACACCCCATGTTGCAGACCTTGGTCAAGATCTAAGGCCCAATCAAGCCGTAGGAAAGAGTTGGGTAAAACCAGCTCTACAAAGGCTTGGAATACATACAGTTTTCTAGTGATCATGCAGGTATCAAATTTAGAAAATCTGAAGGACTAAATATCTAGCATATCATTGATCATTTTGTAGAACATGAGTGTGACGATTGGGTATTCACAGCCATTGGGTGACTTGTGTCTTCCTGAAACCTCGTTATGACTTTGGTACGTGACTTGTCTGATGTGGAAAAAAGAAAAGTGTAGCATATCCACTTTGATATCAATACTCTAAGCTGAACGTTTTCTTCTGAAATAATTCAAGTGAAAATAGCCAGGGAAGAGATTGTCTGTTGCCAGTCCCAATTGCTATCTCTATGTATAGACTGTAACAAGTGCAATACACAGACTAACTTCGTTAATATCAAAGCCTGTGGGGGTGGACCTGCTGTTTTCCAATGTGGTCTCCAGAATACCGACTTTTCTAGGTAGACGTTACTAAGATTAATTTACTTATCTATTAAAATAATTGTCTTCTAAAGATGGATTTGGAAATTCTTAAAATCCCTAATCATTCCCATTTTAATGATTTTTTTTCTCAAAATTGCTGAGGAAAAGAAACAAAATAAAGGCTTTTCCATAAATTCTTTATATATTAACTCAGAAATCAAAATAAAGGAGTTGAGAGGAGGCAAGACATGGCTTCAGTAATCTCTTCTTTCTTTGGGATGAAGTCCTCCATGGATGAGAAGGCAGGTGAGGCCAAAAGGTTCTTTGGGACCTATGGGCAGAGAGTGGGACTGCCCCTTGAGGAATCCCAGGCAAAGCAGTCCTTCTGCTAAACTCTCTTTGAGAAGGGTGTGGAGGGGTGAGTCTCATTCTGTTTTACCCATGAAGCTTCGGGTGTTACCAGGCCTGATTGTCAGAGTGTGGATGTGTAAATCTCAGGTTTCATTTTCTCCTGTCTTTCTAAATAACCCTTGGTTCATTTTCTGTTTATTCTCTGTATTCTGATCAGTAATATGTTGCACAAAATTGTCCTTAGCTTTTCTGGCATCCATCATTACTACCATTTTAAGGCAGTGAATATATTTGTAGGATATTGAAATCACTATTGAAACGTAAAGATGGATGGAATTTCAGATGGACACCCTAATGCTTCTGCAAGGCTTGGCTTTAAACAGAACAGATTTTTCTCTTTTTCATTCTCGAAGCTTCCCTCTCCTCTTGAGTTGTTTTTCTGTAGAATCCTTTGTTCCGGGAACTCGGAATTGATGTGGACATTGAGCTGACTTTTACTCAGTCATGAGACTTGGTGGATTGGCGCCTGGGCTCGTCGGAGACCACCTTGCAGACATGATGAACACAGCTGGCAGCACATACCGTTTCCTCTCTAAACTGCCCAGATCTTCTATTTTCCTTTCAAACCCCACAGCCTTCCCCCACCCCAGTGAGTCTGCACATTTTTGGTTTTGTTTTGTTTTTAAGATTTTATTTATTTTAGAGAGACATAGAGAGAGTGTGTATGAGGGGAGGAGCAGAGGGCGAGGGAGAGACACTCTGAAGCAGACTCCACGCTGAGCACAGAGCCTCACATGGACTTCATCCCAGGATGCTGAGATCATGACCTGAGCTGAAATCGAAAGTCAAATGCTCAACGGACTAAGCCACCCAGGTGCCTCAGGTCTGCATTTTTGAAGGCATTAGCCTGCTGCAGCCGCCTTTGCCTGGCAAAGCAATAAAAGTATCGTTTCTCCTTATTTGCAAACTCTGTCTTCATGTTTAATTTCAGCTCCAGAGCCCAGAAATCGGTTTTCAACAACAGGCTATGTTTTGGTAGATAAACAGCCATCTATATCTGACTGTTAGAAAAGTTTTTACCTAAAATTTTCCCGCACACCCTTGTCCCAGCCCTCAAAAGTAGAAGAGTCTTCACAAAATACTATAGGGTGTTAAAATTGCACAGTTGAGGATTACCTCCCAAATTATTTCTGTATTTATTTATTTTTGTCATTTTAAAGCATTTCACAAATGCACACTCATTGTTGAGAAGTATGGCAAATCCCTTTTCAGCATTAGTGTCTTCATTTATGTAACATATTAAAGGCATATCTTTTTCTTCACTCTAATCCAATTTAAGAAATATATTGTATAGTGAATTTTCAGGTGTAATATGAGTCTTTATTCTGTTATTTAAATTTGGAAACGTCTTTTTTTTTTTAAAGATTTTATTTATTCATTTGACAGAGAGATCACAAGTAGGCAGAGAGGCAGGGAGAGAGAGGAGGAAGTAGGCTCCCCACTGAGCAGAGAGCCCAATGTGGGGCTTGATCCCAGGACTCTGAGACCATGACCAGAGCTGAAGGCAGAGGCTTAACCCATTGAGCCACCCAGGTGCCCCAAAATTTCGAAAAGTCTTAATGAATGTCTTGCCTGCCCCCAAATCCCAGTTTCTACAAATATTAATAAAGTTCTCTTGAATAAAGTTCTCACACCATATAAAGTGTTTGTAACACCAAGTAAGTAATTATTTTATATCTAGCTAGCTTGTTAGTGGTATGTGTTTGTTCTAAATGCAGTGATAGCAAGTTGAATCAGACACATTATGTTTTATTTCTACATTGCATTAACCATGTATTTCAATTAAATAAAACTGAAAAATATTAAGACATGTAAAGAAGGCAAGTAACAATAAAATATAAAAGATCATTATAAAACTGGTTTATCAATTAAAACATAGTTTGCTATAATAGTTCTTTAAAATGGGGCGCCTGGGTGGCTCAGTGGGTTAAGCCACTGCCTTCGGCTCAGGTCATGATCTCAGGGTCCTGGGATCGAGTCCCGCATCGGGCTCTCTGCTCAGCGGGGAGCCTGCTTCCTTCTCTCTCTCTCTCTCTCTCTGCCTGCCTCTCCGTCTACTTGTGATCTCTCTCTGTCAAATAAATAAATAAAATCTTTAAAAAAAATAGTTCTTTAAAATATTTTATTTTATTTTATTTTATTTTATTTTATTTACAAAGACACAGTGAGAGAAGGAACACAAACAGGAGAGTGGGAGTGGGAGAATAGGTTCCCACTGAGCAGGGAGCCCGCCCAATGTGGGGCTCGATTCCAGGACCCTGGGATCATTACCTGAGCCGAAGGGAAGGCAGAGGCTTGATGACTGAGCCACCCAGGTGCCCCAGTTTTTTATTTGTTACATACATTTGCATTCATAGCAAACATTGAAATGATGAGAGTTTAGAGTCAAAAGGTGTTTATACATTTATAAACATAAGAATTATTTTAGTTCTAGAACTTTTTCAATATAAAACCTCTGTAGGCATTTCTATCTATATTATGAATGACTGAGTACAACCTACATAATAAATTTAGTCCAGAAATAAAAACTGTATTTTACATTTTTTACTTTTAATAATTCATCATTATACCACTGATAATAATTTTCCTTTCTCATTAAAAATATTCACAAGGCCCACATTCTTATTTTTGCATTCTAGAAAACAGTCCTTAAAACTGTAGCAATTTTAGGGGCACCTGGGTGGCTCAGTGGTTAAGCCTCTGCCTTCAACTCAAGTCATGATCCCAGGGTCTGGGGATCAAGCCCCACATCAGGCTTTCTGCTCAGCAGGGAGCCTGCTTCCCCCGCACCCTGCCTGCCTCTCTGCCTACTTGTGATCTCTCTCTCTCTGTCAAATATATAAATAAAATCTTAAAAACAAAAAACAAAAAACAAAAAAAAAGTTAAAAACTGTAACAATTTTATTTTTAAAATAAAATAACTTTTAAGAAAAGTATTGCATGTAATTGTTCAAAGAGAGAAACATAGGAAAAAATTACCAATACTTCAAATTCATATATGTGTTATATATATATGCATTATGTAAGTGATATACTTATATTACCACATACTTACATTATACATAATATAAATATTATGTGTATACAGATCCATAAAACTTGGGAATTTTTTTTTATAATCCCAAGTTTTGCAAACATGAGTAGATTTTCTTTTGAAAGGAAATTTAGAATTGGAAAAAATCCCATCAAACCATTTTATAAAACCTTGGAACATATTTAGTGTAATGCAACTTTTCTCAAAGATTTAAAGAGAATTCATGTTTCTCTATGCTTTAAAACATAATTGGTTCAGATCTTGTTAATTTGAAACTTACTACCATTTCTACAAGTGCTGGAAAGAAGTTTGCCTCTTTCAAAACTATTGATTGAAGAATTATTTCCATAAGGAAGGGGCACAAATAATGTGTTGCGGTTTGATTACCTTTTCACATCATACACACACCCATAGAATGGGCATCCAGATCAAGGAACAAAACCTCACCCTCTTGGACCCTCCCTTGTGCCCCTTCTAGTCAATGCCAGCACCCTAAGGCTGATAACCATCCTGATTCAACACTATACACTGGGTCATCCTGTTTTTGAACTTTGCATGAGAAGAATCCTACAATATGCCTTCTTTTCTGTCTGGATTCTTCTGCTAAGGATTCCATTTGCGAGGCTGATCCACATTGTTGAGCGTGCTTGCAGATTTTTCATTCTTACTGATGAACAGTATTTCATGGCTTGACTGTATCACAGTCACTCTCTAGTCTCCTGTTGATGGGCATTTAAGTAGTTTCTAATTTGAGACTGTTACGAATAATGCTGCCATTAACATTTTGTGTATCTTTTGATGAATGTGTATATACATTTCTGCTAGGATAGAAAATGGTGAGCCAAAACATAAGTATATATTCAGCGTTAGTAGATAATGTCAAATACTTTTCTGGAGTGTTTTTCCAGGATGATCGCATCATTTCACATGCTTACCAAGGGTGTATGCAACTCTTGGCTTCTCCACATATTTACACATGGCTAGCACTGCCTTTTTTTTTTTTTAATTCATTCTAGTAGGAGAAACTTGCCTTCTTTTTAAAAAAAATTTTATTTATTTATTTTTTGAGAAAGAGTTACTGTAAGCAGAGGGAGAGAGAGAATCTCAAGCCAACTCCATGTTAGAAATGCTTAGCCTAGTGTTGATTAGAACCCAACATGGGGCTCGATCTCAGAACTTCAAAATCATGACCTGAGCCAAAGTCAAGAGTTGGTTGCTTAACCCGCTGAGCCACCTAGGTGCCTGCCTTCTTTTTCTGTGAGTATTTTTCTAGGCAAATTACTATGGGAAGTAATGATTAATCATAGCATGGTTAACACATTTCCTTATACAGTTGTGACTGTTTCACCATTTGAAAATAACACCTTTTTCAGTGCCAAATGTTGCAATTAACAAATACTGGTTGTAGGTACTGCAATCTGCACTCCTTTCTCCTTTTTTATTCAAAGCCCTCAGTGTTCAGATGTATACCTGGTGTTCTGCCTTTAGAGTACAGTAAACTAAAATTTGCATATGAATATCTTACATTCTTAATGCACTATCCTATTAGGGTTTCTTTACTTTACATGTCATAGATCAATACTTACTATCATTTTAAGAAGTAAGTAAATTTTGAGGCGCCTGGATGGCTCAGTCCCTTAAGCATCTGCTTCAACTCAGGTCATGATCCTGGAGTCCCAGGATCTAGCCCCACATTGGGCTCCCTGTTCTGTGGGAAGTCTGCTTCTCCCTCCTCTGCTTTTCCCTCTGTTGTGCTCACTCTCTCTCATGCTCACTCTCTCTCTCGCTCACTATCTCTTTCGCTCACTCTCTCTCAAATAAATAAAATCTTAAAAAAAATTAAGTAAATTTAGAAATGAGTGAAGATAAGGTTGAGGTTCTTCTAACAGCCATCATGTCTTCAATATAAGTAAGATGACTTGAACTTCCACGTTGCCTGGGATAGTCCTCCTGGTTTATAGCTCTTGCCCTGGCAAAGCGCCCCTTTCATCACAAGAGTATCCTAGTTTGCATGATACACGAATACCCTATTCATAACCAAAGCCAGGCTGGCCCCAACTATTCTGCTAAGTATAAGTAAAAAACTGATCCTGTCTTTCCTTATCTTCCAGCCTGAAGTAACTTTCTACTTCATGTTTATCTGGTTGAGCTCTTATTTGATGGACTAGCCTGTTATAAATGAACATTATTTTGGAAATGAAAATGTTTCCTGTTGACATAATAATATGTGATTTTGCAGTTGATCCAGTAAGATAAACTTGAGCTTTCATATTTGTCCTTTTTAAAACTTTGAGGTCTTAAGCAGTATTTCTGAAAGTTTCACGATGGATTCATGATTACCTTCCCTTTTATACCTATTTTCAAACATGAATTCATTTGCTGATGTGATACCCTTTCTCTCTAACATTGTTAAAGGTTTTTCTTTTTATCATTTGATTTCCTTTTTTTGTTAAATTTTCTCTTAAAGTAATACAAGGGCTTTGTAAAATGAGACTTTCTTACCTTTAAATGTTCTTTTAAGAAAAGTAACAGTGTATATTTAGTGCACGATGATAATGTAAATAGGTATAAACCAGAAGCACATAGGGTAAATGAGTGTACGGAAATATCAAAATTGTAGCAAAATTCCTTTTGCAACCTTGAATCCATTTTAGGATCCTCTTTTATAAACTGAATCCTTAGTTGAGTGTGGGTTACATTATGATCTAGAGAGTTGGCTCTGAAAAGTTTTGATGATTTTATCATAATAAAATAGGAATATGGAGTTTAAAATACTGACTGGTGATAAAATGTATCTCAAAAGCAGACTCAGGGCACCTATGTGGCTCAGTTGGTTAAGCATCCGATTTTTGGTTTCCTCATAGGTCATGGTCTCGGGGTTGTGAAATCGAGCCCTTTGTTGGGCTCCAAGCTCAGCACAGAGTCTGTTTGAGATTCTTTCCCCTTCCCTCACCCTCCCTCTCTGCTCCTGCCCCACTCTCATGTTCTTTCTCTCTATATAAAATAAATAAATAAAATCTATTTTTTTTAAAAAAAAAAAGCAAACTCAGGGGCGCCTGGGTGGCTCAGTGGGTTAAAGCCTCTGCCTTCGGCTTGGGTCATGATCCCAGGGTCCTGGGATCGAGCCCCACATCGGGCTCTCTGCTCAGCAGGGAGCCTGCTTCTTCCTTTCTCTCTGCCTGCCTCTCTGCCTCCTTGTGATTTCTGTCTGTCAAATAGATAAATAAATCTTTAAAAAAAAAAAAGCAAACTCAGAATTAACTCTCTCACAAGAAGCATGGATTTGGTGTTTAAGGGACCAGTTGGTTCTTACTTAGCATAATGAAAATGATGATTTGTTATAGTATCTGGAAATCGTCCACTTACTCTGTATCAGTAAGCAGTGTCTCACCATTCTCCCTCTTGAGTTATCTCCTTCTTCCTGGATTCTGACTCCACCTGCTAATATCCAATATCCTATCCCACCTGTACGCACTCAGAGCCACTGTCTCATTCCTCCACACTCCGAAGAGAGAGTTTGACCCTAACCTATGGACCAGCAATCTTGGGGGTTCTTAGTAATCAGGACATGAGGACATGTTCAGTGGACCATACAAGGGAAATTATGGTGAGTGGTAATTAGCAGGAACACTGAAGTCATAAAATAAACATGTGCAGGCCTATGTGTGCTTTAATAACCCCTAATAAGATTGCTTGAAACCATCTTCATTCAACATGTCATAAAGTGAATATACCAGTTTCTTGTTCTTTTCATAGTTTACTTCCTTTATGTGGCATGACATTTTGGTGAATGGTTGGGGCTCAGAAGTCAGCAAGAACTAATTTTTAATCATTGTGATTTTGCATAGGTTATCCTATCTCTCCCAGTCTCAGCATTTCCTTATGTAATGGAGGTAATAACTATACAAATTTATTGGAATGACTTACATAAAGCCCTTGTCACAGTACATGGCACCTAGTAAGTATCCCACAACGGATAGTTATAAATTAGTATTTTTAGTCTTGTGCTCACAGTAGAGACACTGCACCAGAAAAATCAACATTAAAAAAAAAAAAAAAGAGGAATCTGGAGTAACAGTGTATATTCTAGAATCTAGAAATACTACTTACCATGTTTTACTCAGTCCTTCACAGGTGCAGTAGAATTATTATTATTTTTAAAGATTTTATTTATTTATTTGACAGAGAGAGACATAACAAGAGAGGGAACATAAGCAGGGGGAGTGGGAGAGGGAGAAACAGGCCTCCAGCCAAGGGGAGAGCCTGATGCAGGGCTCGATCCCAGTACCCTGGGATCATGACCTAAGCTGAAGGCAGACGCCCAACAACTGAGCCACCCAGGCGCCCCTCATCCTTTCCTTTTATACAGTGCATTTTTCCCTGTGGAGTTCATTACCACACAGGCCTTAATTATCTAGTAGGAAAATAGTAGTCCTTAAGGGTACTATAAATGCACAAATAATTTTCATCATCTTGTTGACATAAATTGTCTATCTCATTAAGGTAGTCTTCTCATTGGAAGACATGTATGTGCAGTAGAATTATTAATCACAAATAGTTAAACCCCATCTCGGGGATATACTAAAGAGGAACAAACACATATACACTTCATGCTACACGTACACATGTGAGCGCCTGTGCACTCGCTCTCTCTCTCTCACTCTCTCTCACATACACACACACACATACACATGCATGCACACGTTGTGATTGTGGTATTTCCTGATAACTTTTCCTCTTTAGGACATGTTAGAAATGCTTAGCCTAGCTCAGATCCTGGTTTTCTAAGCTCACCCATCTGGTAGCTCTTTTCACTATGCTACATCACAGGATTCTGGGTTCAAATTCTGAACTCACTATTTTCTGGATTGTGATTTTGAGCAGATTATCTACACTTTCATCTTCCTTTTGTATAAAATAGTACACGACTATATCAAGTTGTGAGCAATAACCACAGCCATGCCTAATAAATTGTGAAGAGCCAGTAAATGATAAGTTACTACCTGCACTTCAACAGTTACTTAGTTACTTCCTCGGGACTTGGTTTACCAGTAGCTGCAGCCCATTCTTGGAGTAGTTGCAGTTCCTCAAGGTTCGGACTTGAAACAATTGTTCTTAGTAATCATTTCCCTGACTCTGTGGACTGCCAGAGTTTTAAGAGCCTTGCTCCCTTTCCAATGCTGCCTGCAGCTTCTCCTCAAGAGGAATGTCTTCTCTGTTCTGCATGTTCTTGCTCATTCTCTTTGTTCTCTGTACTCTCTGATCTATGCCGTGTCTCTCTCTGAACTTTACTGCCAAAAGTAGGAAGAGAGTGGCATCTAGGACAGGTATGACCTGAAAATGATCTCTTGGCTGTACATGGAAATCCAGGATTGTGAGTTACTTCCTGTGGCTACGGTTCTCAACTGCTTCCTTAGCTTCAACCACTAAGGCCTTTCCTCCTTGGTTTAATCTATTTTAAGGACTTTGCAAATAGAGCCCTTGTCTATCTCGAAGTAACAGATGAGCTTCAATGACAGTACATAATAGCTTTTGTGATCTCAAAAATGTATTTGGGTTTTCCTGATTTGTAGGTATAATTGTTTTTTTCCTTCATTCAACAAATATTTATTGAATACCTTCCATGTGGCAGACATAAATATGAGGGATCCAGCAGTGAGCAGAAAAGGAGCTTAATTTTGGAAATGGTGGCCAGGAGATAGTATTAGAAAAGGGGAAGGAGCAAGCTAATGGATACTTGGAGAAGAGCATTCTTGATGGGGGTGGGGAAGCAAATGCAATTTCCTAGAGTGGAATGTGTAGCTGTCTTTATGTGGTTTCACATGGGACCAGGGTAGAAGGTATAGGAGAGGAGATTGGAGAGCTATCCAGGGACAAAGACACATGGGGCAAATTACCATATGCCACTGTAAGAACTTTGGCTTTTACTTTGGGTTATTTACAAACTCAAGTTCTCACTGCAAGTTGGAAAGAAAGGACTACACATATGGTTAGACTGTGTAGATATGCAGCTATCTAGCCACCTTTTTGAGCATAACTGTTAAAGGAAATTGGAGGTGGCTCTATAGGTAGGTAGAATAGGTCTCTACCCACTTGCAGGTACAGGGGTCAAGTTCCAGCCCTTCTGAGTATTTAACCAAAAAAATTACAGTTAGAATCTCAAAGAGGTGTTTGCTCTACCATATTCTTTACAGCATTGTTTACAATAACCAAAGTACAGAAACAACCTAAATGTTCGTCAGTGGATGAGTGGATAAAGAAGGCATGGTGTATACAGAGAAATATTATTGAGCCTTAAAATGGAAGAGAATCCTGCCATGTACACAACATGGATGAACCGGGATATTATAAGTGAAACCAGACTCAGAAGGATAAAGACTGCATAATTCCACTTACTTATGATGGATCTAAAATAGACACATTCATAGAAACACAGAGTGGAATGGTGGTTGCCAGAGCCTGAGGGTAGGGGGAAATGGGAAAGTGCTATTCAACAGGTAGAATGTTTCAATTACAAAAGATGAATAAGTTTTAGAGACCCGCTATACAACATTGTTCCTATAGCTACTTGTACTGTATTATGCATTCAAAAATTTGTTAAGGGAGTAGATCCCATGTGAAGTGTTACCACAGCACTCTTACAAATAAAATCCACCTCTTCCAAGTGTGCTCCCAAAACCAAAAACGGTTTTCACAGTGCCCGAAATTCCACCCTTTTTGGTTATCATATAGCCTCAGAAAATGTTTCTGACTTCAAAGGTACTTTACTAAAATCTAAATATGGCTGAGGAGAGTCACACATTTAATGGTGAACGTCTCTGAGATGTTCTTTGAGGGTCTCAGACCGTCTCTGAGGGTCTTTGGCATTGAGAAAGCAAGTTCCATGATGGCTGAGTTAAGGTCTGAAATTTAGTAAACGCTTAACTGTTTGGGTCACCTTGACATCTGAGTACCTTTCGGACAACCCTGAAAGGAGCAAGCATTTACCACTTATTATGATGGTAAAAGCAAGAGACAGAAAGTGGGGCTAATTCCCCATATTCCATTTTCTCTCATGTAATGGTACCAGCTGAAGGCCAGGTGGATGCAGCAAAGAAGCCCCAGTAAAAGGCTTCTGTCGCTTTATGGACCATTGGGCTGGAGGGACAGAGACAGGGAAGAGCTTGGAGTGACTGTGTCTAAGCAGGAAGAAGACATCGTCCAGGACTCAGGATAAGGGGAAGTCTCTGTGCGGGCACCTGGGAAGTGTCTCACAAGAACCCTCATGAGACCTCAAAAGTGAGTGAGTCTCATGGACCGGGAATGCAGATACTCATATGAGCACGGCTGCTCCTTAGCAAGACTGCAGACCTTATGTGAAACTTCCTCCAAAAGACTTGTGTGCCCTGGCAAGGCAGTGAGCCTGGTGAGGGGAATGCGATTTCTCCCACTGATACCCCCGACACAGAGCCTAGGTGAACCTTGGAGGATCACAAAGGATTTGGGCCCAAAGCCACATTCCTCATTAGTAGATACTGGTTGTTGAATCTATTAGCTAGATGCTCAACAGTGACCATAAAGTAAGAGCGGGGAGGAAAATAATAAACAGGGAGATGGCCTTTCACCATGGACAAACGTCATACTTCTTCATGGAAATGCTAAAATGATCCTGAGTGAATTTTATTAGAGATCCATTAGATGTTTTAATTAGCTGAAAGAAAATAAGGTTAGCAGAAAATAGAAGTAATATTATGTAAAAGACTCTCTTGATCTGTATTTTGATATTTTCTTCCCTATAGCTGGAACAAATGAAGATGAATCATTTAATCAGTGGTGCCCTAAGGGAAGAACTCCATCTAGAGTCCTGTGTCTTTAGAGGCATAATCTCTTTTTAAAAACCTAGTGGAAGTAGATGCAATTTTATCTGTCATTACCAGTGAGATTTTAACTATTATATTTATAATTCATGCTTACTCGGTAGACTTGATTGCTAAATAGATGATGATTGCTTTACAATAAAAAAGGAACATTCCTTAGTTTCATTATCTTCCATATTCGCTTATTAGTAAACAGGAGATAGTGACACAGATAAAACTTTAAAATGAAGATAAATAGAAAGTCATCTTGTTTAAACTACTCCAGTCAGAGAGTGACATATTACATAATCATTGTAGACCTCAAGTATTTGCTTGAGATTCCAAATAATAATACGTTAATGAATTTGTATTTTTTAATTTTTTTTGTCTGTTTGTTTTAAATATTTTATTTATTTATTTGACAGAGAGAGAGAGATTACAAGTAAGCAGAGAGGCAGGCAGAGAGAGAGGGGGAAGCAGGCTCCCTGCTGAGCAGAGCTGATGCAGGGCTTGACAGGACCCTTGGATCATGACCTGAGCTGAAGGCAGAGGCTTAACCCACTGAGCCACCCAGGTGCTCCATATTATTTTAATTTAAATTCAAGTTAAATAACATATAATGTAGTGTTGGTTTCAGGAGTATAATTTAATGATTCATCACTTAAATATAATATCCAGTGCTCACCCTAACAAGAGCCCTCCTCAATACCCATCACCCATTTAGCCCATCTCTCCACCTACCTCCTTCCATCAACCCTCAGTTTGTTCTCTAAGAGTCACTAGTGGTTTCCCTCCCTTTCTGTTTTTATCTTATTTTATTTTTCCTTCCCTTCCCCGTGTTCATCTATTTTTAGATTTGTATATTTATTTATTTTTATTTACTTATTTTTTTTAGATTTTTGTTTGTTTATTTGACAAACAGAGATCACAAGTAGGCAGAGAGGCAGGCAGAGAGAGAGGAGGAAGCAGGCTCCTGGCTGAGCAGGGAGCCCGATGTGGGGCTTGATCCCAGGACCTGGGATCATGACCTGAGCCGAAGGTAGAGGCTTTAACCCGATGAGCCACCCAGGCACCCCTGTATATTTATTTTTTAATGTATTTTCTCAAATTCCACATGAGTGAAATCACAGTATCTTTCTCTGACTGACTTATTTCGCTTAGCAGAAAACCATCTAGGTCCATTCACTTCCTTGCAAATGGCAAGATTTTATTCTTTTTGATCACCACGTAATGTCTCATTGTTGCATATATGCCACAACTTCTTTATGCATTCATCAGTCGCAGTCCCCATCGTTGGGCTCTTTCCATAATTTGGCTCTTGTTGATTGCTCTAAACATTGGGGGTGGGTGTGTCCCTTCAAAACAATTTTTTTGTATCCTTTGGATAAATACCTAGTAGTTCAATTGCTGGGTGGTAGGGTAGTTCTATTTTTAACTTTTTGAGGAACCTCCATACCATTTTCCAGAGTGGTCGCACCAGTTTGCATTCCTGTCAAAAGTGTGAAAGTGTTCCCCTTTCTCCTCATCAACATCTGTTGTTTCCTGAGTTGTTGGTTTATTTTTTCTGAGTTGTTAATTTTAGCCATTCTAACAGGTGTGAGGTGAGATCTCATTGTGGCTTTGATTTGTATTTCCCTGAGGAAAAGAGATGTTGAGCATTTTTTCATGCATCAATTAGCCATCTGGATGTCTTCTTTGGAAAAGTGTCTATTCATGTCTTCTGCGCATTTCTTGACTGGGTGGTTTGTGTTTTGGTTGTGACTTTGATAAGTTCTTTATAGATTCTGGATACTACCCCTTTATGTGATGTGTCATTTGCAAATATCTTCTCCCATTCCGTCAGTTGCCTGTAGTTTTACTGATTATTTTCTTCACCGTACAAAAGCTTTTTATCTTGTTGAGGTCCCAATAGTTCATTTTTGCTTTTGTTTCCCTTGCCTCCAGAGACATGTCTAGTAAGAAGTTGCTGCGGCCAAAGATTAAGAGGTTGCTGCCTGTTTTCTTCTTTAGGATTTTGATGGATTCCTGTCTTACATTCAGGTATTTCACCATTTTGAGTTTATTTTTGTGTATGATGTACAAGAGTGGTCCAGTTTCATTCTTCTGCATGTGACTGTCCAGTTTTCCCAACACCATTTGTTGAAGAGACTTTTTCCCACTGGATGTTCTTTCCTGCTATGTCAAAGATTAGTTGACACTACAGTTGTGGGTCCATTTCTGGGCTCTCTGTTCTATTCGCTTGATCTTTGTGTCTGTTTTTGTGCCAGTACCATACTGTCTTTATCATTACAGCTTTGTAATTCAGCTTGAAGCCCAGTATTGTGATGCCTTCCACTTTGCTTTTCTTTTTCAATATTACTTTGTCTATTTGGGATTTTGCTGATTGCATACAAATTTTAGAAGTGTTTGTTCTAGCTCTAGTGAACACTTTGTTCTAGTGTTCTAGTGAAAAATGCTGGTGTTATTTTGATTGAAATTGCATTGAATGTGTAGATTCTTGCTTCGGGTAGTGTATGAATTCATCATGCATATGACGAATTGAATTCATTCCTATGAAAATGAAATTCATTACTTTCACAACCTTTTGTGAAACATGAAGTGCCCCCTCTAAAACAGATTTGTTTCCAGGTCTCTTTATCAAAATAAAATCTAAGTGGCAGCACAAGAAACCTAACCTAATGTTTGGAGGAATCAAACAATTAAGAGGAGTTCTACTTTAAACATGTATAAATCAATGGAAATGAAGGACTGTTGTTTTTCCATCATTTTTTCACCATTCCTAGCACACCACTCTTCCTTAACCATATTGTTGCACACCTAATACCATATTGGTGAGAGGTCACATTGCAAAACTGTTTAGCTCACTTGGAATTATGATACGTTTCCTCCAGCGGCTGATTGTGATCATACATAACTGTTAATCAGTACTTACTAAGTGTAAAGCATTGGCTAGATATAGGACCCCTATCCTCAAAAGGTTTAAAATTTTGCAGTTGATTAAGATATAGAAATGATAATTTATCATCTAAATGAATGAATAAGAAATAGTAGCACACACAGAACTGTGTGATCATTACATTATTTACATAGGGTAAAGAATTCTTCACAAAGAGAGTGACATTTGAGTGTTAGTCTATGTAGTAGATGTGGTGGTCCACCACCCAGATTCCCCTTTGGAGGGGGACACTCTTTCTTCTGAGCTGCAGGGCTACCAGATGAATCCCTCCCCAGTCAACACTCTTGGCAAAAGGGAGTTGTCTTGTGAGATCCCTTTTCTACAGGCCACTCTTTGCAGGTGGATGGTTCCAAAGTTCCACTTGTTGGCTTCAATCTGGGGGATCTTTGTCAGTAGAGGTCCTTTGGAATTGGCTGGGATTTCCAGGGCAAATTCACCACTGTTCCAATCTCCCTCTATACAGTCCTGCTTCTCTCACTTCCTGATAGGTATTAATCCCAGAGAACAGTCTTCATTTTGAAGTCTGTTTTGTGGGAAACCCCACGTATGACTGTGAGTGCCAGGAGTGAGTGGTCGAAATGATGGACTAAAATGGGTTCTGGCACTGGGCTCCCCACTGGCTGATTTGCACTGAGGAACTCTCAGTGGTGGTGGGGAAGTGATCTGAGTACTGCACAGGTATAATTGTTAGAACTGTCATCAGAAGTAGACGGAGTAGTGAGGTGTGATTAAGAAAATAGCCCAGTGATGGGTATCAAGGAGAGGGCATGTATTGCGTGAAGAACTGAGTGTTAGACGCAAACGATGACTCACGGAACACTACATCAGAAACTGACGATGTACTGTATTGTGACTAACATAATAAAAAAAAGAAAGTGCTCTAGTGAGTACATTCTGAGGCTATTTGAAAAATTCTGGAAAAGCAGTAAATATAAGAATTATGGAATGCGATGGCTCTTCAGTGAGGTTAATAGAGGCCTTGAAGAAAGGCAATGAAAGCTTGAAGGTGATTCATCACCTCTTTAAGGCCTACTGTGAAACCAAAGGCCAAATTAAGAGCATATAAAAATAATTTCACATCCTTAAGCTAGAGGGTGAAGCAGAGGATCATGCGTAGAAATTAATTACCAAGGTCATAGAGTTCCCCAGAATTCTCAAGCTTGAAAGTCTGCTGTGCCAAGAGGAAGGCCCTTTGGGGTAGGAGTGGTACACTATGCCTTGTGATAGGAATCCCTGCATCTATACTGCCACACTTTAGAACCTCCTGGTTCCCCTTAACCCTCTGGGTTTGCAGAAATGTCTCTTTCTCCCTATTAAAAGGTAGCAGTATCTTCTTGTTTGAAAACAATGTCAGAGGCTACTGCCTTTCAAGATCCCATTCAAAAACGTACCCCTGCCTCCCCTTCTCATCATCACATGAAACATAAGGGTTAACTCACAGCATAACCTAGCCCAGGGAAGGCAGGGTCTGCTTGAGAGAAGGAAGGGACTATAGTGTAAAAGAATTACAGGACCTAGTGTACATACAGCCCTAGGAAAGTAGGTGTCCTCCAGACTGCTTGATCCAAGGGTTCAAAGCATGAAGTTCAGTAAAGGAGAGTTTATTGATACTGGAGCCACTCCTCAGAAATGTGAACTTGTGTATGTTTCCATTGCCATAGTAGTATATTTGTAGAGATTTACCTTTGTTTGTTCAAGAATGTGTAGAAATCAAAAATCAAGATGAGAGGAGTGATTTTTATAGGCAAAGGTAAATTTCCAAAACTACGTAAGGCAAATAAAGGTTCAGGAAGTGTTAAAGGCCATTGCCGTTCTTGACAATATGCAATGTAGTATGTAATCAAAGTTTGTATTTTCTTTAGTTTCTGGTTTTCTTTTTGTGTTTTGGTTCTTGTTTTTGTAATTTTTTTTTCCATTTTAAATTTAACGTCTCTGTTATGTCACGTAGGTAAGGGAATTTGACTTTTTTTTTTCTTTCAATTTGAAAATGCTTTTTAGACCCTGGAAGTTGATTTAATTTTTGTTTTAGAACAAAAGCTGGAATAAAAGGATCTGTCTTCTTTTTTTCTTCTCTTTTTCAGATAACACACAGCACTTGTCTTTTTTCCAATCAGAAGTCACCACATCAATCATCCATGAATGTTCTGGTTTTTTAAACCTAATTTTGGAAGAATCAAGTCCAATGATTAAATGGGAAAATTGTCTTTTTTTTTTCATGAAATAGCACAAATCATGTTTGCTCTCTTTGTTATCATTATCTCTACTCAATGATTTATTGTTCTTCACCCTTTATCTTAGATTAATTTACATTTGTACTTTTAATTATTGTCTTTTCCAACTACTTAGCAGATTTCAGCATTTTTTGTTTTCAAAGTTTACCATTACATTACTTTCTTAGTTGAAAAAGAAAAAATAAACTTAACGTAAAGCAATTAAATAATGTAATGTTTTGTTGCTGGTATATTTTTCCCAAGTCAATTTGCATGTTGTTATTTTTTATTATGTTAATATCTATATTTCCAATTTGATAGTTTCTTAGGATGCAAACAAATATCAATATGGTGATCTTTAAGACTGTGCTTGTGAATAAGTTCAATTTTTTAAAATGAGGATTGTGTCTTATGTCACCATCCCCTCTAATGTCACTCCTCAAAGGGCTAGCATGCCTTGAGACCCCGTGATGGGACGGCAGTGCTTTGAAAAGACAGAATATGTGGTTTCAGCACTGTCTCTAAATGTGTAAAGTGTACATAGTTGATGAAGTAAAGCAATGCTAATTTGTTGATATTGTGTAAGCATGGTCCTGTACCAGTAAGACTAATTTGAAAAGAAAATTGGGACTCTCACACAAATTACTGGGGCCAGCTCTGCCCAGGCCCAGAAATGCATATCAAAGAAAACCCAAAACAAAACAAAACGAAGGAAAAAAAAAACACACAGCTCATGGAAAGTTTTAGATGGTCTGCCATTCTTGGGGGACTAGAAATAATAGTTTTCTTCTCTCTCCAAATGTGATATTAATAATCCTCATCATGGGGCGCCTGGGTGGCTCAGTCAGGTAAGCATCTGCCTTCAGATCAGATCATGATCCTGGGGTCCTAGGATCAAGACAGAGAGAGAGCACAAGCAGGCAGAGTGGCAGGCAAAGGGAGAGGCTAAATCAGACTCCTCCTTTGCCTGCCACTCTGCCTGCTTTTGCTCTCTCTCTCTCTGCCAAATACATAAATAAAATCTTAAAAAAAAATCCTGATCTCTGATCATTTGAAAAAATTTTTTTCCATTGCAGTTTTTTTCTTTCTTTCTATGTTTTTGGCTCTCTCTTCCACCTTGGTACTTTTCTCGTTGACATTTAATTCTGAGCACATAATTTTAAATATGATCAATGAGTGTTCACTGTGGTTTTAATGAAATAGGCTATGCAACAAAGATCCATCAATGAAGTACAAATTTAATTTGCCACAAATGTCTGTAGGATAATTTAAAGTGTCTCTATGATAGTTTAGTATGGTAAAATTTATCAGAGTATGCACACAGTAGATAATTGATATTATAAAAATTTTAATGGTAAAACTAAAAAAACAATAAGAGAAAATAGAAGTATGTAATTAAAGGTACTTATCCTTCTCACCCCTAAAAATCCCAAAATATTGAGCCTTCCCAGAAGCACCATTGTTAAATTGATTTTACTTTCCAGATATATTCTATGCATGTATAGTCATATATGAATTTCAGTATTTACTTTTCATTTTGGGCAGGAGTTAGAGTTTTTAATCTCTTTTTGGTTTTTGGTTTTTTAAAGAGAGAGAAAGAGAGCAGGAGGGGCAGAGGGAGAGCAAGAATCTCAAGCATGGCTTGATGAAGCCCCCTCTCCCAAAGTGGGGCTTGATACCATGACCCTGAGACCATCGCCTGAGCTGAAATGAAAATCAAGAGTTGGATGCCTAGCTGACTGAGCCACCCAGGCACACTTTTTATTCTTTTTGTTTGGTTCTAACTGACTTTTTCAGTAGTGTTTGTTTTCTTTTATACAGTGACTATTTTTAAATTTTGTAAATAATGTTTTCCTTTCATTTCTGAGCTATGACAGCACTGTCCTACCATTGTATCATTACATCTTCTTTGAAGGCCCTTAGCTATTATTCAAGCTTGTTTTCATTATATTGACCATGTTGTCTGTACTTGATTTTAAGGAGAAATGGTTTCACAGTTTCTTCTGTTTGATACTCTTTTGCGGTTTTGTCTTTGTTTTCAATTTGTTAACGTATTAATTGTATTCCTTTTTTTAAAGATCTGATTGATTTATTTATTTGAGAAACAGAGAGAGAGAAAGAGAGAGCAAGAAGGAGGAGCAGAGAGGGACAAGCAGACTCTACACTGAGCACAGGGCCCAATGCGGGGCCTGATCTTATGACCCTGAGATCATAACCTGAGCTGAAAGAGTCAGATGCTTAACCGACTGAGCCACTGAAGGCGCCCCTTACTTGCATTCCTTTGCTCATATTTTCTTATAATTTCTTTGCCTCCATCACGTACTGTGTCACTTCTGATTATTGCTAATCTTGGAATAAGAGATATCATTTCTGGGCCAGCTTGCTGCTTAACAATAGTGCTTCAGTTTGAGCCCGGGCACTGAGCTGGAAAATCACGCCTATAAAATTTGGGTCAGTTACGCAAACTCACACTTTACTTTTGGGTCTATCTCTGCTCATTGATAGCAGAAGATATTTTTGACTCCTTGCAGAAGCCTACATGTCCTTTGCTGGTTTTTTACTTGTCCTTGGTTGCCAAGGATTAGAAATTTTAGAAATAATATTCATGTAGTGTGCTCTCCTCCACCCTGGCACAGTGGGAAGAGCCTGAGGCAAAGATAATGAGCCCATAATGTTCTTCAACTTGCTTTGCTTCCCTTGTCACTCCGTGGTGTCATGTAGGCACACGGACTTTCTTGCAGTCTTTATGTGCCTTTGACCTTCTTTTTTCCAAGGAAGCTGTCACCCACTGGCTCCCATGCCCACCTTTTAGGTTATGCCACCTAATTTGGGCATATTCTGTATCCTATTTGAGATCTGAAATGGTTTAAATCCCTAGAATCTTCCCTCTATTTGGCCAGTCTTTCATTATATTTGGCAGTGGTTCTTCCATAGTTTCATTAAAAATAAAAGCTTTCCTTCTGTTTCCTTGTTTTGTTTTTATTGCACCAATTTTAGAGCAGAAAGCAGAGGCAAGAAAGACTCTAAACAATAACTTTTAACCAGAAAACTTCGTACTGAGTTTTGTTTAAGGAAAATTTCCATCAATTGCCATTATAAAGAAAACAATACTTAATTTTTCCTGCATTTTTATGCCTTTTTAAAAGTTCTTTAGAAATAAGTTTTTGCATAGATAGAAAAAAACTCTCATTTGGAAGATTTCTAAAATAACATAAGTTAGTAAACATGCTATTTTTTAAAATGTAGACAGTTGCAATAATAAGTTTTTTATTTTCCTGCATTGAAATCAATGGTGGATACTCAAACTCTACTCTTTTTTTTTTTTTTTTGAAATCAGCATGAGGAACAAAAAAATGAAGCATGCTATTAGGGAAGAAAAATGACAGAATGGGTTTTAGATAACCTAGATAAGCTACTTTTCCTCTGTAGTACGTATACAAGTACAATAAGCTTTGACTTTCACTGCTTAGTTTTTTGAATTAGTTTTGAATTAAGTGAATTTAATGAGTCAAATAAATGATAGGTTTAGGGAACTTTTCACAAAAAAGCAAAGACTTTTTGTCGTCTCTCTCGGCATATCATCAGAAGGGTGATCTGATGACAGGGATTTGTTTTTTAAGGAAACGCTGTCTAAGGGACTGAGGAGTTCCTTCTGAGAAATTGCATTAGAGGTATGTTGTGTGATTCCTTGCCTGGTCTGTTGATAAAAACTTTTACAGGTGTCCCAGCTCTGCCGGATATGTCTGTTGCACTTCTTTATCTGGTCAGCAATTGACTCCATTCTTTGAGCTCAGAAGACAGGTCAGCATCGTGTTTTCTACACTATCATAGAGGTTGTCTTTGAGCACCTGTCGCTGGCCATTTTGATTTCTTTTTAAAATGAGAGGAAGGAGATTGTACATCTTAAATACAATCTAATTCATTGATCAATTCCACGGTTATTATATGTGTTTCTGTTCTTAATATTTTATAGGTAACCTACACTGGAATAAATCTGGAATATTTATTTATTTATTTATTTAAGTGTTCTCCTTGATGAAAATTCATCCACATTTCTTTGGCCTGTTCTTATTTTATCTTCTTAGTAAATTAAGTGGCTGCCCTTTGAATTTGATCCTACCTTCTGCTTAGAAGCCCTATTCTTTCTCCTTCCCATACTCAAGTTCTTTCTAATATTACTTAATCTACTCTAGGCATTAATACAATACTATTTTATCACATCTGGAATCCCAGTGTAAAAATTTGTATGTATAAAAATACACATAGTACTCCATTCTCTATTGTGCGGCAGACATATTTCTTTTCGCAGGCATGTTTTTTTAACATAGGAAAATGTTAATCCCAAGAATATTACATTTGGAAAGGTCAAGGCAACCACAGGGGAATTTTCTTAAAGCTGTTCATTACGAATCTAAGTAACCCAGTGTTTCCCTATCACTCAGATGACATAGGAGACATAGGGGACATATCTTAACGGTAGGCCGGTGTTTTACTCACTTTTCAATGGTCATGTTTTGAAGCCAGCATTACAGAATGCCTATAAAACTCAACAATTACAGATAACTTTTAAGAAAGACTAAAATGTGAGTTTTGAGTTACAGTCTACCATTTAGATACTAAAACACTAGCCTGTGTTAGTCACTTAAAACCTCGCCCATTTTATTTGCTAGTCATAAAATATTCTAATTAGACCGATAATATATTTGGCAAGTTGATCACAGTTTGCATGTGTGTGTGTGTGTGTGTGTGTGTGTGCGCGCGCATGCAGGCACATATAAACCATTTCCTACACACATGCAATTATAGAGAGAAAAATAAAAAGAATCTTAGTCAAATTCGATTTTCAGCTTCAGGAAATTAAGCAACAATTTGGCCATCCATTTACTCGATGACCACATTTCTGCTTTTGACCTTTATCTTTGAATAATTGCATTCAACAACCATATATTCTTGAAAACCAGTATCTAGATGCTTACCTAAAATGGACTGTGAAATGCCATTTACCAGCTATCTGACTTAGAGGAAATAGGTTGTATGTTTCTAGTTAGTTTTTTTTTTTTTTAAGATTTTATTTATTTATTTATTTATTTATTTATTTATTTATTTATTTGACAGAAAGAGATCACAAGTAGGCAGAGAGGCAGGCAGAGAGAGGGGGAAGCAGGCTCCCCGTGGAGCAGAGAGCTTGATGCCGGGCTCGATCCCAGGACCCTGAAATCGTGACCTGAGCTGAAGTCAGAGGCTTTATCCCACTGAGCCACCCAGGTGCCCCCATTTCTAGTTAGTTTTAAGGTTTGTTTTGAGTGTGTGAAATATTTTAATTTCTTCAAGAAGATACTAAGAAGTAATATAACAATATATTTTATTTGAATGTAGGAAGGCAGAGGACAGAGATTCTTGTAAGACTTAAGTGTCTATATCAGTTTATTTATATAAGGGGAATGATGGGCCACAAGAGATGTGTAGACGGTAATGTGCCGGTTTAGAGACCTGTGAGATGTGTCAGAAGGCAGCCCAACTTACTTGTAACCTGTTGGCGTTGACACAGCATGGAATCAAAGGGACAGTTTGGAGCTTTCCCACAGTGGTCGCAGACCAGAAACCAGCCAAAAGTGCACGGTCCTATTTCCAAGTAATCTGGCAACATGTGCTCATTATTTGTGTGCATACTAAGACTGGGAAGAAAGAAAAAAGTAGCTCATAGAGAACTTTTACTATCTTTAAAAATCTACTTAAATAATTTGACAGCTCCAGACATATGAGATGACATGGTTCACATTGGAAGGTTTCCAGGTACAGATGATACTGTGTAATATAATGGAAGTCGTTTCTAGTACCAAAATTTAAACATTGGAAACTAAATAAGTAGTAACACTACCATGAACTTGACCAAGGTAGGATATTATTTGGGGACAACGTTTTGACTCATTTATCTCTAAAAGCATAGAGCAAAAGTACTCGATTGGTTAAGCACGAAACTTTCATCTTTTCTAAGGGCAAGTCAGTGGCTTGCCTCAGGACCCACAACTGGCCTGAGGTTGTACAACACCACAAATGCACTGCTCTGTGAACCACATATTAAATATGCTAGGCTCCTAACGAACACGTCAGGGTCAGCTCCTTGCTCGGTTCAGCAGAAAAGGTGACTGATAGCATTTTTACCCAGGGATATTCCTCCTTGTCTCAGCCTCATAACATCTATATTGCTAATTCACAGCAGAACGCCTCGCCGGTGCCATGGGTTAACTGTCCAACTTTTGGTTTCAGTTCAGGTCGTGATTTCAGGGTCATGAGATCGAGATTGAGCCCTGTATCAGAGCTCCAGGCTCAGCACAGAGTCCGCTGGGGATTCTCTCTCCCTCTCCCTCTGCCCTTCCTGCTCGTGCTCTCTCTCTCTCTCTGTCTCTGTCTTTTTTTAAAAAATTAAAAGACATCGTTTCCCTAGCTAATAATTTCCTAAGGGAGAAAAATTGTTCCCTCTTATGTCATCTTTTGACAAAGAAAAAAATGAGGCCAGAATGTGATATGATAAATGTCTTTGCTCAGTATTCCTAGTAGATTTTAATAACAATACTGTCAAATGCATATAAAACCGTGTGGGCTGCCAGATGAGCTTTGTTTTGATTTTCACTTCTTTTGAGCTCAGAGAAGAAACAAAATCAACCTCCAGGAATCCATTTGTTTGCCCATCTCTGGGTTGTTAGACCTTAGCGGTAGATCACTGTGGAATATTCAAGCTCTCTAGCTGCTCCTCTCCACCTTAAGAAGCACAAGAGCGAAAGTTACATTAAAGCAACAAAGGGAAACTGTCCCCCTAGGGTGACTTTGCTTGAAGCAGATCTCAGTCCTTGAGCCTAAATTGTCCTTTCGAAATAAAAACTTTTGCTTTGACCTTAGAATCTCTGTGTGTGTGTGTGTGTGTATGTGTGTTTTCCTGAGGGAAAATAATTCATCAATATATTAAGATTAGGTGAGATGACCAAGCAAGAGAACTAAGAAAATAGAATTAATTTTTTTAAATCACCATTTTTTTTTTAAATGTTTAAAAAATCTTTAATGAGTCTGTTCCTGAGAATCAATACAATAACAGCAGGTTTTCACAGATGTGAGAGTCTGATGTAGTTGTTTCTAATGTGTAGTTTATGGCTCTGTGTGTGTGTGTGTGTGTGTGTGTGTGTGTGTGTACTGCTCATTCCTTGTTAGTTTAATTTATTCCTTAAATCGGTGTTGAGTGTCCAGCAAGCCAGGCGCTGTGCTGAGAGTGTCCCTCAAGCATTAGACCTGAAATACAGCTGAACTTTGTCTGCGGTTGCATTTGACAGAACACAAATTTAAGTAAATCCCAGGATTTTCCTCTGAAGATGTAGCAATTTCCTCTATTTGAAACTGTTTGTCCTTTCTGGTTCTGTGCAGTTCAGTCAAGAAAACATTTATACAAACTTCTGGTGGCTGATTCCCGTAACCAAATTGTGTAAATCAAATATAACCACACAGTTCTACGAGAACAGGATATGATTCATACCTTGCTCAATGTCTTAGTTTCTGTTTTTCAGCTTGATTTCTTTTTTTTTTTTCTCTTTCACTGGTGTGGGATGCGTTCATTATAACGTCAGCCACAGCAGCTTGCTTCCATTATGTGGCTCCTCTGTCTGAAAGGACACCAGATACATAAGTATGCTTTCTTCAGCATGTCACTGAAACAGGGTCCAACAGAGTCATATAAAAATTAAAATCATTTTTGTAAAGTCATTTCTCTCTAGGTTTTGTCAATGCGGTCTCATCCTACATGCTATTCCCCAACTTGTGATCATCTGTTTTCTACTGCTTAATTAAATTTGTAGACATCATTGGCTATATGTAATCTACAGTTCCTCAGTATTTTACATGCTTTTCGCTTTAAAGGGGTAAGGTTCCCTTTAGCCATTTTGACAGCTAGTGGTTTGAAGCTTAAGTATATGAGCTTTTCTTGAAAATTTGTGTATGGTATACTAAAAGCCTTCCCATTCTTTTTTTTTTTTAATTTTATTTTTTTTCAGTGTTCCAAAATTCATTGTTTATGCACCACACCCAGTGCTCCATGCAGTACGTGCCCTCCTTAATACCCACCACCAGGCTCACCCTCTCCAATCCCCCAGCTCAATAACCCTCTGTTTCTCAGAGCCCATGGTCTCTCATGGTTTGTCTCCCCCTCCGATTCTTAACCCACATCCCAACACCATCCCTTCTCCCTACTTTCACTCCTACCCTGGCTTTTGATTAGGATTCTACTGCATTCCCATAAGTGTTCTCCTGGTAAACATTGGCACCACCTTCCTCAATGTACCAAAGTCATATGCATGGTGCTTGATGGGATTTTTCAACAGAATCCTTTCTATAAAGTCATGTTACCACTTGAGTAAGCAGAGGAGAAGTTATAACTAGGAGAAATGGAATCCCACTGCTGTTTTCCTCATATTAAAATCAGTCCTGGAACAGCTCTTGTAATAGAACAGACTCTATGTATATCTCCAGTGCCAGAGGGTTGATAGCATAAAACAAAGACTTTTTCCTAAATGGGGAGGGCAGGTTGGGAAAGGAAACTCTATATTAAGGAGAATGTCACTCTTTGAGATGCTCTTTAAATATTGTACCCTGAATGTATATAATAAGAGACCGTAAGTGTGCATGAGTTAGGATCGATTAAGGAAATGGATTTTCAGGTTCTCAACTTCTTTGTATGGTCTTGCCTGGGCTAATGCTTGCTCTGAATAGAAACGCCTATTCGCCTTTCCTGCCTCCCCTTTGGCACTCATTCACACCTGCCTCTGTCCTAAGTCTTCCCTGCCCCATAGCCCAGAAATGCAGAAGTTCCCAGGTGGTAAGGGGGAAACTCCATTAGTCAAGGCATCGTAGATAGATTCCATCTATGTCATCAGTAGATCTGTTTCCAATAAAACTTTTTAAAATTTTTTCATTTTTAAAAAATGTCATTTATGGGGGCAGACCCGGGTGGCTCAGTCAGTAAAGTATCTTCCCTTTGCTCAGGTCATGATCCCAGGGCCTTGGGATCCAGTCCCATGTTGGGCTCTCTGCTCAGCAGCGAGCCTGCTTCTCCCCATCCCTCTGCCTGCTGCTCCCCTTGCTTATGCTCTCTCTCTCTGTCAAATAAATAAAATCTTTAAAATAAAATAAAATAAAAACATTATTTATAATGATTTATAATGTTGCCTTGAATAGTGGGTTATTGCTAATAATTGTTAGAATAATTCCAGAAGAAATTTTAGACACTTAAGACCTATGTTCATAGGAAATGTTATTACACATTTATATTTAATTATATATTTTTATTGCAAGGAAATATGATAGAGTGTTCAGTAAAAACATTCAAGTATAAAAATATATTAGGATAAAAATCTGTTGGGAAAAGTGGAGTGAAAAAATAATTTCAGTGAAGAAAAAGCAATCAAATTTTTTGAATATTAAAAAGGTTATGTTCATATGTTTTGAACTGAATGATGAGGTAATTATATCATCATGGTTATTTTTATAACACTTTTGGCTACATTTTAAAAAGTGATTTAACAGTTGTGTTTAAAATGGAAGTTATATCCTTTGAACTGTTGAAAATCATTTAAAAAATTTGGATTCCAAATTCCAAAGTGGAAAGTGTCTCACTTAACATTATCTTAGGAAATAAAACACTTAAAAAATTGGAGGATCCACAGGTCTCAAGGTCACAGTTAATCAGCATTTACTTACAAGCATCATACTTCGATTGTGTATTTGTCTTTTTTTCTAAAAGGGCTCTTCACCCGCAACAGTGTTCCTTCCTTCCACCTAAGGCTCTTACAACTCTTCTGGAGGTAATACTTTTCCTTGGAGTCAGATCTGTTACTGCAGGGCAGAGTTCATGCCAACAACCTCCCCCAGGAGCATTGGAAATTATTGTTCTACATGTTGGTTTCCTCCCACCAGGATCAGTCTTAAACATCTGCTATTTTGATGTCCCGCAGTTATCTTGAAAGTACAGTGGAGGCATGTGGATTGCTAGGCTGGTTGAGAAGGAACCTAATGGCACTTGTTGGGAACCAGGGGGTTCCACCAAAGGGAAATTGTGACCTACAGATGAGCCACTTTCTGGGGATAGGGAAAGAACCCTGGTCACCACTCTGAAATTCTAACCTTATTTGAGTTTCTCAATGCCCTTTTCCTGAAATTACTGTCAAGATGTTGCTCATCATTCATTAAGAATTAACTCTAAAGGGTATCCTATAATGTGTGCCTCATTTGAATTCTCTGCATTATTTGACAGGGATGACAATCCCTTCTTTGAGATTATAGTTCTCCCAACAGCCCTCTCTTGGATTACCCCCATGTCTTCCACTTTTCCCTCTTAAGCTCTCTCATGCCTAGCTCTTGGTCTGCTTGCCCCCAAACTCTGCTTTTCTTACTCTGAAAACTCTCTTTGATGACCTCATCCTCAGTCTGGTCTTTGGCTACCAATAAGATAATAACACAACTCCAATCCATATTTCCCCTGGGGTCTTTCTGCTGAATCTCATGTTAATCTTGCAATCTACTCTCAGTATGGCTCTTTGTTTTGATGTCCGTTAGAGATGCCTTAAATATGAGTCAAGTTATTGTTCCAGAAAGATATACAGTGCATATCCAGTGATTTCCCATACACTCTAACATAAAATATCAACCTGTAGGCACACATACCTCTTAGGCTGAGTGGAAACTGTGGCCATACTTAAGTTATTCCCTTACTTCTCAACATTAGAACACTGCTTCTGCCTGATGGAACACTTCACTCTCTAGTAGAGCTGCCTTCAGTCTCTAAGACTGTCCCTACCTGGAATGCTCATCTTTCTCTTTCCTTACATAAATACTCACTCTTCTTTTAAGGGTTGCTCCAGTTTTCAACCATGCTGTCTTTCTCAGCTGTGATAATACCCATTCATCTTATCATTCTAGAACTCCATGACAGTGTTTTGTGCAGAAAAATTCATTGGCACAGAAAGTCATATATATTCTGAAATTCTGCATAACAACTTCATGCATATATACTTTGATTTGACAACTAACACCTAAGCTCTTAGAGTGGCTAAGTCTCTGTGGGTATCTTTATTTGTTGATTCTCAATGCATAAATAAGGTTTTGAACATACTGGTGTTTAAAAAGTACTTGTTATGGGGCACCTGTGTGGCTCAGTAGGTTAAGCCTCTGCCTTTGGCTCCAGTCATGGTCTCCGGGTCCTGGGATCAAGCCCCGCGTCAGGGTCTCTGCTCAGTGGGGGAACCTGCTTCCCTACCACCTCCCCCCTGCCCTCTGCCTGCTTCTCTGCCTACTTGTGATCTCTGTCTGTCAAATAAATAAATAAATAAATAATCTTAAAAAAAAAAAGCTCTTGTTACATGAATAGAATAAAAAGTCATTCATTTTCAAAGACAGGATATATTTATTGTTTTCAGAATGACAGTTGATAATTGGGAAAAAGCCAAGGAAATAGGAGATTTATTATAATCAGAAAGTCCCAGAGCCAGTTTTCTGTTTTGCTGGAATAAGCAGTCACCTGCGGAATAGGATTTGAAAGTGTGAAAAGTATCTTCTTGCCCAAGTACACCCAAACTTAAAGATTCTGCTTCTGTGCTTAAAGTTCTCTCAGTTCTTCAGAGTTAACTAAGCCCAAGTAAAAATGCAGCTGTTATTTGGAAGAGTATTTTGATTTAAAGTAGTTGATCAGATTAGTCAGGTTAGCTGTCCAGACTTAAAGAGCAAGCAGCTCTGAGGAAGGCAGTAGCCAGGAAATATTGAGGACACCAAGGATGTTCGATCAATGCATTGAATATGTGAGAAGAATGGAGTGTGCACTATGTAAAAGTCGTGGGTGCAGAAAGAAGTTCTTGAATGAACATATGGATGTTAGAGGGATATGCTTTGTGTGAGGTAACTTTTTTTTAATTCAGTTAGCCAACATCTAGTACATCATTAGTCTTTGTTATAATGTTGAGTGATTCATCAGTTACATATAACACCCAGTGCTCATTATATCACATGCCCTCCTTAATGCCCATCACCCAGTTACCCAATCCCCCCACCCACCTCCCCTCCAGCATCCCTCAGTTTGTTTCCCAGGGTCCAGAGTCTCTCATGGTTTGTCTCTCTCTCTCTGTGGTTTCTTCCCATTCAGTTTTCCCTCCTTTCCCCTGTGGTCCTCCACTCTATTCCTTATGCTCTATGTATGAGTGAAACTATATGATAATTGTCTTTCTCTGCTTGACTTATTTCACTCAGCATAATCTCCTCCAGTTCCATCCCTGTGGATGCAAATGGTGGGTGTTCATCCTTTCTGATGGCTGCGTAATCTTCCATTGTATATATGAACCACATCTTCTTTATCCATTCATCTGTTGAAGGGCATCTCGGCTCCTTCCACAGTTTGGCTGTCCTGCAATCTAACTTTTGGTGAGTGCATGTTGGTCCAAGCTTTGCATTTAGTGAAAGTATCTTTAGATATAGAATCAGAGTTGCCACCTTGAGAGAAATGTTTTATCAAGGGTGTTAATGCCTTGTATGGCTAGAGATAGCACCAAAACTATATTTCTTTGGGTATTTTCACTTTGTTCAGTTATTGTTTATATAAGAAAGAAGGAGGCTGATCAAGGAAAGGAGCAAAAGATGGAACAAAGAGGAAAAAAGGAATGTATGTATGTTGCCCATTAGTGTGATTGGTACCGTGTAGGCACTTGAAATATTTATTTTATGTATTTTCATAGTAAGAGAGTTATGGGTACCATCACTTCTCCAAGAAGAAATGGAGATTCAGAAAAATTGGGTAAATAGTCCAGTGTCTTGCTTATTGATAAGAGCTAAATATGGTATTTAGCAAAAAATTTCTAGGGTACCTGGGTGGCTCAGTCGGTTAAGCATCTGCCTTCAGCTCAGGTCATGATCCCAGGGTCCTGGGATTGAGCCCTTCATTGGGCTCTCTATGTTCAGCAGAAAGCCTGCTTCTTCCTCTCCCACTCCCCCTGCTTGTGATCCCCCTCTTGCTGTGTCTCTCTCTGTCAAATAAATAAAATCTTAACAAAAAATCTATAATTTCACTTTCCATGCTTTTTTTAAAAAATGTATTTATTTATTAGAGAGGTGGGGGAGGGTCAGAGAGAGAGAAAGAACTCTCAAGCAGACTCCCCCACTGAGCACTGAGCTGGACACGAGGCTCATTCACTCCATCAGGACCCTGAGATCATGACCTGAACCAAAACCCACAGGTGGATTGCTTAACCGACTGAGCCACCCAGGCAGCCCCCCTTGATTTTAAAATTTTTATTTTTACAAAATTTCAACTAGGAAGGAGTGAAAGGCAAAGAGAGAAACATCATGAGAGATTAGATTGTCACTCATCCTGTGACTAGACATTTTTATGTGACGGGAACTTCCATAATATGGGAAGGTAGTCAGGTTTCTGCGTTATTAGCAACATAAACCAAGTTTCAAATTTTTTTGTGTTTTAGTTTATATTCCAGGAGTAGACACTGAGACAGGATTCATTTGCAAAGAGGTTATTTGGGAAGTGATCTCAGGAACAAGAACAGAGGCATGGGGAAGTTTTAGAGAAAAGGGAAAGAAGCCCTGGAAAGGTACATTATCAAACAGGCTGCTATTATAGCTTAATCCCACACTAGTTATGACCCTGAGGGGAGAGCTGGGTATGGTGAGCCAACTCCTAACAATTGCTGATGAAGGGCAGCTTCCGTCGACCATGAATTCGGCCAGTATTTTTAGCATCTTCTCCAGTCTGCACAGGGTGGGGTGAGCAGGGGATAAGGGTTAGAAGATGATCGACAGGTCCTGAAGTCCTCTGCTACACTGAGGTAAACGTGCTGAAAGAATACTAGGTTGTGGATGGAGCTGGCAGAAATGCCAGGTGACTGACAGTCAAGACATCCAGAAAAATTCCCCAGACTCCTTCATGGAATGCATTGTGAGCACCAGCACGTACCCCTCCGCCCCCGCCCCAAAATAGTGAAAACTGTACCTCACGCATCCACAGTTAGCCCTTGGCAGACAGCACCCACATTAGCACACCTGCTCTGGCTGCTTCTGGAGTTTGATCTTGCCGTGATATTCCTCTCCTCCAAAGAGCTTCTTCAGTCCGTCATCTCTAGAAATCCCAATGGCTGTGCATGGGTCATTTGCCTGAACTCGAGCTGCGAGAGAGCCTAGAAGACTCAGTATCCGGAACTTGAGCTCCTGTGGTGGGAGGCACACTCTGCCCGTCCTGTCAAAGCACCCAAGTTTGTGACAGGTGATTCTGGAAGCCTTGGGAAAGAGCTAAGTTCCTGATTCTCCAGTGAAGAGTAACAAATATCCATGATAAGCAGTTAATGTTTTTAACTCAGCCATTTTATTTATTTTAATTAATTAATTTTATTAACATAAAATGTATTTTTTGCCCCAGGTGTACAGGTCTGTGAATCATCAGGCTTATACATTTCACAGCACTCACCACAGCACATACCCTCTCTAATGTCCATCACCCAGCCAACCTATCCCTACCCCCCTACCTCCCAGCACCCCTTGTGAGATTAAAAGTCTCTTAGGGTTTGTCTCCCTTCTGATTCCATCTTGTTTCATTTTTCCTCCCTTGCCCCCATGACCGCCTGCCCTGCCTCTCAACTTCCTCATATCAGAGAGATCATGTAATTGTCTTTCCCTGATTGACTTCTTTCGCTTAGCATAATACCCTCTAGTTCCATCCACATCATTGCAAATGGCAAGATTTCATTTCTCTTGATGGTAACTCAGCATTTTAAATGACCCTCTTGGACCAGTCTTCAGGAAGAAGCTGTGCCCAAAGAATTCCATCAGGAAGGGAGAAAGGGGCATTTGGGGGAAGTCTCAGCTTTACCTGAGAAGGTGCCCCAATTCCTTCATGCTCAGTCTTAACTCAGTCTTGGTTTTGTGTCACTGTTGTTTTTCTGGGTCAAAATTCTTAGCTCTCCTGGCTCTTTCCTTTACTTCCCTTTTTTTCTTTTGACATAGAAGAAACTTCGCTGTACAAGGAAGTCTTTCTCCAAATGCATCCCCAGGGCACCATTAAAAACCCAGAGCAGCAGGCTCTTCTCCCTCTGTTGGATCCATGAGTCACTCACTCAGTTGTTCTGTGCGGCGTGAGCCTGAGCCTACCCATAACCCTGTGAAGGCAATTCATTTTGGCAGTACTGCTCTATGTGCCAAGAACTGTCTGAGCCAAAGAGAGAGGTAAAATCCGAAGATGAAAAGGAATTAACCTCAAGAGAGTGTATAATCTCACGAAGTTCCTGAGCTAGCCACGTGTGTAAGTGACAGGAGGAAGATAATCCTCCTCATTTACAGGAATGAGGAGTAGGGGGAGGGGTAAGAAGACCTCCATCTGAGATTGGGTCACTGTAGTTTAAGACATTGGAACAACTACTACCTGAGGTTTGGGGAGAATTTGGATATAAGATTTGTTGAGGTGTTGAGACCACTGACTTATCCTGAAACCAAATCAGGAAAATAAGGGAGATGTCTGAGAAAGATTTAGATGGCCTTGTTTAGTCAGAATATTTAGTGTGCATAGAGTAAGAAGGAGACACAGAAGGGTAAGGTGTGACTAGTTATCACTGTGTGTAGATCAGAACCGCAGGGGTAAGTCCCCTAGGAGCTCTGGAAATTGTGACCCTCGCTTAGACCTAAGCTGTGTGTTTCTTTTCATGTTTGGCAACGTGCCTGCTCTTCCGTCCATCGGCAGGCGTGTAGCTAATTAATTTGGCTTTGAATAGGAAACAGTCACTATTAAAATCTCACTCTCTTCAGACTGTTACCATGTTCAGAGATAAAAAGGGTCTGCATGCACTAAATGTTAAAATAGATGTTATTTTACTCAAAATGATTTCTCTCCATGCTCTAGTCTCACATCCTTTTGAGTAGCTCAGTTTTATAGTGACAAGTACCTTGCAGATGAGACAGATAGAACGATTCTGAACAACATGAAAGTACAAAGCTTCAAAAGAGTGTCTGTCATACTCTTTCAATTTCTGCCACAACTTAGTAGTTAAAATAATGCCATTATACCAGTTTCCACTAAGTATGACAAACTGTTCTAATTAAACCATTTAAAACAACAATTTTATTCCTAACATATGTGCAACCAAATGTGGTTTTAAATTAATTTTCCATTGCTCTTTTGTGCAAATTAGAGCTTTCATCATTGCAAATGTGATTCTGTAAAATGAAAATACTAGAAACCAGAATTTGTGACAAGAAAATTAATTTCTTGCTTATTGAAATTTGTACCAGCAATATGTTATATAACAAAACAAAACAAAACAAAAAACCCCAACAAAATACAAAAATTCACTTCGATAATAGGAGTACTAACTAATTTTTAAACAGTAGAAATCTAATGCACAATACTTTCAGAGCAGAAGTATAAAATTCCATTAATTATCTTACTAGCATATACGTGCTTTAGAAAATATTAGATTAATTTGAGAGTATTTTTCCTTCAGATGAACTTGAAAGATGTTTTTCATTCTCCATTTACCTTATCAGAACATTTGAACATTGATAGGTAAGCTTGGCACAGATGTTTTGGTGCTCTACAATTATTTATATGAATTTTTAAATTATTCTATATTTCCTGTTTTTAACTTACATTATCCCCTTAGGACAGAAAGCTCTAAGATCTCAGTAATTCAGGAGTGAGTATTTTGTGAAAATTATGGATTTTACAATAGGGTAAAGAATAAAATGTGAAGAATTTGAGTTACATGATTTTGTAATTCGTAGTAATAAAAAAAAAAAAGCCAGAGGTAAAATTTCATCTTAATTTCATAGTTCCTCTTACCTGGAACTCCTCTGCCACCAGCCTTTGCCAATGTACCAGCCAGCATCTTTCAGCTGGACTACTATCACTGGCCCCTTGAATAACTTCCAGAAAATCATTACGTCTTCTGTTCAGTCCATTCTCCACAAAGCAGTCAGAGCTATCTTTTAAAACTGAAAATCTAATAATGTCACTTCACTTGCTTAAAACTTGTCAGTGGCTGCTTATTCCTCTTGGAGTAATATTGAAAAATATTAACATGGCCTACGAGGACTTGGATAATGTAGGTCTTGTCAAGATGTCTCCAGACCTCTCTCAAAATGACTGTCTTTGTGGAATCTCCCACACTCCCCAGTTTCTCAAATACGCTATTCCTCTTTCTAGAACACTTCCCTCTCCTCCATTTCCTAGTTAGTACCTAAATATCCTTCAAATTATGGAAAAAAGCACACTACATTTCAGTTCAGTTCTTTTCCTTTGTTATACGCTCACCTAGAGCCATGTTTCTTCTGTTTATAATGTTGGTTTTAATTGGTTACTAGTAGGAATTTGTGTGACTATTTGAATAAAGTCTTTCTCCCTGGCTAAACTAGGAGCTCATGATGGAAGATTGTATGATTTTGATTACATTTCCAACCTTATTGTCTAGCAGAGTAACTGTCATTTATTACTCAGTTTAATGAGTTTTTAAAAATAGTAAAACCAGGGACGCTTGGGTGGCTCAGTGGGTTAAAGCCTCTGCCTTCAGCTCAGGTCATGATCCTAGGGTCCTGGGATCAAGCCCCGCATCAGGCTCTCTGCTTAGCAGGGAGCCTGCTTCCCTTCCTCTCTCTCTGCCTGCCTTTCTGCCTACTTGTGATCTCTTTCTGTCAAATAAATAAATAAATTCTTTAAAAAAAAAAGACAGTAAAACCAAAACTAACAAACTAGAAAACCAAATCCAACAATACATAAAATGGATTTCATACTATGACCAAGTGGGATTTATTGCAGGAATGCAAAGTTGGCTTAAAAGTTAAAAACCACACATGAAAAAGTGCTCCATATCGCTCGGCATCAGGGAAATACAAATCAAAACCACAATGAGATATCACCTCACACCAGTCAGAATGGCTAAAATTAACAAGTCAGGAAATGACAGATGCTGGCGAGGATGCAGAGAAAGGGGAACCCTCCTACACTGTTGGTGGGAATGCAAGCTGGTGCAACCACTCTGGAAAACAGCATGGAGGTTCCTCAAAATGTTGAAAATAGAACTACCCTATGACCCAGCAATTGCACTGCTGGGTATTTACCCTAAAGATACAAACGTAGTGATCCAAAGGGGCACGTGCACCCGAATGTTTATAGCAGCAATGTCTACAATAGCCAAACTATGGAAAGAACCTAGATGTCCATCAACAGACGAATGGATAAAGAAGAAGTGGTATATATACACAATGGAATACTATGCAGCCATCAAAAGAAATGAAAGCTTGCCATTTGCGATGACGTGGATGGAACTAGAGGATATCATGCTTAGCAAAATAAGTCAATCGGAGAAAGAAAACTATCATATGATCTCCCTGATATGAGGGAGAGGAGATGCAACATGGGGGGTTAAGGGGGTAGGAGAAGAACAAATGAAACAAGATGGGATTGGGAGGGAGACAAACCATAAGTGACTCTTAATCTCACAAAACAAACTGAGGGTTGATGGGGGGAGGGGGGTTGGGAGAGGAGGGGTGGGGTTATGGACATTGGGGAGGGTATGTGCTATGGTGAGTGCTGTGAAGTGTGTAAACCTGGCGATTCACAGACCTGTACCCCTGGGGATAAAAATATATTATATGTTTATAAAAAATAAAATTAAAAAAAAGTTAAAAACCAAAGTAATACACCATATTAATAGAATTAAGCACAAACAACAAATGATTATCTCAAAAGGTACAGAAAAAGCATCTTATAAGATCTAATACTCTTTCATGGTAAAGATGTTCAACAAACTAGGAATAGAGGGTAACTTCTTCAATCCAATAAAGCATATCTACAAAACAAACAAACAAACAGAAAAACCAAAAACCTGCAACCACAAAATGCTAAAAAAAAAAAAAAACAAAAAAAACAAAACTGAATGATTCTCACTTAGTATCAAGAACAAGCCAAGAATAGCTACTCCTGACCATTCTGTTTAAAATTGTGTAAGAGATCCTAGACAGGTTAATTAGGCAAGAAAAAGAAATGAAAAGCATCCTGAATGAATGGAAGAAGAAAAATTAGTTCACTTTGCATATGGTATAAACATAATCATAGAAATTACAAATAATCTATTAAAAAGCATTAGAACTAATAAATGAGTTTAACAGTATTTTGGGATAAAAGATGAATGTATGAAAAATAAGTATGTCTCAATACTAGTAATGAAAAAAGAATAAGTTAAGAAAACTATTACATTTGTAATAGCATCAAAAAGAACAAAATAGTGAAGTTAGAAGAAATTCAACACTAGTACATTGAAAACTACAAAACATTGTTTAAAGAAATAGAAGAAGATAGGGCGCCTGGGTGGCTCAGTGGGTTAAGCCTCTGCCTTCAACCCAGGTCATGATCTCAGGGTCCTGGGATTGAGTTCCACATCTGGCTCTCTGCTCAGCAGGGAGCCTGCTTCTCCCTCTCTCTCTGCCTGCATCTTTGCCTACTTGTGATTTCTCTCTCTGTGTGTCAAATAAATAAAATCCTTAAAAAAAGAAAAAGAAATAGAAGAAGATCTAAGTAAATGGAAAGACATCCATGTTCATGGATCAGAATTCTTAGTATAAGTTGGCAGTATTTGCCAAACTGGTCTAAAGATTCATTGTAATCCCTATCAAAATTCTAACTTTTTTTTTCTTTTGCAGTAGTGGATAATCTAGAGATAAAAATTTTATAAAAATGCTAGAGGTCTAGAAGAACCAAAAGGATCTTGAAAAAGAACAAAGTTGGAATACTCATGGTTTCCTATTTGAAAATTTACTACAAAGCTTCAGTGATAAGAGAATATCATGCTCACTTGAGGTTAGATACATTGAATAGTAGAACAGAAGTGAGAGTCCAGAAAGAAAGTCTTAGATTTATGGTCAACTGACAAGGGTGCCGAGCAATTAAATGGAGATTTTTTTTTTCAATAAATGGTGCAAAGACAACAGAATATCCATATGCAAAAAAATGAGGTTGGACTTCTACCTCATGCCATAGACAAAAATTAAATTGGATCACAAACTTAAATATAAGAGTTAAACCTACAAACACCTTAGAAGGAAATATAAGGGTAAACTTTACTCTGAATGAGTTTATGGTTTCTTATGTGTGGTAGTAAAAGTAAAAGCAAAAAGAGAGAGAGAGAGAGAGAGAGAAAATAGATCACATGAGTTAAATCAAAATTTTAAAAAAATGTTTTATCCTTCAAATGATATAAGCAGGACAGTAAATAGGCAACTCACAGAATGAAAGAGGATATTTCTAAATCATATCCCTGATAGAAGACTTGTATCTAGAATATATAAAAAAACTATTACAATTCAGTAATAAAACACAAATAATTAGAGATGAAAAAGAGATTGAAAAGACATTTTTCATATAAGATAATGCGAATGGTCAAAAAGGATATGAAAAGTTGCTTAACATCATTAGTCACTAGTGAAATCCACAACAAGATACCATTTCACTCCCACATTCATGGGTATAATCAAAAGAAGACAATAACAAGTACTGTTGATGATGTGGAGAAATTGGAATTCTCAAACATTGCTGGTATAATATAAAACTGCAACCACTTTGGAAAACAATATAGCAGTTCCTCAAAAATTTGAGCACAAAGGAAGCAGATGACCCAATAATTTCATCCAAGAGAGTGAAAATATTTATCCATGCAGAAACTTGTACATGAATATTCATAACAGCATTATTCATAATCGCCCAAAATGGGGACAACCCAAATGTCTATTAGCCTAAGAATAGATAAATGTGTTACATATTCATACAAAGGAATATTATTTGTCAATAAGAAGAAATGAAGTTCTGATATAAAGTATAAGTGGATGATCTTTGAAAACATTTTGCTAAGTGAAAAAAGCCAGTGACAAATAATCACATATTGTATGATTCCATTTATATGAAGTGTCTAGAATAGGCAGATCTATAAAGTCAGAAATTAGATTAGTGGTTGGTAAGGGATGGGAGTTGGGGGGAAGCAGTGGATTTGAAATTTCTTTTTCAAGGGACAGAAATGTTCTCAATTTGTAGTAATGGTTGACAGTTCTGAGAATATAGTAAAAAACATTTAATTGTATACTGTAAAAGGGTAAATTTGGAACTGTCTGGGTGGGTCAGTCTGTTAAGTGTCTGACTCTTGATTTTGGCTCATGTCATGATTTTAAGGTTGTGAGATCAAGCCCTGCTTTGGGCTCTGTTCTGTGCATGGAGGCTGCTTAAGATTCTCTTCCTCTTTCTCTGTCCTTCCCCCTTTAAAAAAAAGGGGGTGAATTTTACAGTATGTGAATTGGACATCCCAGTAAAGATGGTATAAGATAATTGAATAAATGAATGAATGAATGGAAGGAACAAACGAACGAACAGATTAGTATTAACATAGTGTTATATTCTGAAAATATTTTAATATAAATATAATAAAACCTCTAAATATCCTGTTGTATACTCAGTGGATATAAAATGTAAACTCCCTCAATGGCCGTATTAATTAGAAATCTGCATCTACTTATATAACAGGTTTTCTGGAAGCCACTCATAAACAACAATTTGAATATATACTCTCTATGTGAGTATCATCCCTTAAAGGGCCTCTTTTTCTCCCAACCTTGAAACAGGACTTGGCTTTTCATCATGGCTCTCTGCAGTTAAATCCACTACCAAGTCATTAGTGAGATGTGTAGATTTTCCCAAATTATACATGTCATGTTCAAGGAAGGAGAGAAAATTGTTTAAACCAAACTCCAAATGGAAAATACCTTAATAAATATATCTCCTTTGACAGGTTAATCATCCCATAAATTCCTTCTCTGGCTGTTGCTTGTTTTTCTCAACTTTCCTTCCCCAAGTCTAAACCTGTTTCTCCATACCTCTTTCCTTATGCAGAATTTCTTGTTGATGTTATAGATTTATGACTCATAGTAAGCTCTAGCTAACACACATCCCTGGGCATACTGTTTCCACATAAGTTTATTAATGACCTTAGCTCAAGAAAACCGTAGACATTGTGTTGCCTGTACACAAGAAAGACTCTGTCTGTATCCAGATACTTATAATTAGATAAATGAACATTATGAAGGTATTTTGAAACTCTGACTTTATTAATATGAGTAATTAACATGAACATAGCACATAAACTTTGTAATTTAACTGAACAACTATTTATTGATAGTGTGTCAGATATCATGGTAGGTGCTGGATCTAACCAAATGTGAAAGTCATGGTCCTTGCATATAAGAAATTCACAATCCAGTTCTTTTACAAACATGTTGGAAATTAACATTCTTCTAACTCTGTAAGGAAACTGAGGCAAAATGATAAAATTAAGACTCAAGGTAATCATCTAGTCACTGGATTTGTACTCACAATTTCTAATAACAGATTTTTTTCTTTGACCAGTGAGTCACGCTGACTATAAAACAGTTTGCATATCGTATGTTTTTTAGGTTTAGTAGAATCCCATTCCCAGATTCCAAACACATTTACTCAGTATAGTTTGTATAAGTAATATTAACACCCATGTCTGCCAGCGTTCTTATTTATATACAACAGAATCCGCTATAGCCAGTTTGAGCATGAAGGAATTGGTTACAGGGCAATCAGCATTGTGAGGGAGTTCTTTGTTGTGATAGTAAGAGAGGCCAGTCTTGTTTCGGTGCCTAACAATGTTTCTAGACCCACATAGTCTGGGTTGGGCAAAGAAGGAAACAGAACCATACATTAATTGCTGACTCAGAGTCTATACTAGCTCCCAGAGGATGATTCCAAAACATTTAAAGATGGATCTCTTAGCAAGGAATGTAGTTGCCTTTATTATTCCTTTCTAGGGGTCTATAATGCAGGTGGTTTATAAGTGATAAGGTACATGCCAAAACTAATAAAGCCCATGGACACAAGCCCCATTGCCTTACGTCTCTTGTAAGAATATGAATTTCTTGATCAGAAAGATTAGGTGGAGTAATGTAGTGCTAAGACATTTCATAAGAATACAGATGCTGCTTCTTTTAGAAGGGTCATGAACAAAAATGTCAAAATTATACACAAAATGTGTTTATTCCAATAAGAACAAATTTCCCTCTGTAGGGGTATACCTTATCTGCCATCAGGTGATTTGTTACTCAGTTATTTAGCCTCACTGAGGGTTAGATATTGTTACAATTCAGTCAGGCAAAATTGGCGGGAAAAAAAAAAAAAACATCTTTGGTAAAAGCCAGCCTGTATTTTTATATCTATGCATCACATCCATTCTTTCTACCATAGGCACTTGTTAGTAATCTTTAAGCAAATCTGGGGGTGGTTGGGGCAAAGGCTGACTGGTAGCCATGTAATAGTTTATTTCATAAGTTTAATCATTAAGTGCATATTCAGCAGCTGGATGAGGACGCACATAGAACAGAATTCCTCCTAGACTGATCTCATTCCAAGAGGAAAATTCTCCAAGTTTTTATCAGTTCTTTACTCTCTACTCAGTCTTCCAAGTCCCTGACCATCCTGAAAAAATGGTTTCAGTGATTCTCTTATGTTTAAAAGCCAGCTATACTTTAAAATATATTTCCTACAAGGAAAAAGTACTTTCTGCCCACAAGGAAGTTTTCTATACTTTGTTATCCTCAGGACCACGCCAGGATAAGCCTGGAACATCTTAGTGGTCCCCTTCAAACAAAAGCAGCTATACTCTCTAAAACCATTTCCAACCTAAGTTTGTTTTTCTTTTCTCCTCTTTAGACTAGAAAACTGCATATGAGGTTAACGTTGTCTGAGGGAGGATGGCCAATAAAGCAGGAGGACACAGAGGACACATCTGTTTCAGAATTTGTTCATTCATGGCTATGCCACATCAACTCCAAATGATATGGGGTGATCCTGATTATACCAGAATTTATGGCGTGGTGGATCAGAAAACACCCAGTTCATGATGGCAGTTGAGGTCACACACACACACTCCTGATATTTCATGGCAGGGCAGTTAGTCTCAACTGTATAGCCCCAGAATAAATTGTGAGCTAAAAAGGAGTACTGTGATTTGTCTAGTGCCAGTTGCCTACCATCCCTCTCAGGTACAGACTCTTCAACCATCATTCAATGTGCTTAACCAAAATGGCCAAATGACAAGGCTGCTTACACCACAGACTGTGCCTCTAATGAAAACTAAGAGCACTTGGCTTCCTACAGATAAGTGCTGCAATTTGTAATTTTCAGACACATAGAAATGGAGATAGCTTATCAACAGCAGACCTTATTACAAAAAATAGTGAGAAATATTTATTCAGGAAGGAAGGACAGAGATGCAAGAAACAATAGTGAACAAAGAAACTGGTATGTGTCTGGGAAAATATGCATCATCAATATTATTATCTAATTTGGGAAGTTAAAAATACCGATAGTAACATTGTGGGCAACTATATAATACAAATATAAATAAATAAATACATAATAAATATATATATAATGTATTTATTTTATTTATATAATATAAAATATAAGCCAAAAAAGGAGGTTGATTGGAATTGAAGTGATTTCACATATTCCTTAGATAGAATAGAAAAGATTCTGATTAATCTTTGAATTATGTATGTGTGGTAAAAGTAGAATGGCAGCCACTAAAATAATTGAAATGCATGCAACTTTCAGAAGATATGGGGAGGAAATGGAATTTTTAAAAAATCGATCTTGAAAAAAAGCAAAATAAAAACAAATGATATAAGCAAAGTAGGACAAAAAAGCTCAAAACAAAAGAGAGAAATCAATCATACATATTTGTAATTGTAATACATATGAAGGAAAGAGATTTGCAGGTAAAAACAAACAAAAATGAAGATATTCATTGATAAAATTGATAAAATTCAGATATGTGTTATATATAGAAAACATAATTAAAATATAATTAAAAATAAAAAATGGAAGCATAATTTAAGAGAGGAATGATGTCAGCATCACGGTGGCCTAAGATGTCCCTTGTCTGTGTCCTACTCCTCAACAATAAAATTTCAGCATCCATGCATAAAAGTGTCTTTGAGGCAAGTGTGGGATCCAGCACCATATAAAAAGGGACCCAAGAGGAGTCTTGCTCATCTGTGCATCAGTCACATGCAGGGAGAACTCGCTCCCAGCTGTGGACCCTGCACAAACCCTGTTTGTGAAAGCAGCTCTAGCCCCTCTCAGCCATGGGACTTCAGAGAACACTAATTTAGGCACTCACTCATGGACAAGAGAAACTTTGTAGAAGTCTGGGTTTCCAGAGGAGACATTCCAGCATGTTACTGGAGTAAATAAATACATATGTGGATCCATTGGAGTGAGTGAGTAAGAGAAACAGTTTTATGTTACCCATATCACTCTTCCTGCAAGGCACCACATCTTAGTGCCAAGAAACATTTTCCTTGGCTCATGATTTATCCCATGGGGGAAAGGGAGAGTGTATGAGTGAACATCCAGCTTTCTGAACTGCATGGGATGCTGCCAGAGTGTCTGATTTGTCTCTCACACAACCTAGAGTACTGAGCCATGAGCTTCATGACTGGGAGACAGAAGGAGGCAGGAACAGTGGTAGCTAGAACTCCTGGAGAACACTGTGGATTCTTGTATTGTGTATTCCATCTAATCCACTGTATTGTGGATTCCAGCAAGAAGCCCACCCATAAGCTATTGGAAATGCCTCACTCATGATCCCTTCAACTGGTCCATGGGCACCCCAGTGCTCTGCTTGCCTCACCCCCATCCACACTGCACTGTATGGCCAGCTGTCCATGTGGAGTTCCCAAAGCAGCAGAAGTGGGCTTTGGCAGATGAGTAGTGAGCATACACAGAAATTTGGTCAAATATGCAGACCAGAAAGAGACCACAAATTTCAGCTTTGGCACCACATATGAGAAAACAGAAGGGAAGCTGTCAGCAGTTGGCTTGGTGCACTGTAACATCCAAAGAGGGCATACAGGGCTAAGATTTTCTGCAATAAGAGGGAGCAAGAAGTATGAGGCAGGTATACCTACAGAAGATCTGTGATAGCCTCAGAATATCAGGGGTGATGGAAGGGTTTTTTTCCTCTCAAAGGCAGTAAATATTGGAGGAGGTGACTGCTACTTCAGAGAAATGAAAAAATCAAGGTAACATGGCACCACCAAAGGATTTCAACAACTTTCTGGCAACTGAGACCCAGGACACGAAGAGCTGTAATTTACCAAATAAAGGATTCAGAATAGCTGTTTTAAGGAAACTCAATGGGCTATAAGAAAACACACAAAGACAATTCAGTAAATTTGGGAAAAATATCTGAGCAAAATGGGAAAAAGTTTAACAAAGATAAATATAAAAAAGAACCAGACAGAAATTCTGGAGCTGAAACATACAATTAATGAAAAGTACAATAGAGTATCAACAATAGAATAGATTAAGCAGAAGAATCTGTGGAATAAAGACAGGAATTTTGAAGTAATCTGATCAGATGATAACAAGGAGGAAAAGATAAATGAAGAAAGCCTATGTGATCTGTTGGATACCACCAAAAGGATCAGTTTATGAATTGAGAGAGAGAAGATAGGGAGAAGGGGGCAAAAACCTGTTTAAAGAAATAATGTCTGAGAGCTTCCCAAATCTGGGAAGAGATGTAGTTGTCGAAGTTTGTGAGCCCATAGGTCACCAAAAAAATAAACTTAAAAAAGTCTTTTTCAAGACACATTCAAATAAACCTGTCTACAGTTAAAGACAAAAAAGTATCTTAAAAGGTAAAAGGTTTAAAAAATTGTAAATTATAGTGGTACCCACATTAAGCTATCAGTGGATTTCTCAAAAAAAAAAACCTCACAGGCTAGGAGAAAATAGAATAATATATTCAAAGTGCCAAAAAAAAATCTGTTGACAACAAATATTCTATCCAGAAAAGTTAGCCTTCAGAAATGAAAGAGAGAAAGACTTTTCAAACAAGCAAAAGCTGAGAGAGTTCAACACTATTAGACTGTCTTACAAAAAGCACTGAATGGAGTCCTTCAGACTAAAATGAAAGGATGCTTATTAGTAACAAGAAGATATATGGAAATATAAAACACACCTGGTAAAGGTAAATACATAATCAGATTCAGAATATTCTAATACTATAATATGGTGATGTGTTAGCTACTAAACTATAGTATAAGGTTAAAGTATAACTGTATTAAAAATAATTAGAGGTACTATAATTAATGAGTACATAGTATAAAAAAGAGGTAAATTGTGATATTAAGAACATAAATAGGAAAAGTAAAAGAATATAGTTTTTGTATACTGTCAAAGTTATCAGTATAAAATAGACTGTTATATCTAGAGGTTTTTAGTAAGCTTTTTGATACCCACAAATCAAGACTTATAGTAGATTCACAAAAGATAAGAGGATGGAGCCAAAGAATACCACCACAGAAAATAATCAATTCACAAAAGAAACCAACAAGAGAGGAACAAAGGAAAAAGGGAATTACAAACAGCTAAAAACAATGAATAAGATGACATTAATAAGTCCTTACTTGTCAAAAATTACTTTAAATGTAACTGGATTAAACTCTCCAATCAAAAGACATAGAATGGCTTGGTGGATTTAAAAAAATAAATAAAAAGGCCCAGCTATATGTTTCCTACAAGAGATTAACTTCAGCTTTAAGGACAAGGACACACATAGCCTCAAAGTGAAGGGATGGAAGAAGATATTCTGTGTAAGTGGAAACCAAAAGTGATCAGCAGTACCTATACTTATATCAAACAAAGTAGACTGCCAGCCAAAAACAGTAACAAGAAACAAAGAAGTTCATTATATAATGATATAATGGCCAATTCAACAATAAGACATAACAATCATAAGTATATATATACCCAACATTGTAACACTTACATATATAAGGCAAATACATATCTGACAGGAGATATAATAATAATAATCAGAGAGTACAATAATAACTAATAGTCTTGACACCCCACTTTTAACAATGGATAGATCAATCAGACAGAAAATCAACAAGGAAACATTGGACTTGAAACATAATTTAGACCAAATGGACTTAACAGCCATCAACAGAACATTCCATCTAACAGCAGCAGAATGTATGTTCTTAGTTCTAAAGAACACACAGAACATTTTCAAGGACAGATCATATGTCAGGTAACAAGCCAAGTCTCAGCAAATTTAGGAAGATTGCAATCATACTGAATCTTCTCTGACCATAATGGTATGAAGCTAGAAATCAGTAATAGAGGAAAAAGCTGGGTGATTCACAAATATGTGGAAATTATGCAATTTACTCTTGAACAGTCAACAGGTCACAGAAGAATTTTTTTTTAAATTTTGAAACAAAAATGGAAACACAACATGCATACTAAAACCTATAGGATGTTGTAAAACCTATAGGATGCTGTAAAAATACAAAAATGCATTTTATGTGTTTTTGGGTTTTTTTGTGTGTTTTGTGGTGTTTTTTATTTTTTTATTTATTTTTATTTAATTATTTATATTTTTGCTTTTTATTCAGACTTTCAAACCAATTGTCTGCAACTCATGTTTTATTGTTGTAGGGTTTATTCTCACAGATCTCTGGGGATAGGTAGTATGGCATTCCAACACAAGTTCTAGCAAGTTCTATGGAACTAGTAAGTTATGTTAGATAATAAAATAATATGATTTGTTATTCGAGTAAGAAAAGGCTTAAGATACAGACATGCAAGAAAAAAGGATAAAAATGGGTAACACAAAATTTAATGAATGTTAAAAGCAGTTTTAGAGCAAAATTTATAGATAAATGCATACATCAAGAAATAAGAAAGACCTCTAAACAACATAACTTTATATCTCAAGGAACTAGAAAAAGAAAAACAATTGAGACCAGATTAACAGAAGGAAGTATATTACAAAGACCGGAGCAGAAATAAATGAAATAGACACCGGAAAATGATAGAAAATATCAGTGAAACTAAGTGCTTGTTGTTTTGAAAAGATAAAGTTGGCAAACTTTTAGCTAGACCAAGAGAAAGAGAGAAAACTCAAATAACTAAAATCTGAAATAAGAGATACTACAAATGACCACAGAAATACATAGCATCATAAAAGACTGCTATGAGCACTTACTTGTCAACAAATTGGATAATCTAGAAAAATGAATAAATTCCTAGGAAAACACAGTTTATCAACACTGAATCATGAAGAAATAGAAGGTCTGAACAGACCAATAATGAGAAAGAAGATAACAGTTATAAAACATCCCAACACCGAAAAGCTCAGGGCCAGACAGTTTCATAGGTGAATTCTAAAATGCATTTAAAGAAAAATAATGTCCCATCTCAGGCTCTTCAAAAAAAAAATAATTAAATGAGAGGGAGATATCTGAACTTATTTTACAAGACAGGAAATTACCCTGATACCAAAATCAAATAAGGCCACTCCAAGATAAGAAAACTACAGATCAAAATCCCTGAAAAATATAGAAGGAAACATTCTCAACAAATTGTTTGCAAACCAAATTGAACAACTCATTAAAAGGATCATACACTGTAATTAAGTGGGATTTATCCTTGGGACACAAAGATTGTTTCAAACATAAACACACCAACAAATGTGATATGCCACACTAACAGAATGATGGACAAAAATCATACATTTACTCAGTAAATGTAGATGAAGCATTTGACAAAAATACAACATCTTCCCATGATAATATGCTCATCAAATGGGTTATATACGAGGACCATACCTCAATACAATAAAGGCCATGTACAACAAGCCTACAACTAACATTATACTCAGCAATGAAGGGTTGAAAGCTTTTCCTCTAAGATCAGGAATAAGACAAAGTTGCCAACTATCACCACTCCTATTCAACATAGTACTGAAGTACTGGTCAGAGCACTCAGGAAAGAAAAAGAAATAAAAGGCATCCAAATTTGAAAGAAAGAAGTAAAAAATCTATTTGCAGATGACATGATATTATTCATAGAAAACTCTGAAGAGTCCACCAAAAAACTTTTAGAACCAATGAACAAATTCAGTAAAAGTTCAAGATACAAAAGCAACATACGAAAATCATTTGTATCTAAACACTAATAACAATGTCTGAAATAGAAATAAAGGAAACAACCCCATTTACAATTGAACCAAAAACAATAAAATATTTATAATTAAACTTAACCAAGGAAGTAAAAGATTAAAAACAAAACTTTGATGGAAGGAATTTAAGTAGACACAAACAAGTGGGAAGACATCCTGTGCTAATGGAACCCAAGAGTTAATATTGTATTAATATTTTTAAATACTACTACTTACTACCCAAACTCTTGTACAAATTCAATGCAATCCCTAACAAAATTCCAATGGCACATTCCAAAAAGAGTGAAAAATCAATTTTAAAATTTATATGAAACCACAAAAGAACCTGGATAGCCAAAGCAAAGGTGAGAAAGGGTAACAAAGCTGGAGATATTATGCTTCCTGATTTCAAAAATAGATAACTGGACTATATCACTATATCAAGCTAAAAACTCTACTTAACAGCAAGGAAACAACAAAATTAAAAGGAAATCTATGGCACTGGCAAAGATACTTGTAAATCACATGGCTGATAAATTAGGTTAATATCTAAAATATATAAAGAACTCCTGCAACTCAATAGCAAAACAAACACACACACACAAACAAAAACAAGCAGCTCAGTTACAAAAAATGGGCAGAGGAACTGAACAGATATTTTTCCAAAGAAGATATTTAAATGACCAACAGGTAGGCAGAAAGGGGCTTGCTCAACATCATTAATCACCAGGGAAATGGATATCAAAACCACCATGTGATTTCATCTCACCCCTGTTAGAATGGTAATTACTAGAATGGCAATGTATTGGTGAGGATGTGGAGAAAAGGGAACATCCTAGCATAGATACCTGGTTGCTGGGAATGTAAGTTGGGATAGCCACCATGGGAAACAGCATGGAGTTGGCCAAAAAAATTACAAACTGCATTATGATCTAGCAGTGGTACTTCTGGGTATATTTCCAAAAGAAGTGATAACAGTATCTTGAAGATATATCTGCACTCTGATGTTCATTGAAACATTATTCACAATAGCCAACCTACAGAAACAACCTCAGTGTCTATCAACAGATGAATGGATAAAGAAGGTGTGTGCATGTGTGTGTCCATAGTGAAATATTATTCAGCTGCGAGAAGGAAGGAAGTCTTTCCATTTGCAAAACCATACATGGACCTTGAGGGCATTATTCTAAGTGAAATATGTCAGACAGAAAAAGACAAATGCTGCATGGTTTCACTTATATATGGAATCTAAGAAAGTTGAATTCATAGAAGTTGAGAGTAGAATAGTGTTTACCAGGGGCTGAAGGATGGGGGAAATAGGGAAATGTCAACCAGAGGATACAGACTTCTATATACTAGATAAACAAATTTTAGGGATCTAATGTGTATGCGGGTTATCATGGTTAATTACACTGTATTACATACTTGAAAGTTGCTAAGAGAGTAAGTTAAATTTTCTCAAATCCCCCCCACCCCAAAATGGTAATTATGTGATATGTTGGAGGTGTAAGTTAATGCTAAGTTAGTAATCATTTTGCAATATACGAGTGTAACAAAACGTGATGCCCACCTTAAACTTACACAGTGTTTTATATCAGTTGTATCTCGGTAAAGCCAGGGTTGGGGGGCACACAGAGAAAAAAATAATAGAAAAGCGTACAGTAGGCAAAGACTGCCTAAAAAACCACTGAGATAGCTATTCTAGAACCAGACAAAATACACTTCAGGCAAAAAAAAAAAAAAAATAGAAATTTTCAGTACGTTTAAATTATAATGATAAAATGCCTTAGTTTATCAGATAGACATACTAATTACAAACTTGATTTATCTGTTAACACAAATACACAGCTTACCAGTAGAGTGAACAAATCCACCAGCAAAGGGGAACTATCAAGCAGGTTCTAAATTAAATAAAAAAATAGTTATGAGCCATATAAATGTGTGTGTATTTTTAATGCATAATATATAAATAATATCAAAGGCATTATTTCTGTGCATATATTGAATTTATATATATAAACTTCATATGTGTATGACTTCATTTAACAGTTATTACATTTTCTTTTCCAAGCTACACATTACATTTTACCTAGTTGACTATGTTTCAGCCTGAAGACTACAGTTCTTAAGATCCAGTATTATAGTCCATATTTGAGCACATTATAATTATATTTGAACTCAATAACAAAAACATTGATTAAAATAGCAAACATTTAGAATTTTTAAAATACACTTTAAATACCTAATCATTTAAAGAAGAAAACAATGTAAAACTAAAACTACTTTTAATTGAATGTTAAAGAAATTTCTACATGTCACACTTGCAGGGTGTAGCTAAAAATAGTAGTAGAAGGAATTTTATTACCTTGAATGTGTTTATTTTATATAAGTAAATGGACTAAACATCTAACTTAGGAGTTTCAAAATGAGAACAAAATAATAGGGGCGCCTGGGGGGCTCAGTGGGTTAAGTCTCTGCCTTCGGCTCAGGTCATGATCCCAGGGTCCTGGGATCGAGTCCCACATCAGGCTTCTTGTTCAGTGGGGAGCTTACTTGTCCTTCTGCCTGCTGTTCTCCCTGCTTGTGCACTCTCCCTTTCTCTTACCAATAAATAAATAAAATCTTTTAAAAAGAAAACAAAATAATAAAATAACTCCAATGAAAGGAGAAGACATAATTACATCAGGTTTATAAATAAGTGAGATTAAGACAGATACACCTCCAACAAGCCTAAGATCTTTTCTTTCCAATGAAAAGACTAATAAAATGCAGAAATTTTTTGGGTGATCAGAACTCATTAAAAAAAGAATGTTAATTCAGAGAAAGTATACAATTTTTTTTCCTAAAAGATTTTATTTATTTGATATAGAGAGTATAAGCAGAGGGAGCGAGAGAGGGAGAAGCAGGCTCTCCCCTAAGCAGAGAGCCCGATTCGGGACCCAGGATCCCAGGACCCTGGGATCATGACCTGCGGCAAAGGTAGACACTTAACTGACTGAACCATCTGGGTACCCTGAATAAGTATACATTTTGAAAGGTGGTAAAGGAACAAGAAAACATTATGGTAATAATTCTCTCTTTGTAATATAGCTTAACTCAATATTTCCTGGAATTAAAACCTATTCAAGAAATATCAATGTGTTTATTCTCATGGAAGAAATTAACTCATTATTTTAAAATCTTCTCAGTCACAGAAGATGCCCCCCATCCTCTTGATGGTGCACATAAAATTTTACCAAATGTGTAAGGAATTATCATTTCGATCCCCCCCCCCAAGATTCCTCCACAAAATGCAAAAATAGGAGTACCTCTTGTAAGGAGAATGATTATTCCCCAAAGATATCTGCATCCTGGCCAAAGGACTTGTAAACATGTTACTTAACACAGCAAACGGGAATTTGCAGATGAACTAAGACCTTAAATAGCCTGGATTATCCAGAGGGACCCAGTGTAATCCCCGGGTCCTTAGAAGTGGGATAGGGAGGCAGAAGGAGTGTCACAGAGATAAGGCAGGGAAAGCAGATTCTAAAAAGCATGACTGGCTTTGAAGTTGGAAGAAGGAGCTCTGAGCCAAAGGAAGTTGGCTGCTAGCAGCTCAAAAAACAAGGAAAGGATTAGTCTCTTAAGAGCCAAAAAATCCTACAATCCTGTTGGCATCTTTATAGTAGCCCAGTGAGACCCATGTCAGACTTCTAACCTGTAAAACTGTAAGGTAATAAATTTGCATTGTCTTAAGCCATTAAGTTTGTGGTAATTTGTTATAGCTGTAGTAGAAAACCAATACACTCCTCAGTGAATTTATGAAGCTAATATATTCTTGATACAAATTCCACATATGTTCAGAAAGAAAAAGAGAAATTTTATGTCAATCTTACTTTTGAAACAAAAGAAAAGAGTAATGCCAGCAAACTGAATTCACCAATATGTAGAAAGTTATACATTTTATTTTATTTTTAAAAGATTTCATTTGAGAGCCAGAGAGGTCACAAGAGCAGGTGGAGGGGCAGAAGGAGAGGGAGAAGCAGACTCCAACTGAGCAGGGCACCCAGCGTGGGGCTCAGTCCCAGGATGGGATCATGACCCGAGGCAAAGATGGCAGACATTTAACCAACTTAGCCCCCCAGGTACTCCAAAAATAGTACATTTTAAACTAGTATAGTTAAAACAAAGATGTTTTTAACATTAACCAATTAGAGGAGAAAAACCTTAAGATGTGCACAGTAGATTAAAAACCTTTATATAAAAATTCACCACATATTTATAACAAAAAGTCAAAGCAGAAGTTGAAGGAAATTTTCTTAACTGAATATATGCTAGTGTCTGGAAAAACTTCAGGAAATAATACTGGTGAAATGCTGCAGTAATTTCTGTTGACATCAGAAATAAGATAAGGATACTCACCATGATCTCAAAAAATATTCTATTCAGGGGCGCCTTGGGGGCTCAGTGGGTTAAGGCCACTGCCTTCAGCTCAGGTCATGATATCACGATCCTGGGATCAAGCCCTGCATCGGGCTCTTTGCTCGGCAGGGAGCCTGCTTCCTCCTCTCTCTCCTGCCTGCCTCTCTACCTGCTTGTGATCTCTGTCTGTCAAATAAATAAATAAAATCTTTTAAAAAATTGTATTCATTCTAACTACTTTAGGGAGATAATAAGAAAAAAATAAATGATATAAGAAGTGGAGAAAAAGAAGCAGTTACCTGTATTCTATTTCCATATTAACAGGAAGTTTTTACTTATTTGTAGAAAGGGATTTGCTAAGGACCTCATTAGTATTGCTAATATACTGTTTCTTATGCTAGTGCATGTACATTGTTGTGTGATACAGTATTATCCAATCCTTACGGATGTTCTTCACATGTACTATGTAAAAATAACTTTTTAAACCACAAAAATTTTAATTTTTGTTTTATTTTACATCTACAGTCTCTTGTTATGTATTATATGTAATTTGGTGTTTCATTTCCCTCTCACTTTTCTTCACATCCTTTGTTAGTTATGCTATTCAGATCTGGAGTCAATAAATACAAGGTTTTAAATGACTCCACAGAACAGAATGGCTATTGATTATTTCCCGAAATGTAGATGCTGTAGGTTCTTCTGATACAATGTTAGTCTTGAATATTATGGGTTGTTTAGAGAGCTACATCACTACTGATTCATATTCCATTTTCATTTAACCAAAGTACCTAATCCTAAACTATATAACTGGATGAATGTGTATTTCATCCATTCTTCAACGTAGCCATTCAACAAATAGGAATCGAGTGGTATCTCTTAAGAAATCTGTTTATGTCGCTCAGAGTCTCATGGGAAGGAGTGACATGGAATTAGTTAAAACACAGAGTCATCTATTCTAAGTCAAGTTGGGTTGGAAGGAAGTCAGGAGGACAAAACAAAATCCTTCTCAGACAGGTCCCAGCGCTGGCATTTGTCACAGCGATGTTACATCACAGCGTATTCAGTCGAACTGTTTGAAATCCGGAGCTTGGTCTACATGGCAAGAAAAAAAACTGAAATGTGAGGAACCAGAAGGTTTGCTCATGTTGTTGTTACCACATTAAAGAAGTTATATCCTATCCTGAAGGTGTTGGATACAAGCTTCCTTGCAACTTAAGCAAGGAAGTGGGAACGTAAGTTTTACACCTCTAAAACACTAGTTTGATCACCAAAGCAGAGTGGAAGCCTGAAGAAGTTAAATTGTACACTCAGAAACTATAGATGAAATCAGAGGTGGGATTTTCAACAGGGATTTGAATTACAGTCCCCAAGGTAAAGCTAGTCTATTAGCCTTATAAAGTGCTGTAATGTCTTCTCAAATTGCATGTTAGAGGTCTGCAGTCTAAGGTGTGGATGAATGAGAAGGAAGTTTCTAGCAAAGCTACAAGTGAAGCATTCCTGTCATGCACTGTTGTGTTAGTAAAGAATGAAATCAGCAAATAGCACAGACTTTGTTTTCAGTGTTTACATGAGCTTTTCACCCAGGGAAAGTTTATTTCAACAACTAGACTGCCTTCACTTAAAATCGCAGGCTCTTATTGTTTCTTCAGAGTCTGTATCATGAAATACTCGTAAATGGTTAAGAATGCTAATAGTATAGGATAGTTTCCAGCTTTTCAATGTGTTGAATAGGCTTCTCGTCTAGCCACCTTCTAATTACTTTCGGAAATAGTAAGTAGGCGTTAACTATAAATACTAGCCTTGTTGTCTTGGAAAACAACCTTCAAGGGAGAACTTGAAGTGTTAGTGTTAGGATAACCCCCTCCACCACTTCATTTTGGCCAATTTAAAATGTATATTTGCACCAAGCCCGTCCTTTACAGGCCCCAGAGGGTGCTACATGGCTCTGAGTCCTGTGCTCAACAGGAGTTATGTTGAAGTCATCTTGTGGTGCAGGTGGTTTTCATCTCATTCAAATGGTTCAAGTCAGAATATGTTTTTCCCTATGGTAAGCTGTAGAGCCAAGAGCCATGATGAATCAATTATCTGCATGTTTAAGAGTGCTTCAAAGAAACTCTAAAAATCAGCAACTGGGGCAATGCATGGAGGTATTCTGTGCCCCGTGTGCTCTCTGAGAAGCAAGATGGTCTTCCTAAGGGCCAGAACACCCATTTGCCCCCAGCACTGAACTCAATGGGACAACTGTTGCTTCCTTCCGTACCTAAAATCTACGGATTATTCTTTGTTCAGTCTCCTACTGAGAGGAGACATTGGCTTTTTACAAATCTAGAGTATATCAAGTAGCACCAGTCTTGTTCAGAACCTTTCAGAAACCTACTGTGGTGCACTGGGAATAAACTCCAGCCTCAGAGCTCTGTGGGAACTGGGCAGTGATGTCTCTAGCTTCATGCTCTTAGACTGACTGGCTGGTTCTTCAAATACAAACAGATACAAAGCCATCAGATAGCTCCTCAAACACACAAAATTCTCATCCACTTCAGGATGTTTCCACTTGTTCCTAAAACTAGAATCTCTGTCTTTACTTACGGCAAAGAAGTAATTCCTTCCAACCTTCCGATCTCAGCCCAACCATGATTTCCTGACTTCATTGAAAAAGCTGATCGTCATCCCCAATCTAATGAGGAACCATTATATTTTCCAAGTACAATTATAGCTTCTTTCATAGTTGATGGGAAGAAGTTATACTGATATATTGGAAGGAGATCCATTCCAAAATGAATATATTAAAAATCATGCAACTCGTATTATGTTACAAAGATAGGTCATCATATGTTTGTGTTATTTAACGACTGTGTATTTCACCTTTTAAACACTATATATTGAAAATCATTGAGAATCAAGACTGTTTTATTGTGTCCATCATTGTATATTGAGCACTTGCTTAAGGCCTAATAGTTTTATAATGTATACTTACTTATGATAAATAACAAATAATTATAGAGAATAAAAAAATTGAAGACAGATGTTATGTAATTCATTCATTGACAGCAACCCAGCACATGGCTAAGACTGGATTCATATTTTGGCCTTTATATTTCAAATAGAAGTAGACCAGTAGATGTTTTCTAAGGTTTTGCTAATTCTTGTCTTACTTTAAAGTTCAGCAATAGTGAATTAAGATACACTGTTAAACAGCAGTTCTCATAAATAAGTGACTTATTTTTATCTGTAATTCCAGCACCACTGGTTGAAGAGGCTTTGCTTTTCCTATTTAACTGACTTTGTACATGTGTGGGGCCCTTTGTGCACTTCCTCTCCTATTTCATTGATCCAGCTTTATATTATTACCCCAGGATCTTGATTACTTTGGCCTTCGCATAATTTTTTTAGATACTGTTGTATAACTCTGGCAAACTCATTCTTTTATTCCAAGAGTGTTTTTTTATTTCAAAATCTTTTGTATTTTTCATACAAATTTTAAAACCAATTTGTAAATTTCTAAAAAAAAAACACTGTTGGATTTTTTATTGTGATTACATTAAATCTATGCATTAATTTTAGATCTTAGCATATTATTGTCTTCCAATCCATGAAGATGTTATATCACTCTATGTATAAGGTATTATTTAATTCACTAAGCAATGTTCTGTAGATTTCAGTATGGGGATCTTGCATATCTCATGTTAAATTACTTCGTGTGTTTTTTTAATGCTATTGTAAATGTGTTCTATATTTTACTTTGAATTGTTTCTTGCTTATATATGGAACAACAATTTGTTTTGGACTTTTGGCCCTCTATACAGTATGTGTTAAATTCACTTAGTTCTAGTAGATTTGGGTGATTCCTTAGAGTTTTCGATGCATATGATTATTGGTTATGAATAAAGGCAATTTCTTCCTTTCAACCTTCTTTTATTTCTTTTTCTTATCTCATTGTACTGGCTAGTAACTTTGTTGATGACTATAAATTTTCATAGATACATGCTATTGGATTGAGGAAGTTCTTCTTATGCCAATACTGAGAGTTTCTTTTATGTATTATAAATGGGAGTTGATCTTAAAGACTTGATATTTTTCTACATTGTTCTGTAAATGTGGCAAATAATTAATTTTTAAGTATTAAACTAATCTTTCATTCCTCGAGTAAATCCCATTTGGTTGTGATATGTTATACATTTTACATACTACTGTGTTTAATTCACTAATTTTTTAAACAGTTCTTTGGTTTTTAATATATTCATAAGATTATACTACCAGGGCCCCTGGGTGGCTCATTCGGTTGAGTATCTGTCTCTTGATTTCAACTCAGGTCGTGATCTCAGGGTCCTGGGATTGAGCCCCACCTTGGGCTCCTCACCCAGAAGGGAGCCTTCTTGGGGATTCTCCCTCTTTCCTCTCCCTTTGCCCCTTCCCTGCTTGCAATTCACTAATATTTTGTTAAGGTTTTTTTTGCCTCATTCTCTATGATGGTTTTTAGTCTGTGATTTTCTTTCTTAAAATATCTTTGCATAGAAGTTTGCATAATACTGATATTATTATTGATATTACTTTTCCTTAAAAGTTCATGTAATTCATCAGTGAAACAAGCTAGTCGTGAAAAATAAATAGTTTATTTTAAAGTATAGAGGATAATAGGGGAATTTTTATAAAGAACTATTTTCCTAGTTTTCAATTTTTTTCCTCTTGTTTTCTTGTTAGTGTTTAATAGTAGTAGTTAAGAAAAAAACTCAGAGAATAAAAATAACATTCTACAAAATTACCATCAGAGTATTTTATTGTCTCTCGTAAGTGTACCTGGCAGGACAAAATAGAAAAAACAGTATCTACGAAGGAGATCACTCAGGTGTAATATTAATATAGGAAGTCAATTATTCCAACTGTTTCCTATCAAGGACAAAATGTCAAGGTTTGAGAGAGTTTAGTGGTTAGAAGGAATGGGATGGTATAATCCATTTAAATGAAAGGAGAATTTATTTGCCTATTAAGAATCATGTAGACGTCACTACAGTCTTCCTTGCAATGAGAACTTTCTCCTAGCTAATGCTAACTTTTAAAAAGGCATATAGATAGAAAATCAAATACCTCTATCTTTTGTACCCTCTTTCCCTATTTTGAGCCCAGTTTTCTCATCATTAGAAAAGTATAGATTGGTTTATAATCAGTAATAACTATTTTTTGTCATTCGTCTTTTTCTACTTTTCTATTGAGCTAATTTAATACTGTAGAAGTTTAATTGGACCAATAGCAGTCTAAATAGAATGTTTTTAAATTTTTATTTTATTTTTTAGATTAGCCTGTGAAGCATGTACACACTTAAAACACAGACACATGTTTGAAAAACACCAAATGCAGTAATAGTGTACAATACAAAGAGGGAAATGGAGGAAAAAATAGAGCCCTCAAGACTCATCGCATATGCCTGTGCAGTAGCTGGTCTTTGTCCTGTTCTCATACTAATATCCATGTCTTTCACTTCTCAGCTCTTTAGCTAGCATTTCTGGACACTTTGCCAAATGGAGTGGTGTACAATTTTATTCTTCAGGTATCTTATCAACTTAGAGTTCTACCTGGTTCCATTTGTTATAGCATCCTAAAATATTTACAATCAAATGTATTTCCTTTGATATTCCAGAGCTCTTAGTCCAGACATTGTGACCTTATTTTCTACCTGCTCCCATGACATTAGTGATCCAACATGGTCAGATGATAGCTTTAGTTTCCAGTTATTATCAGTCCTGGTTTTTAGTTGAAAACAAAGGAATCTAGTTTGCTTAGTTTCAGTGGAAAGGTAAATATTAAGGAGTATAGACAGCTTTTAAAATACTGGTGGAGCTGAAGTAACAACTCTTACTTGAGACTTGAGGAATGAGCCTCTCCAAAGATGCTTCCAATTCTGCTACACTCAGACTGCTCTTGTTTCAACAAGCCATCACATAAGCTGCTGCTTCCAAGAGTGTTCTCATTCTGCCACAATACAACCAGCATAATCTACATCCCATTCTCACAAAACCGATTCCGAATTAAAGTCCTGTGTGTGTACATCCGATGGACAAAGCAGTGATAACATCCTGAGCCTTAGCTGTAAGGGAGTCTGAAAAAAAAAAAAAGGCTTTATTATTCCATCCCGTGCACGTGAGAAGTGGTTTGAAATAGGGAGTGAATGAGTCATTCACAATATACAAGAGACTTGGTGAAAACAACACCTTCTGTGAATAAGTAAACCGTGAGTCTACCACAGCCCAGAGTAAAACACATATACAACATCTTGCAAGATAGCTCCCAAATTCATAAATTTTCATCTTTATGTGAAGCCACTGGTGAGACTTCATTCTCTTCCAGTACTTCCCAATATTGAAGGCATGAAAATACCAGTGAATCTCAAACACATGTGCCTCTTAACTTATTTATTTCCTCATTAAGTGTGCTTACTATGCCCATGCATAATTGTGTGGAATATCATCACGATACATTGGGAATTTGGTAAGTCCACAAAAGGTGATTCTGTCAGAAATAAATTCAAAATAAGTGTCATAGTGTTATTCAGAATAAGAAGAAAATTACTGTTCATTTCATGATGGAAGGGATCTAATAGAATCTATTGGCCACCAACACTTGCCTCTTACCTTGATGCATGTTATAAAGGAATCTCAAGGCTAGTTGATTTTCTAAAAACAGCCAAATGGGATCCCAGCAGTAATGACAGGATCATTAGTGATGGTAGAGTTGACCTCGTTGAAGGCATTCTGTGTCATTGTGCCCATGCATAGTCTACTTCCCTAGCCCATGGCAGCTTTTTCAGGATCATTGAACATTGGCAAAGAAGAATAACTGATATTCACAAATGGGTCATCTTCTTTGATTTGTTGAACTCTTTCCTTGAGGGGGTCTTTTGGAGAACATCTAGAGAATATTCAAGTTCAGAAACTATCCTGAAAAGTTGATCCACATACTCTTTCTCCAATCACATTGCCATTAACCCTCCACCTATCACGTGAAACCCTGATCATTAGGCCACACCATTAGCTACTGGCTGGTCCATCTCTTCTTCTAGATGACGTAGATAATAAAGGTGAACTACTCAAAGTTCTACCATTGCACTTCCAGAACAGGATAGAAGCTGTAATGCCATCAAGTTCTGTTTCTAGAAAGAGTACACTTATTTTTAGCACCCCGCAGGATTTTGGATTTTATTCCATGACTTAGTCCAGAATTTTACATCTGATTCTGAATCTTTTGTTTTATGTTATCTACTGCTATAAAAAAATCATGTTTCTCTGGACCCATGATAGTTGCTTTAAATTTTCTGTAGTAACTTTTGTCCAGTTCTTCAGAGTTTCTCCCTCACTGAGGTTATGGCCCCTGGATCGCAGGAAATAATCCAATTCAGTGGTTCTGACCCCATATTCCATGAGCTGATTGCCATCCTAAAGTAAGAGAAGGACTCAATACATTCCAGTCTTTCTTGGCATGGCATTCTATTCTAAAAAGTCTGTGTGTCCCGGTTGAGAGTATGGGGTAACAGGGTGATGACTTTCAGCGGGGTGCATGATGTGAGGAGCACTGGGTTATCTACAACTAATGAATTACTGAACTCTGCCTCTGAATCTAATAATATACTGTATGTTAATTAATGGATTTTAAATAAAAATACACACACACACACACACACACACACATACATATATATTCCACATGTCCCTGAATATCTGTTGTGTACAAGTCACTGCCCGTTATCAATATCTGTATAATTTAAGTTTCCTTTTTATCGACAGGTGACAGAAACCACCTCTGGACAAATTACCAACAATAATAACACAGCTTATTTGGAAGAAGAGCTGGGGTAGAGAATAGGAATCATGGGAATAACTGGGTAAGTGAAGCCAACAAAAAGATTCAATGAGGACTTTTGTGCTCATGTCAACAGGATGCATGTATCGTCTCTTTAGGGAGTGGCCATCAATGTAATTCTGTTCCAATGAATGTCCTGATGTTATATTGCCCGATTTTCAAATTCCTTGGATAATATCTCTAACGGGCTCATTTTGGCAGTTTTTAAGGGAGTAAGTTTCAGAGGAGGGAAAAGAAGTCTCATGCCAGTTAAGAGTCAATGGGTCTCCTGGGTATGGGTCTTTCCCTTTACAGAGAAAAGGGAATCATTGACATGAGGATGCCATCAGAGTGTCTTACAGTCTTTCCTCAGGCCCTTAAGGATAGGATAGAAAGGTGCTAATGGGCACAAGTAATCTTCAACCTTGCTAAGACCCGTTCTTGTATAAGCAGAATGCATTTACTCACTACTTTTTTTGTGAAGTATAATGGTTATGTAAAATTGTCATTTTTGTCTAGTAAATTCATTGACACACTAGTGTCTCCTAAAGAGGTTACCTATTGTATTCTTTATGAGCATGTTTGTTCTATAAGTCATAATCAAAACTTCTTCCCTTGAAAGTTTAGATCACCTATTTCAGCTAATTTAGAAGCTGTAAAATATTTCAACACATGTAAAATCAATGAAGTATATATTTTTATAGATTAGAATTCTTTTTCACTTGTCTGCAGCTTTCATTTGCATTTTGAAGATTTATCAAAGCATGCTGAGAGCACTCGGGGTTCTGAGATAACCAGGTAAATCACAGGGTTTCAGATGTATTTTGGAGAGAGTTCCAGGAAAGTAAATAAAAAGGAAATTACTAGACAGGAAGTGCGAATGGTGTTAAACAAATTCAAGAAAGACACTAGTGGCAAGACTATGGTACCAACGTCATTTTTAACTTTTGTATTTGGCTCTGGAGCATTTATATTCATCCCATGGCCATTTGATCACCATCTGAGTTGGATGTTGCCTCTGTGTAAAATGCTTGTTAGAATTGCATAAATGTGAAAAATACCAGAGAAACTATTGCTGAAAGAAAAATGACTGTGTCATCCCTAAAGGAAGATAGATGGGAAAACTGATAGATTCATCACATACTTGATTTTACTCCCATCTCCCGAAATAACCTCAGTGTTTTTATTCCTTTCTCCATTGTACTTTCATGTTGTTAGTTTGACTACGGAATCCTTTTGCTTGGTCTTTAAGGCATTTGGGGGAAAGAATCCAAGTCTTTTCTCCTCTATTCCAGATGTTTGCAATAATGTGTGACTGACATGAAGTCTAACAGTAAAAGGATATTTTTTCACAGGAAGTAGTTTGTAAGTCACAGTAACTCAGTACAAAGATGTGAGGTTAAAAATCTTTGTGGTAAGGTTAAAGAATTGGCTGCTAATCCACACAGAGCTATGCCCATCAGGTGATTAGCACATCTGGAAACCCAAGTTAGGAAAGGAAGCTTGAAAAGAATACCCTGAATGAAGGATTAGAGCTTGAAGCCTGTGTATGTACTAAGATAGGATTTAAAACAAACTGAACATAAATAAGTTTTATATTACCAAGATACACTATTGGGCAGTAAAATATAAAACACAATATGAGTCTTTAGACTATAGAGAAATTGTTCCTCCAGTTCTTACTTCTATTTTATTTTTTAAAATATTTATCTATTTATTTAAGACAGACAGACAGAGAGAGAGAGAGAGAGAGAGAGAGAAAGCTGTTGAGGGGTGGAGGGAGAGGAAGAGAGAGAACATCAAGTAGATTCTGCACTAAGCACAGAGCCCAATGTGGGGCTCCATCTCATGACTCTAAGATCATGACCTGCGTCAAAATCAAGAGTCACACACTTAACAGACTGAGCCACACAGGCACCCCTATTTCTATTTTAATTAAATTCATTTACCTCGAAACTAAAATGAATCACAGAGAAACAAAGATGACGCTTTTTGCTGCTAGTGGTTTTCACATCAAGACAGAGAACATTTCTGTAGATAGAGACATTACTTATATATTTACACATATAATTATATATATTATGCCTATACACACACACACACACACACACACACATACACACTACATAAATATCCACCTTGGGCACAATGAAAGTAAGGCACTTTTAACATTTTGAATGAAAAGTATTAGTGACAAGGTTGAGATTTATTGCTATAAAAAATGCATAGGAATTGTTTTATGTGGGTAACTAGTGTCTCCTCCTATAAATTCCACCTGCCCCCCCCCCCGAATTTATAATAGTTTTCAGGACAAACAACTTACAAAGACCCACAAATATAAAATCAAATTGATTACTTACACAATAAACCACTAAAGGACTTCCTACAGTGAAGTGTTGAAACTCTGCAAGGAATAACCCAAAAACAAAGCAAAGAGAGGGTCCTTGTGGTGGCTTGGAGGTGGGTCCAGGCAAAAGTCCACATGCTTGGGTGGGGAGTCTGCAGACGGATTGGCCCCTGACCTCACAAGATGAGAGGCACACGGGGACTCATCAAGTTTGGCCTCTGTGAGGCCACAAAAAGATAGGTGAGATATTAAAAGCTGTGAGATCAAACATAAAAAAATGGTGTACAGATTAATCAACCCTGTAAGCACAGGTTTATGACTGAGCTTTCTATTCTGTTCTATTGATCTGTGTGTCTGTTCTGGTGCCAGTACCGTACCGTTTTGATGCCTGCAGCATTGTAGTGTATCTTAAAGTCTGGAATTGTGATACCTCCAGTTTTGTTCTTTCTCAAGACGGCTTTGGCTATCTGGGGTCGTCAGTGGTTCCATACAAATTTTGTATCATTTGTTCTAGTTCTATGGAATATGCTGTTCGTTGTTGGTAGGGATCGCACTGAATTTGTAGGTTGCTCTGCAGTGAGCAGCCTACAAAGCATTATGCTGTGGTGAGCAGTCTACAAAGCATTATGCTATGTCCAATTGTTACACTATACAACAGAAACAAATGTAACATTATATGTCAGGTGTGCTTAGATTTTTTTTAAAAAATGAAGTCCAGTTATTTTTTTTTTAATAAGATTTTTAAAAATTTTTGAGAGAGAGAGAGAGCATGTGGAGGGAAGGGCAGAGGGAAAGGAAGCAATCTCAAGGAGAGAATCTCAAGAAGAATCCCCACTGAGCACAGGATCCAATATGGGGCTCAATCCTAAGACCCTGGGAAGACAACTTGAGCTGCTATCAAGAGTCTGCTGCTTGACGAACTGAGTCACGAAGGCTCCCTGGAACTCAGTTCTTTATTACAAGAATAAATGTAGAAGATATCATGCAATAGTCTATAAATTGTAGTCAAGAGGGGAAGAGATGGAGTAAGCAAAACAGGATTGTGAATTAGAGAGTGAGGTAAATGTACAAGTCTGTCAGGTGAGAAAATTTTCTATAAGGCTAAGAAGAACTTCGGCAAGGTCTAAGTGCTCTCAGGGAGAGTCTTTTGTGGTGGCTCTGGGGATAATGAGACAAGAAGATGGGCTGTGCTAAATTAGGAAGTATTTGTGAAGAATTTCAGAATGCCTTAGAAAAGGTCCACTTAGCTGATAATAATTTAGAATGATAAGAATAGGCAAAGAAAGATCATAAATGAGGGTTTCTTGGGGAAATATCTGAAGAAGGTAGAATTATGATACACATTTTCTCTACTTGGCTTACTAGGTCTAGCATTCCATTGAATGTTTGGGTTGATAATATAATAACAATCACCTTTAGTAGAAGAGTATATTTAAAATCGCTTGAGGAAGATTATGTTTTCCTGAAAAATAATGTTATCTACAAATATTTATAGTGTAGACCTGTATATATTGTGTTAGATACTTTAGTGTGTATAAGGATTGAGATTTTCAAAAGCATGATTATTTAACATGTAAAACATTTTTTTCTAGAAAAAGAGGCTTTCAGTGGGTTAGATTACATAATATAAAACCTGACTCTTATATGTTCTAGCCAGTAAATGTTTTTCTCTAGGATAAGGTACAAAAATTATACTTTTTATCCCCCAAAACAATTTTTTAAAGATTATTTTTATTTATTTATTTATTTATTTATTTATTTTTTTTTTTTGCACATGTGCACATGAGAGAGAGAGAGAGCAAGCACAAGAGCAATGGGGAGGGGTAGAGGGGGAAGAAGACCTCCCACTGAGCAGGGAGCCCCATGCAGGACTGGATCCCAGAACCCCGAGATCATGACCTGAGCTGAAGGCAAAAGCCAACAGACTGATCCACCCAGGGGCCCCTCCCCTAAAACGTTTGTTGCTAATTTATTGAATGGGTTTGATGAAATATGTTTCATAATTTTAAATATTCCTTATAGAAAAATTCAGATTTACCTTCCAACTATCCCTGTATGGGGATTTTTTCCTAACATGATAAAACTGAATAAAAGAAATGTTTAAGTGAAACATAGTTTCCCATTTTTAGACTGTTTCAACAAACTATCTTAGTCCCCAGCAGCCTCTGAGGACTGAGGGTTGAGTGGTGTGTGCTTAAAAGGAAGAGATTTTCTAGGCAATATTTTAAGATAGTTGGGTTCTTTTCTTTTTTTTTTTTTTTTTTCAAAACTAAGAAAAAAATAATAGATGGCCTCTCCTATTTCACAAATCCCAGAGACTAAATCATACAGCAGTGACATTGTTTGGGTAGTCTTCATACTTAAAACTCTAGGCATATAAAGTTTACCTACAACCTGATTAACAAATGGGCCAATGATTTTAAAAGGCACCTTACCCAAGAAGATACACAGATGACATATAAGCATGGAAAAAGAATCTCCACATTATATGTCACCAGGGAAATGGAAATTCAAATGAGATACCACCACACGCCTATCAGAATGGCCAAAATGCCAAGCACTGACAATGCCAAGTGCGAGCAAGAATGTCAAATTACAGAGCTCGCATTCCCGGCTGGTGGGAATGCCAAATGGGACAGCCATTTTGTTGTTATTGTTGTTGAAAGAAATATACACTTACGATATAATCCAGCAATTGGGCTCCTTGGTATTTACCCAAAGGAGCTGAAAACTTATGCCCATACCAGTACCTACTCGTGAATACTTATAGATGCCTTACTTATAATTGCTAAAACTTGGAAACAACCAAGATGTCCTTCAGTTGGTGAATGGATACATTAACCATGGTACTTTCAGACAGTAGAATATTATTCATCCCTAAAAAGAAACAAGCTACCAAGTTATGAAAAAACATGGAAGAACTTAAATGTCTATTGTTAAGTGAAAGAAGCCAATCTGAAAAGGCTACATACAATAGTATCCCAACTATATGACATCCTGGAGAAGGGGGAAAAACTATGGGGAGAGTAAAAAGATCAGTGTTTGCTAGGGGTTGTGGGAAAGGCAGTGGAACTACTTTCTATGATACTATAATAGTAGACACATGCCATTATGCAATTTTCAAAACCACAGAATGTACAACATCATGAGAGAACCACAGTGTGAAACAGGGACTCTGGTGATTATGGTGTATCATTGTGGGTTCACCCATTTTACCGAATGTGCCACTCTGGTTGAGTGTATTGATAGCGTTGGAGGCTATGCCTGTGTGGGGGCAGGAAGTATACAGGAATTTCTGTGCATTTTGTCCTGTTTTGCTGTGATCCACAAGCTTCTATGAAAAATAAAGCCTAATTTAACAAATGAGTTTAACTTAGGTTATAATACTTAGTAAACACTTAAGAGTAAATTTTTATTCATAGTAATGCTATTTTTATAACTATGAACACAGTCTTCTGTTGACTATAAGACACAGGGATTTAAATTTCCTAATGTTCATCTAGCTCTGATGTTAAAGACAGGATAAGAAATAGGAAGAACTTTTTTGTACCATATGCACTGTGAAACGGTCTGTTGTATGTAGTTCATTAACTTATTTGGACAAGCATTTTGCTAATATTATAATCCTCATTTGGGCAAGTCAGCTGTGTTTTTGTCTCTGGTCATAGATTATATCCTGAATCTCAGCCTTTTTTTAATGCATGCTTTTGGTAACAAGGAGGAATGGAAGAAGAGGGATAGGTCAACATATCCACAAATTAAACTAGAAAAAATAGCTCAAAATATATTTCCATCAGCATTGTTTGGTGCTATCATTTATGACCTCCCTGTTACTGTAAGTGATTATTATATAAAGCAGTTGAGTTCATCCTCCAAAATGGTATTGCTTTATTAGATCATTCATTATATTCATTGTGTCTATAAGAGGTACATATTTCTTTGTATTTGAGGTACATTGGGTTATGATGGGCACATTCTGACAATTAGGATTTTCAAAGGCCGTGTAGTTCTGTCTGTCATATTATTAAGCAAGGGGAAATTTTTACTTTTAGTTTTTTGGGGGTACCTTTCAGTTTAGAAATAATTTAATTTTACTTTCTCTTCATCCAGTCCACACCAGATTGTTAGAATCTCAAATCTCTTGGGTGATCTATCATTTGTTGAGGTACATGGTGCTTTTAAGGAAACACACACATACACACACAAACCAAAACTTTAGAGAATTACAAATTGCATTACCCATACACAACTTCTGTCAATTCTATCACAGTCAAAACATAGCCAGCTGCTTCTGAGATGATATCAAGTGGCAATTAAAATAGCACTAATACTGTTACACTCCAGTTAGGTACAGAAAATATTTTATCTGGAAAAAGCAAGAAGTATATTTAGATGGCTGGGATTTATGTTCCACATTAAAAGAACAGATGCCTTGAAAGATTAATCCTCGGTGCCATCATGTCTCTTTGTGCAGAATGTTGGACACGATGGGGCTTGCGTGGGCCAGATGCCTTCCTTGTCCAACTTTGAGTCCTCTCATCCTTCAACAGTGGCCTCCTAATACCTTCTGCAGACCGTTAGTTCAGGAGAATACTAAAAGATACCCTGTCAAAAATGGGTGCTGTGGTCAAACACGATTTGGAAACAGTATGTTGAACCTGCACATTTTTCTCTCCAGTGAGCTGTCAGACTCTTCAATACACTGACACACATTATGGACCTTCCAGAGGAAATGCATCACTTCCCCCAAATTACTGAACTCTAGAACCTGTGCCAGAGTCACCATTAACCATGAGGCAGATAAAATACATGTTTGGGACACCAGCAGACTGGGAGAGAAAAAACACCAGGGAAAATCAGAATTTTGTTGGGCTTTTGATTGGCATTTATCCCACAGTCTAATGTGCTTATTTTGGTATGCACACGGGAGATGAACTTGACTTTTTTCAGTGTGAAAGGCCTTTAGGGGAACTGATCCAGAACTCTTTTTTCTTTCTTTCTTTCTTTTTTTTTTTTCTTTTAAGGAGCATCTACTGGGGTAATGTTGCTTGGAACTCACTTAGAGAATTGCTGCTCTAAATTCCATTTGTCATATTTGTCATTCTTCTCATCTAAGGACACCATCATACTTTTCCTTCTTGGAGCCTTCCAGCCCTGCCAGTTCATCGAGGATAACTGCCTCAGGGTTCTGTGGTAAGGACCCAGGTACCTCCCCAGATTATACAAGGGCCGGAGATCACATTAGGAGAATGTGATGACGCCGAAGAGGTCTTCTGCTTTGAGCACTAGAGGCAGCCGAGGAGGGTGACCTGCATTAACCCAGATCTCCTCTTGCTGAGCCAAACAGGATCCCGCCTGGCACTAGAATTGACACCTGGCATTAGGACCAAACCAAGACAAAATGGCAAAGCAGATGGTTTATTTTTTTTAGCAGCCTCTTTCCTTGTCCTTTCTCTTCTCTTATCTCCTCATCTGCATGCTCCCTGGGAGCCCCAGGCAGCTTTCCCTCTTATTCAGATCCTTCCTCTGCAACAGCCCACTTCTCCTCTGCTTTGAAATTAGCTCCCTGATGGGCCACAGTGTGTATGTGATCTCTCTTCAGATATTGAACTAAATGACAGTGAGTGAGTTTTTTCAATGGCTTTATCACATGAAAAGAAAAAAGAACTGGAACGGGGACAGCCTCATAGAAGGGAGCTATGTGACTTAACACAACTGAGAGAGTTAAAACCAGAGTACCTTTGGAGAGACATGCAAAAGAGAAGGAAGGCAGTTTGTCCTGAAGAACCCACAAAAAATCTCAAAATCTCCAGATACTCTATCGGAAATTACATGGAGCTAAAACCAGGGGGACTGGCCAAAAACAGAGTCCTGCGTTAAAAATAGAGAGAGAGGGAAATATAAAATATATGCTAAAAGAACTAATTACTAACTTGGTTTCTCTGTGTTAGTATACTCTTGGAAGAAACGATATTCCTTAGGCTTAGAAATCACAAACACAGAAATTCTGTCAGTACCTAACATTATCAGAAGGTGTGCAGTTATTGTTAAGACATATGCCCTGTCCTCATGGAGTCTGTATTATAGCAGAACAAATTTTTTAAAACCCAGAAATAACAATGTAAAATTCATATCCCCAGACCACCAGCACAGGACTAGTGTTAAGACAAGGTTAGGACTATAGCAATTCTAATGTCTGAACTGTTGGACTTTCTCCCTTTGGTCTCATAAGAAGGTGGATAGTTTAAGAGAATAATTTCCTGGATGTCTCCTACAGCCTTGTCTTACTCCTGATTGCCCTGACACCTCTCAGAGAATGAGGTGTTGCAGGAATAGTCCACGACCTGCTGTTCCAACCACAAATTCCTCTGCGCCTCCGTGGGATTGGGTGTGGGGAAAGGATGCTACTCTGGGCATGGTCTTCCCTTGCGTTGGTCAGGAAGTTGTATGCCGGGAACTCGTGCAGAAAAAGTCAGCAAGTTTTTGTGTTACTGGAAAAAAACTAGGGAGTTTCATTGCAAGGCTGTTGTTCCCTCTGAGACAGCTGCTGTGCTCCACAAAGCCATTACCATCATTCACAGCTGCCTACCATCATGCATTGAACTTTTACAACAGCCCCCTGACAAATGCTCTTCTCACTGCTTGGAATAGCTTTTTTTCTTCTCTCTGTACAACTTCAGGAAGTTCTGGGCTGCAGGTTCCAAACTTACTTCTAATTCTTGAGAAATTTTCAGCCTCGTTGCTTCTTAAATTGTTGGCCATGACTGACATAAAATTCCCTCTTTCCCTTTTCTAGAAGTCTCTTGGAAGTATATCCATTAAACACCAGGTTATTCTTTTGGAGTTTCACCTCTCCCTGGGGCGACTTATAGTTGTGATCAACAAATCCCTTTCCCCAGTGCTACAAGGAGATCTATTTTGAGAATTTTGGAAAGGACAGAATTGATCTGAAATACATTTGGAAGGTACAAAGGGCAGAACTTAGTGACCGATTGGATGTGAGTAATGGAAGGTTGGAAGGAGTTAGGGCAGGCTCTCAGATTCTGGTATAGACCAGGGGTACAAGACATATGGTCAAAATCCAAAAAGATGGGGAGCTAACGGGTCAACAGGCCTTGGTAACCCCCAAGATTATGTTTTAAAATCCATGATGTTTGTCCAGCTTCAAAAGGGGAAGTTGAAAGTAGAGAGAAATTCGAATGGGACATGTGCAGAAAGGAACAAAGTGTAGGCACTCAAGAAAGATGACCTAGGCTTGGATCAGTCCTATCGGTGGCTGTCACTCTTGACCCATGCCAGAATTTTCACTGAACTGATAGTAGCCAAGAGTCTAGGCCAGAAGAGTCTTCTTATGTTGATATAGTTACTTGATGATAGGCCCATGGCAGCCTCTGCTCTTGAAGATTTGAAATAACAAATAGAAATGACAAAGTAAGAACTAGAATTTAGAGACATGTGATCTGAGAATGAGACAGTGAAGTTCAATGTTTCAGAGATGGAGCAGCCCTGGATTGTTTAAAGACTGGCCTGGAGGTAAAGGACATTGGAAATATGGGACATCAGGGAATTGTGCATCTAATGTGTTGACTGGGTGGGGCATTTTCATGGGGGTTTGTAATAAACAAAAAGAAATAGCTAAGAACTGCGAATAAAGCAGGTGTTTCAACATCCCTCTTATGATGGTAACTAGGATAAGGGGAGCACAATAAATTATGGTAAAGATAAAAGAATATGATATTCCACTCCAGCCCAGGCTAATAGAACTGTCCGCAGTGATGGAAATGCTCTATGTCTGCACTAATCAAATAATAGCCAGCAGCCACATGTGATACTGAGCACTGGACCAGGACTAGTTTAACTGAGGCACTGAATTTTTAATGCTATTTAATTTTAATTAAGTTTAATTTACATAACCACATTAGGCTAATGGCTATCATTGGACACTGCAGTTCCAACAGATCTGGAAGAACCATGGACAAAAACCATAGGTCAAGGTAGCGTATTGCTGACCTTACCACCAAACTGGAGCACAGAACACAAGTGTCCTCCACTTGTCTTTCCAGGCATCTTACTATCTACCCTACTCCTTTAAGTGCACAATGGCATGGAGACCAAAAGAATAAGTCATTTTTAGGGAGCAGAGAGTAATATATTGTGGATAATTATAAGCTCTTGTTAACCAGGTACTGCTGATAAATATGTGTCGTTGTAGTCTTTGGGTTTTTTGTTTTTTAGATTTTATTTATTTATTTGACAGATGGAGATCACAAGTAGGCAGAGAGGCAGGCAGAGAGAGAGGAGGAAGCAGGCTCCCTGCTGAGCAGAGAGGACCCAGGGTCCCAGGACCCTGGGATCATGACCAGAGCCAAAGGCAGAGGCTTTAACCCACTGAACCACCCAGGCGCCCCTCGTTGTAGTCTTTGTATATGGTAATTATTTTCTGCCAGATGTCTTTTAAGCTTCTGTATCTACAACAGCGATTCCCAAAGTTTGGTTCATGAATGTGGGGGAGGGGGGAAGTCCCAGGATCCTTTAAGGAGGTCCAGGAGATCAAGACCATTTCCAAAATATACTGTGACACGACTTGCCTTTCTTAACTGTGCTAACATTTACAATGATATTACAAAAGATTTTATAAAATGATAGATACACTTGGCACCAATCACAACATTGGCACCAAACTATACAAGTGATTACTACATTTTTCACTGCCAGCACTTAAAGTTAGAGAGCAAGAAAGAGGCAGGAAGAATTTTACTTAGGAATATCTTTAGTAAAGAGGTAAGATTAGATGTGTGGCTCAGTCAGTTAGGCATCTGCCTTTGGCTCAAGCTGCGATCTTGGGGTCCTGGGATCGAGTCCCACATTAGGCTCCCTGCTCAGCAGGGGGTCAGCTTCTCCCTCTGCCTTTCCCCCTTTTCTTCTCTCTCTCACACTCTCTCAAATAAATAAATAAAATCTTTTTAAAAAAGGCACTCGAATGTTTATAGCAGCAATGTCTACAATAGCCAAACTATGGGAAGAACCTAGATGTCCATCAACAGACGAATGGATAAAGAAGATGTGGTATATATACACAATGGAATACTATGCAGCCATTTCAGAAGAAATGAAATCTTGCCATTTGCGACGACGTGGATGGAACTAGTGGGTATCATCTTAACGAAATAAGTCAGTCGGAGAAAGACAACTATCATATGATCTCCCTGATATGAGGGAGAGGAGATGCAACATGGGGGGTTAAGGGGGTAGGAGAAGAGTAAGTGAAACAAGATGGGATTGGGAGGGAGACAAACCATAAGTGACTCTTAATCTCACAAAACAAACTGAGGATTGATGGGGGGAGGGGGGTTGGGAGAGGGGTGGTGGTATTATGGACATTGGGGAGGGTATGTGCTATGGTGAGTGCTGTGAAGTGTGTAAACCTGCGATTCACAGACCTGTACCCCTGGGGATAAAAATATATGTTTATAAAAAATAAAATTAAAAAAAAAACTGCAAAAAAAAATATAGACTTCCAGCTGTAAAATAAATGAGTCATGGGTATGTAATGTAAAAAAAAAAAGGCAGTAAGATTATTATTTTTATTAAATCATGGTTCCTCCTTACTCAACTTTTGAACATTCTCTGTAGCAAAAAGGGAAGTATACAAAAACCACTTATTCTGGACACTAAAATACAATGGTTATATCCCCAAAACATTGTGCAGTTGTTTGAGTTTTGAGATGAACCACCATAGTTTTTAATGAAAATGCAATTGAAAGAATATATGAAAATTAAAATTATTCAGAATTGGGTATTTGGCAGAACTTCTCTGGAAAATGAGCAAAGTGAGCTTATCATTTCAAGGAAAAGAATGGATAGTATATGTTACCAGGGATAAAATTTGAAATTTGGCATGACTGTTGAAATTCTGAAAAATTTTTATTTGCCACTGTAGGCTTGGCCATTTCTCAGTGCTTAAAAGATAGTTCTGCTAATGAATGGGATATTTTTACACTGTATAATGAATGGTGTTAAAAATTGAAAGTTCTGCATAAGTCTATGAATGAATATTTTTCAAACGACCAGTGCACAGTGGTTCATGTAAAATATCAAAATATCAAAATAGGCCAGTGTGTCTTTTAATGAAACAGTATGAATAATTCACTAATACAGTTTCGGATTGCACATCACAACTAGCCTGTAAGAGTTTACCACTTGTCAGAGTGTTAGTATAATATAAAAGAAGGATAAGCTCAATTATCTTATATGGCTATTAAAATTATCTTCCCTTGTTTTATAAATACACTTGTGATTCAGGAATTTCTCTACATCTTCAATCAAAACAATGTTCTGCAACAGATTTAATGCAGAACTGATATGAGAAACTAACATCATTCTGTTAAATCAGACATGAGATTTGCAAAATTGTAAAACAATGGTATTCTGACTTTTTGGGGAAAATGTGGCTATTTCCTATAAAAATATATTTTATGTGGACATCTAATGGGTTTTTATGATTATTTGTAAATCAACTTAAAGTATTTTGTAAACTTCTTTTTTTTAAGATTTTATTTATTTGAGAGAGAGAGAGAGAGCACAAGCAAGGCAGAGGGAGTTGAACAAGCAGACTTCCAGCTGACCAGGGAACCTGACCCAGGGCTCAATCCCAGGACACTGGAATCAAGACCTGAGCCATAGGGAGACAGGTAACCAAATGAGCTACCCAAGCACCCCTAGAAACTTCTTTTTCAAATTATAGCATGAAGAGAGATAAAATTCAGATAAATAAAACCACTTTGGAATCCTCACTTACTTGTAAGAACATAAAGGGGTTTTGAGATAAGGAAGTTTGAGAACTGCTGCTCTAGAAAAATCTGACTGATTCTTCCAGAGCCTAGATCAAACCTCGGTCTTCGAAAACCTTTTCCCAGCCATTTTCTCCCTCCCTATACTGCATTTGTATAGTATTTGTATAATCCATGCTTATAATACATGCCATCGCGGGTGTGTATTTTGTGTGTGAGAGAGACAAAGATGGAGAAACTAATACACAGATAGAATCAAGCAACAGCCTTTTGTATAATGTGCAGGCGATGGTTCCTTTACAGACAAAGACAATGGAGCCAGTGGATAGGGAAAATTAATATTAAATGAAAAATGCAGCACAGTGAAGCAAGAGCATTTGCTTGATGTTAAAAATACTGTTTGTGAAAAAGAGCCAAGGTAAAAGAATTCAACTTAGAAAGCAGTGACTGTGTTTTTCTGTCTATATTGAGAGAGGGTAGAAGTGAGAAAAACTTCATATTGGTGAAATGACAACTAAGGACAATGAGATCATGTTGCATGGCCTCATCCTCCCCTCCCCCTGCCAAAAAAAAGGCATCTCCACCATCTACTAAAAGAATAAAAGAAAGGGGAACTTGGAATCATGGCCACGTGACCATCCTGGCCAGGAAATGAACAGAGATGAAATAAAAGATTTGCATCATGTCAGAGGGAGCGTGGTCATGGTTAATGAGCTCAGATGTTTGTTAGAATCTCCCTGACTTTCTCTTAAAGAGCAGGGCAGAGAAAGCTCCTGAGAGTCAAAGTCAAGTTCAGAACCAACAGAGACAAAGCCATGGGGAAGGGAGCCAGTGAGCCCTCTGGGCAGGCAAGGAACTCTGCTATGAAGGAGTTCTAAAAAGGGCTAGGTTTGTTGGCTTTATTTGCCACATTTGGCTGTACTTTTATGTTTTGTTTTCTTTTCCATTTGGCTGTACATTAAGCATAAAGCAAATGATATGAATAACTTACTCTGGCCAATAATTGGTGTGTATTATGATTTTGATGTCTGGCTAATGTCTAATTTAATTAAGAATAATGAGCAACTTTAGTAATTAGGACTCTAATTATAATGCCTTTATGGGGATAAGGAGTCCTCGGGGTAAAACAAACCCTATGCCTTAGTTCTAAGAAAAACGGTATTTGTGGCTGGCATGTCGTGGAATCTGTTTCATTAGCAATAACCCTTATGTGGCATTGGTGAGGGTCCAGCAGTTCATGTAAATAAGTTATAGTCTTTTATAACAGTTATAAACTGGATCTCCTAAATTAAGTACCATATTGTTTTTGCTTCGTTCGAAAATTAACCCGTGTTTGGTTTCAGTCTTGTGACCCAAAAAAGGAGTTAACATTCCAGTTTGTGTACTTCCACTGATAGAAACTTTTGATTCCTCTTCCGGTTAGCTCTTATATCTTCTGGTGAGCGTTCCATGATTTTCCAAGCCTAGCTGGATGCCTTTCTACTGGGCTCCCATAACTATGTTACCCTCCCTCTTGGGATCTATCATATGGTATTATAAGCACTTACTCATGTATCTGCATCTCTCAGACAAAAAAATTCCTAAAGGAGAAGATATATATTCTAGTTATTGTATCATCCTCATAGCCAGACACAATATCAGGGAAATAGTATATGATTTGTAAATATTTTTGATGAAATTGAACACACAAAAAATAAGAAAGTACTAAAACAAGTCATGAGAGCTTTAACCTAAGGTGGTCTTTCCAAGCTAAATAAAGGGCAAGGTGATATATAGGGACAGGTTTCAATACTTATAGTTGCACATGCAAAGCCTGTAGTCTTTTTTTTTTTTTTAAGATTTTATTTATTTATTTATTTATTTATTTGACAGAGATCACAAGTAGGCAGAGAGGCAGGCAGAGAGAGAGAGTAGGGGAAGAAGGCGCCCCACTGAGCAGGGAGCCTGATGCAGGGCTTGATCCAGGACCCTGGGATCATGACCTGAGCCAAAGGCAGAGGCTTAACCCACTGAGCCACCCAGGTGTCCCAAAACCCTGTAGTCTTTAGTGTGGATGTAGGAGGTTCTGAATGAAGGATTATAGAGACAACTGGCCCTTCCATAGTCTTTTATTATTTAAACATTTGGGATCAATGGTTATCTAACATACACTCACATTTATTGCTGAAATACTTGAAATATTTTGTGTCACCCTCATCCTTATAGGGGACATTCTACTAGCCAGAGAATCTCTAAAACCATAATGAATTGTCATGTGACTCTTTGGATATATATTTAAATCAGGAAAAAGTATTCACCTAATTCACTTCATAGTTATTTTATTTTTTAAAAAGATTTATTTATTTATTTATTTTAGAGAGAGTGAGCTTGAGCAGGAGGGGCACAAAAGGAAGAGAAAATCTCAAGCAGACTCCCTGCCGAGTGGGGAGCCTGACTCGGGGCTTTATCTCAGGACCCTGAGATCATGACCTGAGTCAAAACCAAGAGTTCGTCACTTAACAGACTGTGTCACCTGGGCACCCCTCAGATATTTATAGGTAATTTTATTTTTTTATTTTAATTTTTTAAAGATTTTGTTTATTTATTTGAGAGAGAGAGAGAGAGAGAGATCACACGTAGGCAGAGAATCAGGCAGAGAGAGGGGGAAGCAGGCTCCCTGCCGAGCAGATAGCCGAATGTGGGGCTTGATCCCAGGACCCTGAGATCATGACCTGAGCTGAAGGCAGAGGCTTAACCCACTGAGCCACCCAGGCCCCCAATTTATAGGTAATTTTAAATGATATTTTTAAATATGCATTGCCTGCTGTTAGCACATTACTCAAAGGTTATAGAAGAATATACATAACAGAGGAAGCCTCCTTCCCTTCCACATTGCTTGTCCTCATATCTCGATATGCTCAAGGCAAATGCTGATGAAGATTTTATAGATTATTTGTAAAATGGGAAATGAAGTTAGAATATATGTGTGTGTGTGTGTGTGTGTGTGTGTAATGGGAAATGAAGTTAAAATATATATATGTGTGTGTGTGTGTGTGTGTGTGTGTGTGTATATGATTTTTTTTAATTTGACAGAGAGAGAGAGAGATCACAAGTAGGCAGAGAGGCAGGCAGAGAGAGAGGGGGAAGCAGGCTCCCTGGTGAGCAGAGAGCCCGATGCGGGGCTCGATCCCAGGACCATGAGACTGTGACCTGAGCCGAAGGCAGAGGCTTAACCCACTGAGCCACCCAGGCACCCCTAGATAGAATATATTTTTTTAAATACGTTCTCTCCTGACCCTTCTTGTTGGCTTACTTTCTCTTATTAGTTGATGCCATAATATCAGATAATTTCTCTTACACTATGTTTCATATCTACAACTTATTATACAATATCTGTCTTTTCTCCTGGAGTGTAATTTTCAGAAAGGATGGGAAGAAATGTGCATCTTATTTCCAGGTGGGCTACCACCCTTGCATTACCTTGCACAAATCTGATATGTAAGATGTCTGGGTGAAAGAATGGGAAATGAGCAAGTGTGGGTGAATCTATAAGACCAAACCAAAGAAAGAAAGAAAGAAAGAAAGAAAAAGAGAGAGAGAGAAACAGTAGTAAGTCTTTCAAAAAGAGAGAATAAAATTCAAGGAATTGTTTGCATAGTGATAGAGTTGCTGGTGAATCATTCCGGGATAATGAGCAAACCCAAGATTAATAACAGCTGGAAGCACGAGTAGTCTGGGAGCAGATGGTGCAGAAGGAAGAGGTAGTAATACCAGATCCAAAAGCTGGGCTGTGTAAGGGGAGCTAGAACCATGGCCATCAGTGGTTGGGGTGCAGCGGGGCTGGGTGGGGGCTGTTCTACAGGAGCTCAGGAGATGCAGCCACTACCAAAGATGTTGCCACAGTGTCTAACCATCCCATAAGAGAGGAAGAAAGACTCCAATTTCTCTTATTCTCACCTCCCTGTTTTCACCTTTGCCTAAACCTGCCAAGAAGCCAGTTGGCAAGAGAAGCTAGCTGGCAGGAAAATGGTGTTCCCTGTGATGTAGAACAGAGCGAGGGTGAAAAGCACAGAAAAGGGATTAGTGAAGTAACAAATACCCAGTGCAACTGACCCTGTAAGTACCCCGCAGACTGATCTCCGACAGAGCCAGCCCATGGCCAGTAAGACACAAACTAATTCAGTGTCGATGAATTCAGCGTAGATTTCTTTTCTGGCATTAGTTATTTCAAGAGAACAAGGAGCAAAATATGTCTACTTTAAAATTAAAGTGGGGAAATGAAAAGGCACAGATATTAAATCTATGCATACTCATAAGATGGCACAGTGTATGAGAAAACACATACTAAGTAATTAATAAAATGAGTTATATCCGTACACAACAGAGAATCATGGTGAGAGTAATCATTTCTGACATGTAGAATGTGTAAGGCTGCTAGAAACACAAAGAATAGAATAGGAGAAGTATTTTAAGACTTTTGTGGGAAACATTTATAGCTTCTGGGATGTAAAAATGCATGATCATAAAAGATCCTGTGTTTTTCTGACATCAACTTTATGGCCCAAGTAATAGATTTCAGCCATCAGAGGAAACATTCCAGACCCTTTTTTCATTGTTTCATTATTACAGAGCTGGAAAGAAAATGTGAAAAACAGTTTGTCAATTGCATAAATATGGAGTGTTTTTAATAAGTATTCTCTGTGTCTAGAATAGAGAAAACATTATTAGGGTAAGAAAGATGAGGCCCAACTCTTGGAGATATATATCTATATATATCTATATCTATATATATATCTATATTACAGATACACATCTATATATATAGATAAATATTACAGATACACAGATATATATCTATATATATACACAGATATATATCTGTGTATCTGTAATATTTGGTGCAAGGTGTTCAAGGAAAGAAGTGAAGAACACAGGTGATGGCTTATTTTTATCTCCTGGTAAAATCTCCTATGAAAAACAAAGTAATGCAAGACAAGTAAATTATTTGAACTTATACCACCCAGGTCTTTGAGTGGTGTACTTTAACATTTCTGGACACCTGATGCGAGGTCACCAAGTAAACGATCAATTGGATATATGAAGTATTGCAGGTGGGAATTTTATTAGAGTTCATAAAATAAAATGTTTTCATTGTACAGGTGAAAAATTGAGACCAAGAAAGGACAGAAACATTCAAGTTTATAGATGCATGACAGATAATGGAGTTCCTGTTTTTAGTTTTTGTTTCTTTCTACTTTTTTTAAGATTTTATTTATTTGAGAGAGAGAGCACAAGCAGTGGGGAGAAGTAGTGGGAGAGGGAGAAGCAGGCTCCCTGCTGAACAAGGAGTCCAATGAGGGACTCCATGCCAGGACCCTGAGATCATGACCTGCGCTGAAGGCAGATGTTTAACCGACTGAGCCAGCCAGGTGCCCTTGTTTTTTTTTTTTTTTTTTTTTTTTTTTTTTTTAAGATTTTATTTATTTGACAGAGAGAGATCACAAGTGGGCAGAGAGGCAGGCAGAGAGAGAGATGAGGAAGCAGGTTCCCTGCAGAGCAGAGAGCCCGATGTGGGACTCGATCCCAGGACCCTGAGATCATGACCTGAGCTGAAGGCAGTGGCTTAACCACTGAGCCACCCAGGTGCCCCCTTGTTTTTGTTTTTTAACTCTGAGTTAAAGTGGTAGGTAAGGCTACTGAATTCGTAGTCCTTCAGCCTTGGGGTTAATTCAGAACTCTGCTACTTCTTGTGCTGAACTTTCACATGTAGTTAATTAAGTTCTTTTACCTCAGTGTTCTCATCTGTACTTGGGGATAAACATCATGGAACTTAGGGTGTTTAGAAGGATGGAATGAACTAATGCATCTAAAGCACTGAGCAGAGTACATAGTAAGGACATGACAGATATTATATTTTTCTTGTTCTGCCATACCCCAGACTTTCCATCAACCTCTTATTATCTAAGCTGTTGAGTGGTAAATATGGTCTAAATTTCTATGGTGATCTCTAAGGAGCAAGGGGACAACAGTCATTCACAATTTCCTGGGATATTTTCTTTAAAACCCACTCTAATAACTTCCCACCATCGTTTTATTATTTTTTTTGTCCAAACCAACAATCTAGATTTATTATTTCTTCATTACTCCTTCATTATTTCTTCATTACTCCATTAATTATTTATTATTTCTTCGTTACTCCCATTATCCAAACAGAGCAGGCTACTCAGCAGCAAACTGACCACTGGAATTTTTAGTCTGTTTGGACAAGGAACTTTGTAATTGGGCCTTACTTAAAGGTGTAGAAACAGGGAGAGTTCACTGAAGACAACACTTTTAGCTACATGGTTTTTACATGGGGGCATGGATGTGAGGGACAGTGCCACATCGATCAATACAAAATAAGTAAGAGAAGGCAGTGAGTATTCTGTGAGATGCTTTGTACATAATTGGTGCTCATAAGTTTCTGTTATAATGAACTGGATTAAAAGATATGGAGTTGGAATATGTTCCAGGCATGGTTTTCCTAGAGAATGTAGCAAACTTCTTGAGGACTTTGCAGATACCTAGCATTCAGTCAGAAATAAATAAATAAATTTTATATATATGCCAAAGTGAGGGCCTTGATAGGAAGGGTGGGTGCATGAGACTAAGGATGGTTATATAGAGGTAGAGGCAGTTGAAATAGACCAACTCCAAGATTCTCCTGAGCCCTCAAGTCCTGTGGACTTAGTGTACTCTGCTTTATTAGAGAAAAATGGTCACCCGTGTTCGAAGATGGAAGTGTGGCAATTGCTTTTCAGGACAGTCTTGACCTATTCAGGATTATCCCTCAACTACGATCCTTGCCACCATACCTATAATTTTTTTTTAAGATTTTATTTATTTATTTATTTATTTGTCAGAGAGAGAGAGAGAGAGAGAGAGTGCAAACAAGCAGGCAGAGTGGCAGGCAGAGGCGGAGAGAAGCAGGCTCCCTTCCGAGCAAGGGGCCCGATGTGGGACTTGATCCCAGGACCCTGGGGTCATGACCCCAGCTGAAGGCAGCTGCTTAACCCACTGAGCCACCCAGGCGTTCTGCCGCCATACTAATAATTGTGTCCAATCTGAGCATGACTTGAAAATGGAAAAGTTCATTATGTGAAGCCAAGAGAGGAATGTTTTGCCAAAGGAACTATCAGAGCTGGCTAATATGACATGCTTCATATATGCCAAAAAGAATTGGAGAGTAGCCCTGTGAGTGGACACTAAAGGTACTGAACCAGAAGGGACCATTATGGATAAGAGAGAGTTTTAATAAGAGACAAAAACTTAAAGCACAAGTTTCATGCCTCAGGAATTAACCTCTGGGCACAGGCCTTTGGAGATGATCTTCCTATGCTTCTCAGACCACTCTTAGAAACTTGCAAAAGGCGATGACCCACCTTGTGTGAGTTAGAGATGGCAGAACAGCTATGGGAGTGTGTAAGAATGGTTCCACAGCCTCGGAGAAGAGCAGGTGTTGGAATGAATCTGTTAGGTAAAATTGGAAGAGACTCCAGTTGAGAATGCCAAAGCAACAAAGGAAGTGCTGGTGCACACCAGCATTCTCTGTATGACAGGATTGACAGTGGATAATTCTGTCACTTAATGAGGTTAAGAATATCCCAGAATAGCCAAGGTCAGGGAGCAGCACTTAACATTGGTGTCATGACCAGAAAGCACATCTGAGTCAAAATGGCAGCCTTGAGACCTCTGACAGCTGGCTCATCTTTGGAGATGACTCCTAAAACATGGTGTCCTCAGAGGCAACCAAGAATATCTGTTTCATATATGTAGACTTGGTGGTGCAGTTCATGTTTAAGAGATCTTGGTGAGACCAGACTAGGTCATAGTAAGAGGCCAGTCTTCTGAAACTGTGTCATGGACTGAATGATTGCGTCCCTCCTGCAGTTCATATGTTGAAGCCCTATGTCCCACTGTGATGGTATTTGGAGATAAGGCTTTTGGAATATAATTAGAGTTAGATGGTTAGATGAGGTCATAGGGCAGATTAGGGCCCTCATAATGAGGTTACTGCACTTATAAGAAGACACTCTGGAGAGGCTCACTCCTTTGCTCTCTGTCTTTCCCTCTAAGGACAGCGTGAGATGTGGGCCACCTACAAGCCAAGAGAAGAGTCTCAGAATGAATTTACCTTTCTGGCATCTTGATCTTCGACTTCCCAGCCTCTGGATGGAGAAACAAACGTCTGTCATTTAAACCACCAAGCCTGTAGTATTTTGTTATTGCATGTTTTCTTTACACACCTCTGCTTTCCTCACATCCTTCCATGCTCCCCTTGGGAGTACTCTCTCAGTCAAGAATCTCTGTCTCAGGCTCTCCTAATGTGGAACCCAACTTAGGATAATAACGTTTATTGAGTCTGTACCAGACATGCCCACATCGTATACAGTGGTGAATAAGACAAGTATTTCATGGCTTCATCGGGCTCAGAGCCTAGTGATCTCATCATTTACTAAGCATTTTATTAATGGGATTTGACAGTTATTTATAAGAATACTTCTTTTTTTAATTTATAAAAATACTTTTGGTCATTTTATAACATCTTTTAAAGCTTTTATTGGCTTCTGGATGTATTGTTTTTTGATCAGATAATACACCAAATACTATCTTACTTATGGAAAATGTACTAAGAGCTTAATACATTTTATATATATTCCAGAAATAGTCAAAGATGAAGTATATTAACTGACTTCTCAACCTGTTCTTGTTATGCTTTTCTGCTCTTGTTCCAGAGGTGCCACATTTTCTTGTTTCTCATTGATATATCTAAATGGGTTTCTTTTATAAAATCATTTCCTCTGGTTTCTTCCTTAAATTATTTCTTCAAGCATCCTCTTTAGTATTTTTCAAATTAATTTTTGTTTTACTTGTTTTGCAGCATTTAGTAAGTCCCTCTATTCTTTGGTGCACACTCTCTCTTTCTCTCCCTCTCTTTTTCTCTCTCTCTCTCTCTCTGCTGCTGCTGTTCCCCATCCTTATTTGAGAAGATAGGCTCCCCATCTCAGTGTTTGCCAGCAATCACAGACTATCAGTTGCCCTGTTCTTTCCACATTCCTTTTGGGGACTACTGAGGATCTAAGTACGTATTTCAGCTATAACCAGAAAGCACATCGTGATATGTGAGTCCTGGCTCATTCTTGGCACTTAAGTTGGTGTATTTCTGCCTTAAGAGATGGTCTTATTTTACCCTCCACAGTCTTATATATCAAACTTAGAGAAGTACATGTCATGTGAAAACATACAATTTCTAGCATGCAGAGCTAAGTCTTGGTCTTTTCCTGGCTCAGTTAATTTGACATCTGAGGGCTCTACCCTCCTGCCTGGGACTCAGTTTGCCCCCACTTTTATGTCCTCTTCCATAGTTGCTCTGTTATCCATCAACCACAGCCTCTGCATAGAGGAGGACCCATGCAGGTGGGCATAGTTGTGTCCTGATCACACAAAGAAGAAATGCTCAACAGTGGTGAAGATTGCTTTTGTTCCATATTTTTGTTAGTGGTCTGGCATCTAATTTTGAAAAGAAAATTTAGGGAGGCAGAATCATCAAACACCAAGGACAAAAAAAAAAAAAAGAAAAAAGAAAAATTCAAAACACAATCAGCTAATTGCATATTTAATTGCATAATTAACATATTAAACAATTTTGAGATATTTAAAGTAGTGTTAACTTCAGCTATCTTTTCCCAAAGGACAGACACACTCACACTCACCAAATACCCTGAGAGCACTTCTTGGGAATATAGCCAGCTACACTCCACCTGCTCCATCCCCCAGTGAAAACCCTTCCCACATGTCTTTGAAGTCTTTCATTTTATGGATCTATCATGGAGACTGGAGAGGTCTAATGGTGTAAAACTCTACAGAAAAATGCAAATGCTGTGAGATACTGTACAATGTCGAGTTGCATCTGCCATTATAAAATACTAAGATGAGAACACTTAAATAGAAAGAATAAGCCAGCACAGCATGGAAAGAAACTTGAGCATCTAATGGAGTTTCTAAAATAATTAACATATTAAACAATTTTAGTGTGTTCTTTTCAAGTTAATCAGCAGTGCAATTCACTATTCTTGTATAAAAGACATAACCATGGGAGTTAAACATAATTCAACAGCATTTTAAAAAATAGTTATTTCCAGCTATCATTGTGTTGCCTGATCCCTTTTATTTGCCTGTTCTTGCTTGTAGAAAAAACATTTGGCGCAGTTACGGACACTAATGGTGTCCAAATATGTTTAATAGCTTAGAAGGAGAATATGAACCAGGTGTGCATGATGGGAAACTTATTTGTACGATTTAAATGTGAGAGTTAAAGAAAGAAAACTAAGAGAAAAATATGAAATTTTAGGTATCTGTAGAAATGCGTTACTTTGATCATTTAAATTCACCAAAATTCTACTGTTTGTAAGTAATTTATTAAATAAACTGGATATGAATGCAATCATATTCCAGGATGGGCATGTGGGTGGGAGAATGAGCCAGAAGATATACCCTATATTGTAAAACACACGTACACATTATTTTCCTGCAATAACTATCGGCTTGGGACCAAGGCTGGGACCCTAGTTCACACTTCTCCTAGAGGGAAAGACTTCCTACACGGTTTTTGTAGAGTCTTGCAGGTGGGACCCCTACTGGTGGGCCAGTCATATGTGAGCAGACATGATCGGCTTTGTAGTGTGTATAATAAGGTAGGGTGAGGTAAAACATGGCACTTCCACATAGGGACAGTGGACAAGTGTATGACACAAAGCAGTGGTACAGAATGTGAGGAACAGCCAAGGTCTGAAGGGAAACGTGGGGAGAACAGAATAAACAGAACCCAGGCAGGCTTTTGTCAAGGACTGTGACTTGGGGACCCAGCCAACCCTCCAGGCAATATGCTAAAGAAATATTCTTCCTCTTGGGACACATGGGTGGCACATTTGGTTAAGCTGCAGGTGTTGGCTCAAGTCATGATCTCGGGGTCCTGGGATCGAGCCCTGCATTAGGCTCCCTACTCAGCGGGGAGTCTGCTTCTCCCTCTGCCTCTGCCCCTCCCTCTGTTCAGACTCATGCTCTGTCTCTCTATTACTGGTCTCAAATAGATAAATAAAATCTTAAAAAAAAAAATTCTTCCTCTCGTCCCTATCATCTGAACCAGTGTAGAAGGCAGACAACAAAGGAACGCATGGATGCTGTCCAGGCAGGTAAGTCTCCCAGGAATAGATCATTGCAAAAACTAGTGAACGGTTTGTCTGGTTTCATTAATGCGATCTCTTGCCCTGGTGACTACCTCATCAGGCTCCATTCGTCACCTCTCTATCCCTCACCTGTCGTCCAGCACGCGTTCTGTAGCAGCAGAATCAGCAAGGTAGAAAGTCATGGGGGAGCTCTGGTTTAATTTCACAACTTTACTAGGGTTAGGCTTCCAAAATTGACCAAAAAGATTCTAATGTACGTATTGGGTCAAAAATCGAAAGGATCATATGAAAATAATTTTATGACTGGATTTAGGGAAACCCTCTATCTTCCCACAGTTTCCAAGCCTGGAAACATACGTGTTATCAGGTAAATGAGAAGTCGCTCATACCCCCAACTGGAATCAATACTGTGTAACTTATTGATTTGTAGGCGGCACCTCGTAAAACAATAAATAAGTAAAAATCCTGGGGCAGGAGCAAATGGAGTCCAGTGGTGACATTATTGCAGAATTTGGTACCCAGTGCGGTTTTCACACCATCCCGACCATCCGGTTCGCTTGGCTATAAATTACCTGGCATTCAGCTTATCTCCAGAGAAGCCAACTGCATGTTACCTTGTGCTGGAGCCTGGTGACATGCCAGTGGAGTCTAAGTCACACTTTTCTGTTTGTGTGCTGCTGCACCGAACAGCTCAGAAATGTCGAGAATGTTACTGAGCTGCCAACGTGTCAAAGGCATGGGGGAAAGTACATGGCAAAAAGCTTTCCCTTTTGTTTTCTCAGTTTCATTAGTGTATTCTGAGCCCTTTTTATGGCTCCAGATGGGCAACACTTGAACAATTGCTTTTCTTGCATAGAAAACATTGTCATGCCCTTGTGGCAGGGAAAGTCCCATTGTTTATAGTGTCGACTGTTCTCCGCTGTGGAATTATGAACACAAACCTTTGAGTGGATTCAGTCTAATCCTTAAAAAATCTGACATAGCCACAATCTTGGAAGTTTTTTAAAATAAATCTTGGTCTGAACTTGAGAATGGGAAATTTCTCTTAAGTAATTCTAATGAAAGAGAACCCTCCCAACCCCCCCCTCCACCCCCCACATTCCCAAAGACTGTAATGAATAAAGATTGAGTTCAGTTATCAGGCAGCTAAAAATAAGCAAATTCTCCCCTTTACGTATCTGACCTAAAGCAGAAAATACACTAGTTTTTGGCACTGGAAGACAGCAAAGAGGATTGGAGGTGCATGGTATGAAAGACTAGGAGTCAGGAAGCTCTACACTGTATGAGTAAGCTCAGTGAGCAGGAATGAGGACACTTGCTTTGTGCTGCTGGACGTCCCACAACAGTTGTGTGATCTCAATTAAGGCTCCTAACCTTAAAGTGAGGATAATGGTACTTCCCCACTCCAGTTTTATTGCTTGATACTGGGCCTCGAGGGAGATGATGAGACATTAGGCAGTGGTTGGAAAATAGTAGGGATCTATACAAATACAGCATGAATAAGAATAACGGAACAAAATTTGTTATTTGAAAAAATACATGAGCATAATATACTCCAGAAACACAGAACAGGATTTCTGATAAAGTCCTCCTATACCGAATAATCACACTGTATAGAATCAGTTCTTAGGAAAAGCAAAACATGATCAAGTGTAATCATCATTCAAAGCTTTTGGAACAGATCTTACAAAATTGTGTTCCATGAAATTCTTGAAGCAGAATACTTAACAGGTGTTATGTTAAAAGAAAAAGGAAGAGAAGGAAGAAAAAGGGAAGGGAAGGGAGGGACCAGACATAGAAAGCATAGGATTCCATAGTCAAATCAAGTCTGGAAACTAAAACTTGTGAGACATTTCAGACTTTCATATCCTGATATTTACCTTATCATATGTAAGAGGAGTACATAGTACACCATGTTTCAATTTTTTTTTAATTGAAACTGTTAGAATATACTTTGAAAAATTGCTGTTGTAGAGGGGTTTACTTAATCAGGCGATTCTGAAAAGCAGCCAAGTCCTGGATCAAGGGAGGTGGCACATTCCTTGATGCAAAGAGAAAATCAATCAGAACAAACAAAAAGAGTAACAGTGACTAACAGTTGTTCAGTAATTCACAGTTTATAAAACGTTTCCACATAATTATCTCTGTTGATTCTCAATTCACTTTTGCAAATAGGTACTGTAAGCACACTGGTGGCGTTTCAGTGTCTAAGATCACAGAGCTAGGGACAGGATAAGAGTTTCAAACCAAAGGTGTCTAACTTCAGATCTACTCAGTTTCCACTACTGCCTGCTGCTTTATTGTTTAGAAAGAGTAATCAAGACAGAGTAACACTTTGTACCAGTCCTTTGAAAACACCAAATAAGAGATAGAGACTTTTCCTTCTATTAGATCCTAAAAACCCCACGGCAAAGTAGTTTTTAAAGGAAACTCTCTAGGGAGCCTTTTAGACATCTAGAGGGTTGATATGAGTGGCATTTAATGGGATGAGGGAACGCTCTGCTGTCCCACTGTGCTACGTGGGAAGGGGCTGAGCCATTTTCAGATGCCCTGCTAAACTGTTAGTTGAGCTGGGGCTAAGCACAGTGGAAATACCGTCTGATAGGATTTTATACATTCTAAAATTCAAAAGGTTTTACAAAAATTATGTGAAACAGTAATGTAGAAGGCATTATGCTGAAATGTCAGTATGGAATAAAGACGCTGTCTTAAATTGATCAACACGGAGCATTCTTCCCTTTTAATTGTAGCATTTACAAATACATGCTGGGTTGAAAATGGTTTCAAAGAATTAGAGGGGCACCTGGGTGGCTCAGTCAGTGAAGCATCCAACTCTTGATTTTTGGCTCAGGTCAGGATCTCAGGGTCAGGAGCTTGAGCCCCATGCCTGGCTCTGCTCAGCGTGGAGTCTGCTTAAGACTCTCCTTTTCCCTCTGCCCTTGCCCCCACCTCTCTCTTTCTCTCTCCAAAAAAAAAAAAAAAAAAAAAAAATTAAAACATCTTTATCAAAGAATTAGAAGTTACTGTAAAAGAAATGAAAGAGCTTATAAGTATGGAAAAGTATATTGAGAAAAATTTAATTTAATTAGAGCCAATATTATTAAAATAGCAGATATATCAAGACTTTGATCAAATTTCAGTAGTGACAGATGGTTAAAAATATTTTCTATGTTGCCATCCTATACACATATATGCAATTTTTGTGAAATATAACATTAAGAAATCTATGTTATGAAGTTATGTACTAATTATTTTTCTGTATTACCAAGTTAACAGTTTCTTTTCTATCTTATTCTGGTGCTGTCCTTGGATGTCTCCTATATAGCTTTTCTAGAACTTGTAGTATTGATGCTTCCTTTTTCTGATCCCTGCTGTCTTTCAAAGGATATGGTCATCAAGACTTTTAAAATACTAGAGATAGGGGCGCTTGGGTGGCTCCGTGGGTTAGAGCCTCTGCCTTCGGCTCAGGTCATGATCCCAGGACCCTGGGATCGAGCCCCACATCGGGCTCTCTGTTCAGCGGGGAGCCTGCTTCTCTTCCTCTCTCTCTGCCTGCCTCTCTGACTACTTGTGATCTCTGTCTGTCAAATAAATAAATAATTTTTTTTTAAAAAGTACTAGAGATTGCCCACAGGCCTCAAGATGTAGGAGCTTTTAACATAGGAGAGATGGTTCTTATCATATCTCATGATTACACAGTGCTTTCGAAAAGAGTTAGTTTTGGGACAGCTAATGTTCTTTTGACCTATTTGTATCATTCAAGGGTCCATGTGTGACCAAGTGTCAGAAGGTCTGATTCCAGTCACTTCTTAATTCTGGGTAATCTCTCTGAACTCATTGTCTATATCAGTAAGATTAAAAGATTTGGATTATATGGTTTCTAAGGTCATTTCTAATCCTGAAATTCTAAGATTCTCTAAAATGTCACTGTAATGAGTGTTTTACATTAGGGTACAAACACCTGCTTATTTTATGACGTTGACTATTCTGACACATGAACTCTGATAATAATATCTGGTCTTTAAATGGTATTATCATTTATGTACACACCTGAACTCTTCAGGAAAATAACACAGACGACGACCACTTGGTTTCCTCTTAGGTGAAACATTCCTCTAGTTTATTTTTTCTTCAGCCTAGCAAAATGCATCATTCCCAGATTAGGCATGACTTTTAAGTATATTTCAAAACCTATTAGAATGAACTCTTGCAAATGACGTAGACTCAAAATCTTAAAATCCAACTTGACGTCTTTTACACCAATGTCTCGAATCAGTTGCCAGAGCCTGTAGCTGATACCGCCTTCTCACTCCTGAAAAGCCTATGGATTATTTCCAATCCAGCCTCATTATTCCTCCCAAGTGTACGCCCTGAGGCTCTATCCACTGGGCGTCCAAGGCAAACATCCTAACTGGATTACTGACTGTCTTTCTCTCTCTCTCTCCCTGCCCATTTCTGTCCATTTCAGAACACTTTAACCTTCAACTTCAGAGCTTGTGAATTGCAAAACCCCAGAGAGCATTGTGCACATACACACTGTGTGTACTTGCCAGACTCCACGGTTTAACTCACATGCTCTCTAAGAGATGACACCCTCTTCATGTAATTATAGAACTCCTCCTAGGTGGGTCATACCTATCTCAGAGAGCTCTCCCTGCCATCACAACATACCAGAGGCTGGATGGCTTAAACAACAGAGATTTATTTTCTTGTAGTTTTGGAGGTTGACAAGTCGGAGATTGGGATGCCAGCAGATTTGGCTCCTAGTGAGAATTCTCTTCTTGGCTTGCAGATGCCTGGCTGCCTTCGTGCCGCTTCCTGACAAGAAAGGGCCTGTCCTTGGTGCTTGTGCAGAGAGAGGCAGAGGAAGAGAGAGGGAGGTAAGGAGTTGAGGGAAAGAGGAGAAGGGAAGGGTGAGAGACAGAGAAGTATTGAGAGAGGGCTTCTTCTTTTTTTTTTTTTTTTTTTTTCAAAACTAAGGAATTCATTTTTAATGAATATGGGAAAAGAGTCAAAAGTCACATAGTATAATATACTTTTTTAAAAGTTTTGTTTAATTTTATAAAAATGTAGATGTGTTGCTCAGGAAAAAATCACTGAGAATATATAATACGTGTTTAATATATTGTTTAACATTGGGTCACTGTGATGAGAGAGGGCTTCTTCTTAAAGGGCGGTCCCTAATCCTGTCATGAAGGCCCTTTCTCATGACCGCAGGTAACCCCAGTTACCTCCCAAAGGCCCCATCTCCAAATAACACTGGGCTTAGGGTTCAAACATAGGAATTTTGAGGGAACAACAAACAGTCAATAACACTGGGCTTCAGCAACCCCCCCAGATTGATCTCCTCACATGCAAAACACATTCATTCCATCCCAGCAGCCCCCAAAATCTTAACTTGTCCCAGGATCAGCCCTACAGACTCAAGTCCAAAGTCTTATTCCGGTATCATCGGAATCAGGTATGGGTGAACCCGGATGCATAATTCATCCTGAAGCAGAACTGCTCTTTAGATGTGAACTTTTTGAAACCAGACTCATGGTTACTGTGCTTCCAACATATGGTGGTGGCACAGCCATAGGACAGACATTCCTATTCCAAAAGGGAGGAATACAAGGAAATGGGGATCGGTCCCCAGCAAGTCCCATATCTAGTAGGGCAAATTTCATTTCATCAGATGTTAAAGCTCGACAATATACCAATCCTTTTTGGTTCAGTGCTCCACCCTACAGGTCGGCAGGGGCAGTCTTCCCACCTCTGTGGCTCCACTGGGGGCATTACACCCCTAAGGCCATGGGCTGCCTGGCCCTGTGGCTTTGCGAGAGGGACTCATCCCCAAGTCTTTGGTTGAACCCTATCCAATCTGTTAAAACCAAGGTGGTGTCGCAGATGAACTCTGAACTGCCTTTGGTCCTTCTTCCCCTTTCTTGAAGGAGAGTACAAGTTCATACCCTAATAACGCTATGACCCAATCCTATAGGATCTCACAAGTCAGACAGACTTCCTTTACTTCGTCCCATCTCCATCCCTTTCAGTTCAAACTGGGTGTGTTCAATTTATATAAGCCTAGCTGTACCTTTGGTGTTTTCTTTGGAATGCACTTATTTATTATTTATTTTTGCAAAATGGTCAAGCTTATAGTTTTCTTAATGTTTAAGTCCCGGTTCCTTTTTTACCTAATAATTCCTCCTTCAATTCATCTCTCTCTCCTTGAGTTACACTGTAAGCAACCAGGAGGAAGCAACTGTTCCTTTGATGTTTTGCTTAAAAATCTCCTCTATTAAATATCCACTTGCATCGCTCCCAAACTCTCCCTCTACAAAACAGGAAGAGTACCAAAAGGATTCAAAGAAGTCCTTTGCCCCTTTATAACAAGGATCGCCTTTCCTAGTTTCCTTTTTTATTTTTTTAAGATTTTATTTATTTATTTGAGAATGAGAGTGAAAGAGCGTGAGCACAAGCAGAGCTGGGGCAAAGGGAGAGGGAGAAACAGGCTCCCCTCTGAGCAGGGAGTCTGATGTGGGACTTGATCCCAAGACCATGGGGTCATACCTGGGTCGGATAACTGACTGGGCCACCTAGCTGCCCCTCCTCCAGTTTCCAATATGATGTTCCTTATTTCCATCTGAGACTCACCAGAATGACCCATCATGTCCATATTTCCACAAACATGCTGTGCACGAGTATTTGTACACTCTCTAAGAGGATGGAGCCTTGCTTTCTAACTCTCTTCTTTCTCGGTTCCGACCAGAATAGCCCTAATATCCACAGTTCTAACATGAACCTCAAAACCCCTCTAGCCTCCTCCCCTCACCCAGCTCCAAAGCTGCTTTCACATTTTTACATATTTTTTCCAGCTCTGTCCTCCTTCTCAGTGTCAACATCCATCTTCAACTATGATTTGACTCAGTTATCCCACTTCTGGAAATATATCCAAAGGAAATGAAATCAGGATTTCAAAGACTTATCCATACTCTCCCATATTTACTATAGCTAAGATATGGAAACAACCCAAGTGTTATTCAACAAACAAATGAGTAAAGAAGATCTCTCTCTCTCTCTCTCTCTCTCTCTCAGTGGAGTTTTATTCAGCCATGATAAAGAATCAAATGCGGGGCGCCTGGGTGGCTCAGTTGGTTAAGCGACTGCTTTCAGCTCAGGTCATGATCCTGGAGTCCCGGGATCGAGTCCCTCATCGGGCTCCCAGCTCTACAGGGAGTCTGCTTCTCTCTCTGACCTTCTCCTCGCTCATACTCTCTCTCACTGTCTCTCTCTCAAATAAAAAAAAAAAAGAATCAAATGCTACCATTTGTGACAAGTTGGGTCAATCCTGAACTAAGACAAATCCCGAAATAAGTCAGACAAAGACAGAAACTGTGTGGTATCAATTAAATGTGGAACCTTTAACAGCTGAGCCTGTAGAAAGAGACAGTAGAGTGGTGGTTACTAGTGGTGGGGCCTGGTGAAAAAGGGGAGATGTTGGGCAAAGGGTGCCGACTTTCCATTATGAGATGAGCAAGTTCTGGGGATGTAATGGTGCAGCATAGAGACTGTAGCTCATGACACTGTATTACAGTCTTGAAAGTTTCCCAAAGAGAAGATTGTAAATGTTTTCACTGCAAGAAAGAAATGGTAATCATGAGACAGGATGAAGGTGGTCAGCGGCCTTTGTTTTACGACATCTTTGAAACCACCACACTGTACGCCCTAAGCTTACATAGCGTTATACGTTGCATATCTCACTAGAGCTGGAAAAACTAAACAAAACAAAATCTATCTTAGTCTGGGCTTCCATAACAGAATACTATAAGCTAAGTGACTTAAAGAACTGATACTTCTTTTCTCACACTTTTGGAAGTGAGGAAATCCAAAATCAGGGTGGCAGCCAATTCAGTTCCTAGGGAGGATTCACTCCCTGGCTTGCAGATGTCTGTCTTCCCACAGTGGCCTCACATGGCCTTTCCTTGGTGCACACTCCTAAAGGAGACCTCTCTCTCTTCCCCTCCTTATAAAGCCACTAATTCCGGGGCACCTTGGTGGCACAGTGGGTTAAGCGGCTGATTCTTGCCTTTGGCTCAGGTCACGATCTCACAGTGGTGGGATTGAGCCCCTTGTCGGGCTCCATGCTCAGAGCAGAGTCTGCTTGAGTTTCTCCCCCTCCCCTCCCTCCCCTATGTTATTTCTCCCTGCCCCCCAGAATAAATAAATGAAATCTTTAAAAAAAAAATAAAACCAGTAGTGTTATTCTGAGGTCTCACTTTCATGAACTAATTTAAGTCTAGCTACCTCCCAAAGGCCCCATCTCCAAACACCATCACACTGGGGAGTGAGCCTTCAACTTAGGAATGCATTGGGGACACAAACATTCAGTCTACAACAATATTATTTGAAGCTTGAGTTGAGGCTTGGGCCAAAGCACTAAGCAAGTGGGATTAAAAAGTACAAGCAGCATACCAATTAGAGTAGTAGCTTCTTTATGGACCCCAATTATTGTATCAAGGTCCACAAGCTCAGACTGGCAGGGTGTCTAAGTCCTTATACTCAGCATTATACAGAATGCCTAGACTCTTTGCAGAGTTGGGTCATCCCATGCCAGTTTTCAGACGAGGAGCTAAAACTTCATATTCTAACTGGCCATACACAGTGGATGACCTTGCTGACCATCTTGTACCTGGAAGGACCCCGCTTTATTTTCCTGAAGGCCAGAATATTCCATAAATAGAGGGAGGGGTACAACAGCTGCTAACTTCTCTGTCCACCTTGATTTTATGAAAACCACTAATTCCTCCCGGCTCACTCTTACTTGCTTTCTTGGGGTAGGGGGGAGCAAAAACTAAGACAAAAACCTAAGGATCCTGAAACGTACAGCAATAGCTATCACCAAGTACTTATGAAAATTAATTGGGTGCGTGAATGATGGAGTAGAATTTTCAATGATCTTAGGGCTAGGAGGGTGTATTGTTTTCTATGCAATGATCAAGTTTGTGTTGGTTGTAGTTGAATCGCCTTCTAGGGAACGAGGTAGCTAAGCTGTTAAATGGTGCACCGTGGCAGGTGGCCAAGTTTTAAAAACACCTCTTTGGCACATCTGTAAGAGTCCCAGAGTACCGAAAGTCTCAGGTTCTCTCTTCACTTGGCCCAGAAGTTTGAAGCTGAGAGGCAGAATGGGATGTCAGGCACGGGTCCCAGGGATTCAGGGTGAGTGGAAACTCCTAAAAACGGGTAAAGGGAGTAATTGTTTCACGTGTTCTGGGGCAGTTGAGCAGCTCTGGGCCACTGAGGTCTTCCAAGCTGGAACCTGAGATGGGGCTGGATGAAGGGTTCTTGGTATGGGTAAACCGAATGCCCAATGGCAGACTTGAATGAAGCTGGCTTCCAGAAGCGAGAACAATGAAAAGATATTAATCTCTAAGTGTCAGAAAGAAGTTATGTGATCCCGTTGAGGTCTATATGGGGGATACCTATTGTTTTTATATTCCCAGGGGCACGTCTCCTCTTTTGGTGGTGAAATAGGGCACTGGTGCAGGCAACTTGATCCAAGTTGGGCCAGTCATTAAACGTCCTCACCCCAGTTTCCTTACCCAAGCCTTGCTAACTCCTACGGTGTCTTTCTTTCTGTGAATCTGTAAATGATTTTGCTTCTTGAAAACACTTTACTTCCTTTTTTTAATTATTATTTTTAAAACAGTTAACTTATTTATGAGAGAGAGCAGAAGAGGGAGGGAGAGAGAGAGAGAGAGAGAGAGAGAATGAGAATCTCAAGCAGATTCCATGCTGAGCAGGGAGCCCAGGACCCTAGGATCATGACTTGAGCCCAAGGCAAGCACTTCACCCACTGCGCCACCCCCCAGGTGCCCCCAAAACACTTTACTTCTGTGTAAGAAAATTATCATACTAGACGGGCTTTGGTGGAATAACTTGTTTTACTGCCACCTGCTGGAAAATCATAGTAATAAGTATACAAGTGCATGCCTTTTCTGTAAGAATGGCACAACCCTGCTCTTAGCTTTACACCTTACCCGGTAATGGCAATGGGCTGAGGTGTCCATACCCTGCGCTAGCCCTGTCAGAGTCTTCTCCCGGAAGCTTGCTGTGATGGTCTTTTTCTTTTCTAGTTGCCACGTAGTGAAGATGGGAGCCTGGACTTACCAGGGACCTCATTTTAACCTTATGTAGAAATGAGCTTAAGAGAAAGTAACAATCCACAAAAAGGCGGTGGGATACAAGGACAGAAAGAAGTAGTGCCAATGATCTTAGAATTTCTGGCTGCAATCCTAGGTGAAGATATTCCTGTCTTTAACCTTTCTTCGGTTTGGCTCTGAAACAATTTCCTTTGTTGCGTTAGGCAAAGTTCAGTTTCTGTCACATGGATAAAAAGTAAAAAACAGAAAAACAAAACAAAAGCCAAGTATATATTGACTTCGGAGATCAAGTGAAATTAACTGATTGCAGTTGGGAAACAGGGCAAGATGAGATACTCTGAGGTAATCTCAGTTTTTATATTCGAGTCCTATGTGGAATTACCTAATTGTTCCTACTAGGACTATGTCTGGCTAAACCTAGTTGCTCCTCTGTAGTTTGGATTCTTGCCTAGAGCAGCCATTTAAAAAGTATTTGTTGAATTAAATTAATCTCAAAACACATCGAGACGGACAACACTTCATTCAGTATTTTATTTTCTTCTCCGGTATTTATTGAGCAGGTGCCTTGCAAGAGACACGGTTCTACGTAGAAAACTTCCACTTATATTCTCAGATCACATTTTGTAAACCAATATGCGTTTATCAGTAGAAGCTAGAGGTCATGCCAAAAGCAGTTGATAAGGAGACTCTTCTCCAGATAAACAGAGACCACTCCAGCAGAAGTATGGGTCAACACAGAGTTCTAGTTCTAGTTTCTTCATCTTTTCAAAGATCTCTAATAACTTTATTAGATTTTACAAACAAAAATAAATTCATATGAAAGAAAAAAAAAAAGAAAGAAAACCAGAAGTCTCCATTAGGAGTGATGTTATGTGATGCCTATCATCTGTTGTTTGAGAATCAATGAGCATTGTTAAGGTAATAAATCAGTAAGAGCCACTGCACCAAAATGGGACAAAGTATTTTGGGAATATTCTTGAATTCCTAATGAATTCAGAATTATGTCAGTGTCATTATATTTCCTGCACATCAATTATTAGGGATCGATTGCAATAGATTACACACACACACACACACACACACACACACACACACACACATGCCCAAGAATACTGATAAGTGCTTGTAACTAAAAAAACAACCACTAGATGATCTCCTATAATTATCCAATCCTTCTTGCTGCAAAACTCAGAAAACATAAAGACACAGAATAAAATGCTGGGTGTACAATCACTTCTGTGAATAAGACCTTACGTTTTTTTAGAAGTATGTTTTTGTGTCTAAGTTTATAAGTGATGTGTCTAAGTTTATAAGTTTATAAGTTTATAAGTGATGTCTAAGTTTATAAGTTTATAAGTGTCTAAGTTTATAAGAGTATGTACCCATTTGTAGCTAGTGCTCATACATAAACAAATTTATGGACAGATTTGTCAGAAATTTTACTATGTGTCACTTCTGCTCTGTGGTCTCTGTAATTTGGCTTTAAAACATCATATATGAAGCTTTGACAGTCCAGGATGGGCCAAAGCAATGAATGATTTATTTTCCATAAGGGTTAAAAATAAAAAGTAGAAAGTAAATACACACACACACACACACACACACACACACACACACACAGAGAAAATATATTTATATATAAATATGTTTGTGTCCTTCTTGTGTGTATGTCATTTTCTTCTGCTTTCTTTCCCTCAGTATTTTTTAACTATGTAAAAGTTTCTTCTTTAGAAATATTTTACCCATACCTGCTTAATAATTGGAAGATAGTGGTAGCCACAACTGCTTGGGTCCTATAAGCTTTTAAGTTTGGGTTTGGAAGTCAGTTTTAACTTTTCCCCTTTCAGTTCACTCCATGCTGTGTTCCAATATAGACATAAATAGAGGGCCGCCATTATTTAAGAATAAACTGATATGGGTGTGAATGGTGTGTTTCAGAGCAAAAATTATGATTCAGTTCTGAGCCAGAATAGTTTTGTTCATTAATAGCAATGGAGACCATAGGACAACAGATTTTTTTTTTTCACATCTTTAGTGAAGGTGAATCAGAGTAGCATGGATATATTCTTACATAACAAGAATATTATTTTGTCAGTGGGAGGGAAAATACCACTTCCTTTCATCTCCAGTATTCTTGCCTAAAATCATTATTCTTTGAATTTAGGGGGCTTTTGTATTTACTTGCAGTCAAACATTCAAATCTAGAGGAAAAGCACTTTTTCTTTTTTTCTCATATAATTTCCTGCCATTTCTGACCATTTATCTTTATTCACATATGAAATAAGAGTCTCAATAAAAATTAGAAATTTTTAGTGGGACAGTTTGTAAAGCTGATATAATTATTTTTACTGTTATATCTATATAATATAAAGAACCTGCAGAAGTAAAGGAATTTAGAAAAAAAAATCTATTTTCCCCAACTCAGAAACCTTAAACATATTATTTATTTAACACTTTTAAGTTTTTCTTCTTTTTTCTCCTCTCCAATTTGCTTACTGCACACTGGTTTCATTATTCTTTCTTTATTTTAATTATTCCCCAGTAGCCTCTGCTTTCTTCTTTGTCGCCTGATTTTTCAATGTATTTTTCAATGCTGTTACTGTTTTGACACCATATCTAAATTTCTGTTTTCTTCTGTTGCCTCTTTTTTTTTTTTTTTTTTCGTATTTCATATATGACTTCCAGTGATTTTGTCAAGATAAATTGTTCAGAATTAAGACTGACTGACCGCGGTGGGCTTAAGGAACTCAGAAGAACTGTCAAGATTTTCTTCAACTCTAGAAGCTTGTTGGAGCCACCTGGGGTGTGAGAAGGAAGAAGCAAGGGACCTGGGAAGGCATGACGAAGAGGGGACGCCTATTAAAATAATGATTTGGAGTAGTGTGCGCTGAAGACAATAAAGTACAGCCTTCCTGCCAGGTCAGTAGCTAATAGCCCATGGGTTTTTTACTAAGGAAATTAAAACTTTAGCTAATGAGAATGGGAGCCACCTACTGAGAATGAAACTGAAGGCTTCCTATTAACTCCCGTCCCTGGGTCCTTTTGACAGAACAGTCAGAAAGTTATTTCCTATTTAGTAGCAAAAGGCTTGAAATGGAGATTTTTTTAAAAAACCGATTGAAAAAAAAAAAAGTTGTAGGCACTCTTCTTATTCAACTCCCCTAAGAAGAGATGCGGACAGCTTATTCCCTCCCGGCTCCACTCAAAACACACATGGGCATAGGTCACGAAAACAGTTAAAAAAAAAGAAAAGCGGAGCTGTCCCAGATAAGTACAGCCAAGATGACTCAGACAGTCTCCCCGGGGAATTTTTGGTGTGAAGACTTGAAATTAATAAATCCGCTGTTAGTTTTGTGGAATCAGCAGGATTAGGCAAACTCTTTCAAGAGTATTGGTTGAACTTCATTATTCCAGGGGGCGAGGGCTCATCACTTATGCACATCTCTCTCTCTCTCTCATGCAGAAGTAGGCACACCTCCGTTTAACTCGCAGGTCACTAGGAGAGTGACTGGAGGCCTTCTGAACACACTCTGGTCCTGGGTAAACACCTAGGGTAGCTTTTCTGCCCCCTCCCCCCGCCCCCAAATCCAACTGCCGGCCCTACTGTGTTTCTTTGCATGTTGTCACCAAGTGCGCCGGGGCTCCATGGCTCTGCCTGCGGGCGAGAAGGAAGCCAGCGGGGCTAGCCATGAGAAAGCCCACCTCGGGCTGCGGAGACGAGGGCAGCTCAGGTTCGAGGCCGGGGCTGGACAGGGCGTGGAGCGGGCTCCGGGCTCGCGGGCGCCCAGGTGCGGGGCCAGGGCTCCCGGAGGGCCGGGCGGCGAGGACTGCAGCTGGCAGCCCCGGGCGCGGCGGGCGGGGAGTGAGCGCGTGTGTGCGCGAGAGCGGCGGGCGGCGGCGGGAGGAGGCGCAGGCGCGCTGCTCGCCCGTCTGCAGCCCCGCGCGGAGCTCCGCGTCTCGGGGAGTTGATGGCAGCACCACGGTGCGGCCGCCCTGCCGAGCGCCGAGCGCAGCCACCCGCCGCTGCCCAAGGAGCGTCCAGGATGTGGGGGGATCGGGGCGGCCGCAGCAGCGCCAGGGACGGGGGCGCGCAGCAGCCTCCGCTCGCCCGCCTGTGCTGACCTGCCTCGCCTGCCCCCAGAGAATGTCAGCCAAGTCCAAGGGGACCCCCTCCTCGTCCTCTCCAGCCGAGGGACCGCCGGCAGCCTCCAAAACCAAGGTGAAGGAGCAGATCAAGATCATCGTGGAGGATCTGGAATTAGTCCTGGGCGACCTGAAGGACGTGGCCAAGGAACTTAAGGAGGTGAGAAGCGCGGGGGTGGGGAAGGAGTTCGTCACCTTTTGCCCCCTCGGGGTTCCGGTCCCGTTTTCATTGGGGACCGCCCGTTTTCTTAACTCCTGGAAAACTATAGAAAGACGCCCGCAGACGGACTTTCTTTGCTCGGGCGACTCCGGAGAAGAGTTGTTGCACTTTTTTTTTTTTTTTTTTTTTTTTAATCAGGAGGAAATCAACTAGTGTTTTAATCGATGGACCTGGGACGGTGGGAAGGGCGAACGCGTGCGTGTCTCGGTTTCTGTGTGCGTGTAATGTCCGGGAAGGGGGCCCACTGGGGGTGTGTCGACAGAGGAAGAAATGAGCAGCCGGGCCAGAGCGTGCAAAATGCTCCTGTCCTGCCCTCTTGCTCCCCCAGAGTCCTTTGGCAAGTCGCTCCTTGCCTGGCAATCTCCCCAAGCCGGGGCTGGAGGGGGGCCGGGTTCCGGGCCCTGGGCCAGGCCGGGGAGGGCAGCCCAGGGGAAGCTTGGCTCCGACTCCCCTCCCCGCCTCTCGAGCCCGGCTGGAAGGAAGGCGACCCGGGCGGCAGGCAGGGGAGACCAGACTTGGGGATGGGGGGGTGGCGTCTGGGACTTTCTCACTTTGGCAGTTCCTGAAGCATCCTCAGCTCTCCGAATGCCGCTCCCAGTAACTCCGGGCCTTACCTCCACCCCATCTCCTTCCAGCCTCCCATCTTGTAGACACTTGGCATTGAACCTGGGGCGCGTCGGTGAGCGTGTTCGTGTGTGTGGTGGGCGTGCAGCAGGGTCTTGCCACTTGCGTCCTGGTTCTTGGGAACCGGACTGCCTCGTTCTTTCCCGCTCCCCCCTCACCCTGACCCTCCGTTCCACGTGTGCCCTCCCACCCCTACCGCTGTGATTGGGATCCAAGGAAGCCAAGGCGGTGCCGGGGTTGAGGCTGCGTAAGTCAGGCTGCTGCTCCAGGCGGCGGGGGTGGGAGGAGGAGGGCCGGGTGGGAGAGGTGGGGTCTCCCGCGAGCCTGCCCCTCCGGCAGCGGGTGGCGTCGCGGAGCTGGTGGCGAAGTCCGAGCCCACCGTTCGGCTCGCGAAGGCTGGCTGGTTTGGCTCTCGGTCAGGGAGTCCGCACCCGCAGTTGTGCGAGAGCGAAGCCTGTAACTTCTAAGGTGGTGGCCGCGGTGGGGAAGGGAAGGAGTGGTACATACTCGAGGTCCAAAATTGTATTCCTGTTTTCTGAGGCCAAGGGGGAGGAGACTGGAGGGTGGTTTGGATGCCTGGCCTCTGGAGATGAACCTCCTCTGTCCAATTTCCCATACAAACGCGAAGAAAGAGTCCCCTTTCCACCCCCACCTTCCCCAGCCCAACTCCCCTGCTCCCCGGATTTCCCATCACCTCTAGGAACCGAGCTCCGCATTTGTTACCAAATGAAAACCTGTGAAAATGGCCCATTCAGTGGCAGGGTTGGGTTTGCCAGTGGCTCATGCCATTTCTGCAGGTTGTTCCAGAGACAGAACGTAATTACCACTGAGGTCCTGAGAGTGGGGACTGACACAGATGATGGGTGCAAGGATCTAACTTGTCCGTGTGCGCAGGGCATCCGTGGGATCATTGCTTCACAACTGGTTGACAGATGGCGAGGCTATGCATTGCAATTCAAGTCTAAAGATGCTATTCTTTTCTTCTTTGTTATTCTTTTATTTGACATCTTTGGCAGGCTGTGTTTCCATCTGAAACATTATGGCGTTTTAAAAAATGAGCAAATTTGGGCCTGCTCCCCTTGGCAGAACTGTGCTTTATAGTAGTTGAGGTTTCTACCGTGGGGGATGTGGGAAGCCTACATCAGCAAAGTAAGGTGTTTGTTGTCTTGGGGAAGAGGCTGAAATTAAGAGAAAGGCAGTCAAAACTCTGCCTCTGTGGGCGCATACTTCCTTATATTATGATGTGTCACTCCACTGTCTATTTTAGACAGAATAAATAAGGAGGAACTGCAGAGTCCTGGTTCTGCTGGGGCTCATTATCTTGTAGACATCTGGAGACCAGGTAGATCTAGGGTGAAAACTTTTAACCTCCCTAGGGCTCTTCATTAGAATCACGAAGAGGTCAGTCAGGAAATCTGCAGATCTCTCACTCTTTCTGTGTCTTCTTTTATTTGAGCCTTCCCTAAGGGCAAAAACAAAAACAGGTCATTTACAAAACGTATGGGGAAACGTAAATAATGTAGAACCAAGTAAAAGAAAGGATCTATCTTCTGGACAGATTGAGAGATAAAATTTTGACTTAATGCTTTGGGATCTTTGATTGGCGGCCAGGGCCTGTTTGTGGAAAAATCTTACCCTGAGAGTGAAATTTATGAATGATAAAGGCTGTGATGCGGTTGCTAATTACTTTCTTGAGGCTATCATTGTCCTAGGTTTGCACATGGAGTTATGTCTACTAAGGCCAAATCTCAGAACCCTGGCCTTTTATATAATGTGAATGATAGTTATTTTGAGAACAAGTATTTATAGGGTATGTTTAACTTATGACATCTTGCAGTTGTCCAGCATTTATCTTTTTAAGATAGTACTGCACGTGTGATTGAACATGCCTTTGATGGAGTTTTGAATGGAGGGGTAACTTAAAACTTTGTAAAATCGCAGAACATGTTGGTCTCTGTAGCTATGACTTGCAGCTCTGAACCTCACTCTTCATCAATTGTTACATTCAGTATTCTGGCACCTTGCCACTGGTATGTATTAAAAACATAAACTGTTATATGCAGAATTCTAATTCCTTTATTGGCAATGCTGTGCCCTTAGGCCATGCCATATCTTGACATAAATTAGCAGACTGTTCTTATTAACTTGGAGCAGAAATTAGAAATTTTTTAAAAAGCTGATTATGACTAGATCACTATGTTAGTCACTGTATGGTATTTGTTTTTCTTTTTTGCTTCTTCTATTCTAAAATGCAATATCCTTTTTTGAATATTCTTTTTTTTTTGCATAAATTCTGCACCAACAGCTTTAGACCTTTGAGGTTATTTCAAAATGGCTTTTTCTTTTTAGAAGTTCTCTGGACTTGAGTCACCGGAATATTCGGGTATTGGAGTAGATTCGAACATAATAATAGCTGCTCGAAACATTGTACTAATTAGAACAAAACTCTGCATTATACTGAGTTATGATTAGTTATTTACTCATCCACTGCTTCATCATTCACAATTGGATTATATATTGGAAGATGATGAACAGCATTTTTGCAAAGTCTAAGGGCAGTTTTATTCGATCCTCAGCATTCAGTAAAATCTTAAATAACATGTCTTTTCAGAAATAATAAGGGTCTTTTGATCTTCTGTAGTATAATGGAAAATCCTGAAGTATAATTCAACATATTTATTCAGTGCCTACTATGTGCCAAGTACTATATTATCTTTGTATGACTACCAAAATGAGCAAGTTGTAGATTTTGGTCCCAGTGAACTCAAAGCAGTAGCTTGGGATGCATTTTTCCTGTCTTTGAACATCAATAATGTGAAAAGGCATTCTTCTTAGTGGCCACTCTGACTCTGATCTAACAGGCTTGAGAATAAAAAACAGAATTGAGAATAAGAATTAGTGTATGTAGATTATACGGTGACATTTGCCATGTACTTAGTAAGATAGTCAGCCTTTGGTGAAGAAAGAAGCAGCTTAAAAACAATGGTAAGGTAAGAATTTTAAGGAACTTACAATTTACTTAGATTGTCATGATTAATACAAGTAGATCAGTGCCCTACACAGAAGATCACATATCCGAGTCCTACAGCTGAATATTGGAGTTTCTCATGAAGGATAAATCCTTGGGGGGATGAATAGTCAAAAAGAAGATTTTAGGGGCGCCTGGGTGGCTCAGTGGGTTGGGCCTCTGCCTTCGGCTCAGGTCATGATCTCAGGGTCCTGGGATCGAGCCCCGCATCATCCGGCTCTCTGCTCAGTGGGGAGCCTGCTTCCCCCTCTCTCTCTGCCTGCCTCTCTGCCTACTTGTGATCTCTGTCAAATAAATAAATAAAATCTTAAAAAAAAAAAGGAAGATTTTAGATCTTTGAGATGTGGGTATAATTGGAAAAGAGTAGAGAGGGGAAGGAATTAACAGGAAATAGCATTGTTACATACAGTAATAATACAGTATTATTCCATGATGCTTTTTTCTGCACATTAAAACAAATTGGGGTGAAACTCTAGAGTTTTAGGGATGAAATTAGCCATTACTGGCTTATTAGATGTGAGTATATCTTTTTTTTTTAATTATTAAGAAATGTAGAAAAAAGAGTCATTACTCTTTAAAAATAGTTGTCAAATAATCTGATATCTTTGGGTACCAATGTGCCTGTTCTTTTAGGAAGATCTCACTGGTGAACTGTTTTGCCTCAAATGTTAGTGTTAATATGGTATCGCAGATCTTATTGGTTAGACAGAGACTGGAATATGTAGTAAAGAGCCTTTGATTTGGGAACAAAATTCATTGCTGCTCTAGCTATATTCTCTTTTAGTTTTGACTGATTATAACTTTGAACATGTTTGTAGTGTTTCATTTTACAACTTGAAGTAATCACACTGCTAATGGGTTGAATATATGCATATATTATTTATTTGTTTAATAAACTTAATTTATTAAACTTAAAATATTTGATACATATAATTACATGTGTCTGTATATATGTGTGCGTACCTATGTATAAAATTATGTCTATATAAAATTTATTTATTTATTGCTAAGCTTTGTGAATACATATGTCTCTCAGAGAGGACTCAGTTAAGATGAATTATTCTTTCTGTGCCCTAGACCAACTCAGTGGTCAGATTCCTTAGGTGGGAAGTTAGGTCAATACTGTGCCTGTGGATTGGTAAACACCCATGATCTTCCTTATGAGGTCATACAGGGAAATAAATTAAACTTAAGTTTAATTTTGAGGGGCACCTGGGTGGCTCATTTGCTTAAGGGACTGCCTTTGGCCCAGGTCATTGGGTTCCCTGCTCAGTGGGGAGTCTGTTTCTCCCTCTGACCCTCCCCCCTTCTCATGCACTCTCTCTCTCTCTCTCATTCTCTCTCTCAAATATATAAATAAAATCTTAAAAAAAAGTTTAATTTTGAGAAGTTTGAAAATCCACTAGAAATGATCCATTTGGGGACTGATGAAAACAGAAGTCATAGAATTAACAATTAACTGCAAAATGTTTGTTTTTAAATGTTTTCTGCTTTTTAAATGGCTTTGCTGAGTGAAGTTCTGTAGTTTCTTGCTTTAGGAAATCCTACCAAGTATTCTTTGGTGAATAAGTCCATGCATATAAAATTCATTACTAGAACAAATTATAGAGAATGATCTCTGGAGTATTTCCCAAGTTCTAAAGTCATGAATGAATGAAATTTCACAGTTCATTCAATCGTTGCAATAGCTGTACTTTTGCTACTTTATACAACAGTCTGCATCCTCCAACTCAAGGATATTTACCAAATGCCAAAATGTTTTTGAAATTTTTCTTGTCCTAAGCATGATGGCTTTGCATGTTACTGAAGGAGCAGAATGGTTCTGAGAAAATAAAGATAACCAGTAACCATTTTTCACTGTCTCTGTTTTCAATGCATTAAAATCATTCATGACTCAAGGGATTAGCTGATAGGAAATTCAAACAGCCTGAAGGTAATAAATAGATAATGTGCCTTAGCCAATAGTGAAGTAAATATATAATAAAACCAGTGCAATAGGTTTCATTGTTACCTGGTTAAGTTTTTCCCACCCTTACTTCTCTAAGGATCTCAGGTATGTAAATCAAAATGCAGCGGAAGAGTAATATAAGTTTGAGTAAACATATTTTCCCAAACAAATTAAACCACAGATCCTTCTATAGATCTAGTTCCTGTATAATTTCTTGGGCAATTTTTTAGAATTAGAGGGGTAAAATTCCGATAGGCTGCTGATTCAGTTCTGATTGAAATGTGCATAACTGACGTCAAGCTAAAAATAAAAGATGAGTAAACAACAAATAGTACTTTTTTTCCTCTAAAAATTTTTTTTAATTCATTTTCTTTAGTAAGATTTTTTTTTTAGAGCAGATTTAGGTTCATAGAAACATTGAAGTGAAGGCACAGAGATTTCCCAAATACCTTCTATCTCCACACATGCGCTGTGTCCCCTATTATCAACATTTCCCACTAGAGTGGTACATTTATTCCAACTGATGAGTCTACATTGATACATCATAATCCTCCCAAATCCATAGTTGAGGCTCACTGTTAGTGTTGTACATTCTACGGGTTTGGGAAAATGCATGAGGACATGTATCCATCATCATGGTATCTTACAGGGTATTTTTTATTGTCCTAAAAATCCTCCATGTTCTACTTAATCAATCTTCCCCCAAACCCACACCCATGGGTACTAGCTTTTTAAAGAACTCATTTCCTTTTTTTTTTTTCTTTCTGATTTCAGAAGTAATAGAATATATGAATACTAGAGAAAGCTTGGAAAAATCTAAAAATTATACAGGAGAAAATTAAAATTATCCTGAATGCCCAACAGAAGTAGATACATTGGACATTTTGCTGTGTTTCCTTTGGATCCTTTTGTGTGCATATTTTTAACATGGGTCAAGTCATATAAAATTATGAAACTATGCAGGGATATTTTCTCCTTTGTTGAGGAGTAGATCATAAGGATTATGTAGATCTGCTATATGTTCCCCTAATGTTGGACATTCTATTAATTTATAAATTTCTGTGGCTGTTAAATATCACAAAAACTTTTAGAGTAGCTCTGGCAATAAGAATAGCTAAAAGAGATTTTTACTGTCTGCCACGTACTCATTAAGTGTATTTGTTTGTATTAAATCTTCTGATGCCCAAAACACACATATGAGAAAGATAATATTGTTATACAGTTTTACAGATAAGAAGACAGAGGCTGGAGATAAGTCACTTGCCCAAGGTCACTTGACTTGTAAGTGAAGTAAGTCTTTGATGCCAGACATTTTAGTACTAGAGTCCAGGAATTGAATCACTCAGCTCTGTGACTTTTCTTAACTTGTTTTGTTGTTTACATTTTCTTAGAAGTCAAGAGTAGGAATTTTAGAGTTTTTGATTCATATTAACAGTCTTTCAGGGAGATTATACAAATTTTTACTCCCAGCAGCAGTATCTGTAGACAGTTTCTTTTTTTTTTTTTAAGTATGATTAACATACAGTGTTATATCCGTGTCAGATGGTCAATATAATTATTCACAATTCTGTACCTTTCTCAGTGTAGATCAGGATAAGCGAACTCTTAATCCCCTTGATCTATTTCTTCCATCCCGCCACCCTCCTCCCCTCTGGCCACCACCAGTTCTCTGTATTGAAAGAGTCTATTCTCTTGTTTGTCTCTTCTGTTTATATTCTTCATTCGTTTGTTCTGTTTATTTTTTTAACTTTTTTTTTAAGATTTTATTTATTTATTTGACAGACAGAGGTCACAAGTAGGCAGAGAGGCAGGCAGACAGAGAGGGGGAAGCAGGCTCCCTGCCAAGCAGAGAGCCTGATGCGGGGCTCGATCCCAGAACCCTGGTATCATGACCTGAGCCGAAGGCAGAGGCTTTAACCCACTGAGCCACCCAGGCGCCCCTGTTCTGTTTCTTAAATTCCACATGTGAGTGAAATCATATGGTATTTGTTTTCCTGTAACTGACATTTCATTTAGCCTTATACTCTCTAGCTCCATCCATGTCCTTGCAAATGGCAAGGTTTCATCCTTTTTATGGCTGAGTAATATTCCATTACCTGTGTGTGCCACATCTTCTTTATCCATTCATATACCAGACACTCTTTTTTAAATTTTATATGAGGCTAATAAATATTTTTAATTTTGTTTTGTGGTTTATTATTATTTTGTGGTAATAGTCATTGTTTTCCCTGGGTTACACTCAGAGTTTTGGACATCAGTCTCAAGGCAGAATTAATGAGTCAGTTAGACCTTGAAATTTGTGTTGTCCAAATAAATAGGTGCTACAGGATTACTTTTGACCTATTTAGTATTCAAAAAAATGTTAATGACAGCATTACTTAGCTTTTTTATATGACAATAGCAAATAAAGGAACAGCTAAAATGGGTGCTTGGTGATATCTAGTATTGTGTACACCTGTTTTAAATGAACTTAAGAGAATTTGAGAAACTTATTCTCTTTTGATGTTACCAAATTGTCTTGGTAACAATTTCTTTTGATGTTACCAAATTGTCCCTACATTTTTGGAGATGTATGGGGTTTCATGGCTTTCTGCGGTGACTGATGAAGAGAAAAGCTTGTTGAACTCTCTACCAGAAACCAACTTTTTGAGATGACTAACCAGGTCATGTGTATTTTTATAAACAGATTTCTCATATTGATTTTAGTGATAGCAATTTTCAGGCAACCCCTCTTCCCACGTATCAAAGGGCGATACACAAAACAACCTTTTTCTAAAATCTTTGTTTTTCCAGCATAATATGGATAAAAATATTTTCTTTATATGCAAAGTTAGTTCCTTAGGATGAAGTGCTTTAGACTAACATTTCCCGTAAGACCTGAGAACCCAGAGTAAACACTTCTTACTAAGAGACAGAAAGTGACATTAATTAAAAGGAGGTAATGAACATATCTAAGTAATGTCCAAAGTAGGCTCACAAGGTGTCCTGTCAACTAAGGACACATATTGCTTTATTTGCTATAGATATATTTTTTGTTTTTGAAGATGGAAGGACATGCAGATTTCAAAGGAATTTGGCTTTTAAGCCCCACTTTAGGTAAAAACGTTGCCATTGTTAAGGCAAAATTTATATTTATGGTCTTTGTCTTCCCTCCTCCTTTGTAAATGCCACTTCAAGTTGGTGTTTGGGATAAATGTTTACTTGTAGAATAGTGTGTGGAGATACATTACATACCTGTGCCCAATGAGTCAGTTACTACAGTGTTTGGCACACTATAAATAGGTTCTCAGATAATATATGCCATACTTGCTTGGAGAAAGCAAATTTGATGATTTCCAACAGATTTTCTTCTCTAGTACTACACGAAAGCAAACAGCTATGTTGACATTTCTTTGCCTCTTGCCTAGTATCAAATCTTATCCTAAAATTTCCAACTATATTCATGCTGCAGAAAAATACCAAGTTAAATATATAGATATGTATTATATTTATTTATATAATATTATATTATAAATATAAATAGATCATTTATTATATATAAATATATAATAAATATATAATATTATTATATTTATTCTCTCTCTCTCTCTCTCTCTCTCTCAGATCAATTACTTCCTAGCAGCAATGGTTCTTAATTTTTTTCCTCTATCACAGAGCCCTTTGAAAGTTTGACACAATCATGGATATTTCTCCTGGAACAATAGCTCATATGAAAATAAGGTTTTGCAAATAACTTAGAGAATCTTGGGGAGGTAAGAATAACACAGGAAAAGAGACAAAACAAATGACTGTGTGTTTTGTTTTGGTTTTTAATTTTTAGGTAGTTATTTGAAACCCAGCTCCTTAATAGTCAAGATTACAAGTCCTGCCTCTACAAAAAGGAAAAAAAGAGAGGGGGTGCCTGGGTGGCTCAGTCAGTTAAGTGTCCAACTCTTGCTTTAGGCTCAGGTCATGATCTCAGGATCATGAGATGGAGCCCTGTGGCCAGGTCTGCTCTGGGTCGGGGTCTGCTCTGGGTCGGGGTCTGCTTAAGATTCTCTCTCTCCTTCCGCCCCTTCACCCCCAAAAAAAACAGGAAGGAAAATTTTATGCCTTTTATGCTGGTGATGGGGCCCAGTGGATAGTTCATCAGCAGTTTCCTTCTGCTACACACACACACACACACACACACACACACACACTCACACTTTACTACTGTTGCCACACTATGAAATGCCCATGTATTTAAAGGCTAACTCTCATATTTTTTTTAAAGATTTTTTTTTTAATTCATTTGTCAGAGAGAGAGATAGAGCACAAGCAGGGGAAGAGGCAGGCAGAAGGAGAAACAGGCTCCTCACCAAGCAAGAAGCCTGATAGGGGACTCTAATGGGGACTCGACTCCAGGACCCTGGGATCATGACCTGAGCCAAAGGCAGACGCTCAACCGATTGAGCCATCCAGGCGCCCCACATTTTATTTTTTTTAAATGGTAAATGCTTGAGCACATCGTCCATAGGACAAAATATTTTCAGAACCTATTGTAAATTAAGCATATGCTTTTCTTAAAACTGTTCCCAGAACAGCGTTTTTCCTTGTTTGCTTTCACAATTTCCCGCATGATATTAATTCACAAAATAAGAAAGATTTATTGAATTCTTGGTACATGTAGGACCCTGTGCTGAAGACCATAAAGGACACAATCATGAATCAGCTCAAGGACCTGGCCCTGAAGAAAGTCATCTGTCGTAGGGAGCCCCCTCTATGGGCGAGAAAAGAAGGCTCTCTAAAGCAATGTGGAATGTGTAAAGGGCCATAATGTTACCCAGAGAATGCAAATATGGGAGGGAAATTCATGTTGCTTTCCATTTTAATTGATTTCTCTGTGCTTAGAAAACTTGCTTCGTAAAACATATGCTAACGCCTGGAATGATACATCAGAGGAACGTGAGGGCAGGCCTTTGAAACTCAGACATTTCTTGCTTTTATTCCCCATTATGGTGTTCTTCTTTTTATTTTATTTTATTTTTTCAGTGTTCCAAGATTCATTGTTTATGCACCACACCCAGTGCTCTTACATACAATGTTAACATATCATAAAAACACAAACTGCCAACACCGGACGTCACTTTTGTGAGACACGTCTGTTACCCAAGAAATAAGGACATGGTTGAAAACCATTAGCGACCAGTTCTTGTTCTCTTTAAGATTTGTTAAAATAAATCATTACTGTTTTACATTCATTGTGACAACCAAGCCTTGGTTAGTATATGATTTTTACATTTTTTTAAAGATTTTTAAAATTTATTTATTTGACAGAGATCACAAGTAGGCAGAGAGACAGGCAGAGAGAGAGGGGGAAGCAGGTTCCCTGCTGAGCAGAGAGCCCGATGTGGGGCTCGATCCCAGGACCCTGGGATCATGACCTGAGCAGAAGGCAGAGGCTTTAACCCACTGAGCCACCCAGGCGCCCCGCCATGATTTCTACATTTTAATTTAACTTCTGTGAGCCTGCTAAAAACTGATAGTCGCTGAAAAAGATATCTAGGTAACTATGGCTTTTTTACTTTCCATGACAGCGATCGAGCTATACGTAATTGGAAATTAACTTGGAATCTTAAAGCTCACATAGCAATGATAAGTTTGTATCTGTTCAGTTGTTGGGTAGAATAAAGAGTAAGTTTGATTATTCCTTGATTGGCTAAGCTGGATGTTCTTGACAAATAATTTAGAATTACTTTTTCTTTTAGTAATAGAAAAATTCTGAGGCTCTGTTGTGAAAGAGGGTGGCATCATTTAAAGGGCAGGTTCTCAGCTGGACCATTTCATATTGCTCTGCTTTGCAATGTTGGACATGTTTCTTAACCTTTCTCTGACTTCACTTCTTCCTTAAAATGGCAATGGTAATGATAATTCTACCTACATCGTAGACTAGTTATAGAGATTCAAAGGCTACCTATATGTGAAGCACTTAAAACAGTTCCCATGAATAGAGTGAGCACTTTAATGTATCTATAATTGTTGCTACTATTCTTCGAATTTGTCTGAGCCTCTTTATTCATTTACTCAGCAAATAATTGTTTGGAGCCTACTGTATGCCAGGCACTTTCCTAGCAGCAGGGCCTGTAGTGACCAACAAAATTCCTCATGGAGCTGACACAGTGGGTAGGATGGACATGAGGAAAACAGACCAACATAGTAATTGTCAAATTATGTCAAATCCTAGAAAGTGCTAGAACACAATAGAAGATTCTAATGGGGGACACGGTCATGGGGAAGAGGTACAACTGTAACTAGGATGGTCTGGAATAAGCCTGGCTGAGAAAGAGTCATGGCAATATCAGAGAAAAGCTGGAAGGTGAGGGAGGGTCCTGTATGGGTGTCTAGGAGAGCACTTTTCCAGGTAGAGGGAACAGCAGTGTCCCACGTGTTTGCAGAAGAGCCAAGAGGCCAGTGAGGCAGGAAGGATGAGTAGGGGTCCCAGGGGGCACAGGGAAACATGTCTAAGGATCATAACTCCTAGAGTAACAAGGGGGATTTTCAGGATGCCTGGGGGGCTCAGTCTTAGGGTTAAGTGTCTGCCTTCAGCTCAGGTTGTGATCCCGGGATCCTGGGATTTGGCCCCGCATTGGGATCCCTGCTCAGTGGGGACCCTGCTTCTCCCTCTGCCTCTTATCCCCCATTCATGCTTGCACTCCCTCTCTTTCAAAATAAATAAATTCAAAAAAATTACTTAAAAAAATATGGAGGCTTTGCAGTTTTGAACAGAGGAGTGACAGGATCCGATCTGTTTCCATCTTTTCCTATCTATCTTTCATCTCTAGCTGAAGCTTTCTCAAACATGGCTCTTTGGGCAGAAAATTCTATGTTGTTGAAGGCTGTCCTGTGCATTGTAGGATCTTCAGCAGCATCCCTGTTGTCTACTAACTAGATGCCAGTAGCCACTGAGAATGTCAGTTTGAGAACTAAAATTGTCTATAAACATTGCCAGGTGTCCCCTGGGAGAGAGGGGACTCATTGTGGTCAAGAACCATGGCTCTGTGCAACTTAATAGTGCTTTCTTCACCCACCATTCTATTTACTTATGCCTTTATTTGGTGTTTATCCATCAAGCATTGGGATTTTATGTTTCTTTTCTATCTCAGTATTTCTCTCTCTTTAAACAAACCATTACTGGTGTTTTTCCCCTACATTTACCCAATTCTGTTTTCCTTTACTGAACCTACTTTGAAAAGGCACCTTCTCATTTCCATTCAGCCCTTCTCCTATCTCCTTTGCCATTTTTCACAATGAAAAGTCAAACTGACACATTTCAAGGAACTTAAGTGCAGGTCTGTTTTAGTATTCGGGGGAAACAAGGGAGACTCAGCAGAGGCGATGGCGGTGGCCACGGCTAAGTGACTATGTTCATGCCACTCATGGTTCCCTAGTGAGGTCAGCGGTAACCTCAGCTGGAAGGAAGGGGCTCTTGGTCTCCCCTGCCAATCTGTCTTATCCTCCTCCTGCATCTTGTGTAGAGATAGGAGATAGGAGAGGTTCAAACGGTGTGTCAGCTGTTGAAGCCTTTGAAGCTATTAAAGAAAGACAGTGATGGTGATGGTGAACATGACGGACATCAGTTCATCATTTAGAATACCAGGAGCTGTTCTAAATTAACTCATGGGATTGCACCCATTGGTTAACCTGTGAGGTTATTATAAGGTTATTATGAGGTTGCTCTCTATAGGGGGGAGCTAAGACAGAGAGGGTCACTAATATGGAGGGCATGTGGTAGAGTTAGACTTTGAATATTTCTCCCTGTAAACCATGGTCCATAATCAGCTTCCCAGTTCCCAGCAGCAACATAGTAGCTCTTCTGTTTTCTGGGTTTTTAACTTCCGCATCCTCTGTTTTTCTTCTCCCTCCTCCTTTCCTTTCTCTACTTCATCTGTCACTTTCCTCTTTCTTCTTTGTCCCTTCTTTCTCCTGCTCTTCCTGTCTTCCACATTTTTTTGTTGACACCTCTTTCCTTTTGCTTTCTTACCAGCTTCTTTGATATGCCCCATATCATCTTCAGTTATTCAGCCATTTTCTTTAAACGCCTACTTTCTGCAAGGCCAGGGAAATGAAATAGCAAGCATGGCCCCTCTCATCGGGAAGTTAAACGCTAGTGTGGGCACATCGTTCAAATACAGGCAGAAATAATATATATGAAGGAGCAGTAAGGACTCAGAAAGAAAAGTGCAGGATGCAGCAAGAGCATAACATCAAGGATAAGTCTTGCCTTATCAGAAAAGCCCTAAAAGGGTTTTAGGACTGGCTGCCTTCTTCTTCCCACAGCCACCTCCATAATCCCTTTGCCGTAAACTTCACTGAGGATGTTTTAATAGCCCTACAGCTAACTCCTTTGTTCTCTGCCGATTCATTCTCTATAAACACAGCCAGATTAATCTTCTTAATGCACTGCTTTCTTTGGGCCACTCCCCCGCCTAAAAGATCATATACTATCCTCCTGATACTTAAAATGTCATATGAACAAACCCAGCCTCCCAGCTTACATCCAGAGTCCCATTTTTCCTCTTTGACTTTATCTTTGTTTTCCCTTCAGTGAGTAACCCACAGACCATCCCTGACAATCTTGACACTATCTCAGTTTTTTATCCCGCCTTGCATTCCATAGTCCTCTTTTTCATCACTGTGCCTCTGCTTTGCATTTACTTCTGTTGCTTAACAACTATTCCTTATTTGTGCCTTCTTAAAGACATCTAGTATCCTTTCTCTGTTAGCTACTAAACATGTCATCTTAATAAGACATTTTTCAAGTCTCATTCTTGTTATCCAATGAGAAATTTGAATTTGAGAATCCATCTCCCCATAATACTTATTAAAGGTGCTAAGGGCTGAAAGTCAGTCATTCTGCATATGCAGGAGAGCCTGTCCTTTATCGTCTACTCAAGAAAATCACTGGCAGTCCTCCCCATCTCTTCTATACCTTCACTTTTTCACTCTGGCCCATATGGTGCCCATCAGTGTACAGATGAAAATGAAGATAATAGCAAAATCCTCTCTTGACCCAACTTCGCCTGAAAATTACCATCCTACTTCCAAGCTCTCCTTTACAGAACCCCTGAGAGTTGTCTCTACTGTTACCACCTATTACCTATCCTTTTATAAAAGCACTCCAATCAGAACGTATGCTGTAACCTCAATGACTCCTTATTTAATCAGAGTTGATTTCAAGACCTCATTTATTTAATCCCTTGGCAGCGTTTGCACATCCCTAATAATCTTTCTTCACTCAGTTTGAAGAATACTATGCTTTTCTCACCTGATTTTTCTTCCTCTCTTACCTTTATTCCTTCCTCCTCTCAGGTGTCTAAACTCAAACTTTGATTCTCTTTTGGAAAAAAAAAAATATTTACACTCTTCATCTTGGTGTTCATGTTCAGTCTTGTGGTTTAATTCCATAGGTAGGTCCATGACTTCCAGATCTGGGTCATCAGCCCAGACATTTCTTCTGAGGTCTTCTCCCCAAAAGACACATCTCTACTTGGCTGTCTGAAAGACATCTTCCACTTACCATGCCCAAAACTGAACCATGATCTCCTTCGTCCCTCAAAACCTAATACCTTATAGTCTTTCCCATATCAGTGGATGGTGTTTCCATCCTTCCAGACTTGGGAATCATTAACATCTCATGCTCTCATGCATCATCTGTAGTTCATTGAAAAGTCTGGTCAGTTCTGTCTTTAAAATGTTTCCAGAATCTGACCGATTCTTCTTGCCTTCTGCCACCATTGTCTAAGCCAACATCCCCTCTCCATTGGATTGCTACAGAAGACTTCCTGACTATTCTCTTTGGCCTCCTTCAGCCCTTTTCCCACTCACAGTCAGGGTCAAGCCACATCACATCACCCTTCTCAAATCCCCTTAGTGACTTCCCATGTCACTCAGAGTCACAGTGCGTACCGTGGTTCTGAGGCTCACAACATTTCCTTCCTCACCTGTTACCCCTCCCCCTTCCTTTCTCACTGCTTTCTTTCTGACTCTTCTTGCTTCGGCCACAGTAATCATGCTGTGCCATGCACATGTTCACAGCACTCCACTTCTGTTCTGACCCTTGTACCTCATTCAGGATTTACTCCATTGTCACCTACTGTAGCGTCTCCTGGCAACTCTGTCTGTGTTTATATGGTTCACCATTCTTTATCCTTCTTTCCCTGTTAAGGCTTTTCTCCCTTTCTTAATACTTAGCAGCTTCTGTAGCACTGAACAATTTATTTCTACTGCTTATTATTTGTTTGTATTCTACCTATAGAATGTCAGCTTCTGGAGGTCTGTGATCTTTATTTTATTCCCTTAGGCATCTCAAGTTCCTAGGGCAGTGGTCATCATGTGAGATGGGCTCATTAAACGAATGAATGACTGGATCTCTTCCAACTCTTGTTCCATCGATGTTCTCAAGGGCCAAACTATCACCATTTCTTTCTACTGCATAGCTCCTAGTTACCAAGAAGGAGCATATAGTAGATGCTTATGAAACTCTTTCTGTGTGGATTTTTTAATCTTCCTATTACACATGCTTTTAGTGTGTGGGTTGCCTGTAGGGAGGGCTTGTTTCCCCTACTTCAATTTCATTATGTACTTACCTTCATTGAATGCATTTCATTGAACTCAAACCATATTCTTATTCTTTGAAATGAACAAAGGCTCTCTCTGTAATATCTGATACATTGAATGCTTACTGTATGTGAGGCAGAGTGTTTAAAAAATATTAATTCATTAAGTCCTCATGTTTCTGGTCCCCCAACCATCAGTTCCCATGTTATCCCTCCCATATGGAAATTCTGGAGACAGCTTGTCTATATAAACCCTAAATGCAGCATAACCTCAGGGCTTCACCTTGAGACAAAAGTCTGGTGCTGATTTGAAAGTGCCCATTATTCCCTTAGGCTCAGGCATGTCATTTTAAACTCTTCAAAGTGCTTAAGATATAATTTTACTCTCTTTAATGGAATATGTAGACTAAAATAAGGAAAATGAATGTCTACTTTAAAATGCATTCACTTTGGGGTGCCTGGGTGGTTCAGTGGGTTAAAGCCTCTGTCTTCGGCTCAAGTCACCATCTCAGGGTCCTGGAATCGAGCCCCGCATCGGGCTCTCTGCTCAGCGGGGAGCCTGCTTCCCCCTCTCTCTCTCTGCCTGCCTCTCTGCCTACTTGTGATCTCTGTCCGTCAAATAAATAAATAAAATCTTTTTTAAAAATGCATTCACTTTGTTTTGTTTTGCTATTTCTTGCCTATTGTGTACCTTTCTTGCCAACAGGCATAAATTTTAAATTAATTGGAAAATGACATATAAAAGGGATATTGGATACTGTTTAAAACGTTTTAATCATTCCACCATGTTTGTAAGAAGTAAGCAAGTATTTTGTTGCAACGACACAATACTATGTAAAGCATTGAAGAACTAGGTAGCCATCAGTATTTGGCTTCTTTTTCTTTTATGTACTCCCTCTAGTGTTCAAAAATATGAGTACTTAAAATTAGCCTATTGAGTACTAAAGAACAGACATTAATATAGAAAGAGGGCCTTCTTAACCTGATGTTATTGTTATGTTGCTCAGGAGATAATATTGTCTGGTTACTGAACTTTTGACTTACTATATGAAAAACATAGTCTCTTTCCCCCTTTCCTGTAGGGATCTGGTCATCTCTGTCTTTTTGTATGCATATTTTTAATCTGTCCACTTCAGTAAGAGAGAATATTGGAGTTCTTGGCTTCAATTATCTTCATTTTTTTTTTTTTAAGATTCTGTTTATTTAGTTGAGAGAGTGTGTGAGTGTGTGGGGAAGGGGCAGAGGAAGAGACTCTCTAGCAATTCCATGCTGTGTGTGGAGCCTGACATGGGGCTTGATCCCACGGCACTGAGATCATGACCTGAGCTGAAATTAAGAGTCTAACACTTAAGTGACTGAGCCACCCAGGCACCCCTTGGCTTCTGGCTTTAAAGACAATACAATATTACAATACAATATTACAAATTTTTCTTCAATTTTAAAACTGAAATCTGGATTTTAGTTGGACAGTTTGGTTTTGAACAGAAACCTTTTCACATGCTAAATATATATGAAGTGAAAAAAATATATAACTAGAGAAAAGTGTTTCAACATAGAAGTTAAAATATTTAAATAACTGACATAATTTTTCTTTGCCATTTTGAAGCATTATTTAAATGCATTGTTTTCAAACCATCTTAAGAAATAACCAGAATATCCCTAGGAATAAAAAATAAGTAAAAAGAAGTAATATATATTATTGTCATTTAATATAGAATATTAATAATTGCTTGGTGTATATAAAAAAGAAGACACTTTTAATTGTGAAGTTAAATATTAGTATTTATCAATTTTTAAAAATTAGAGACTATTACTCAAATTTTTCCCAACATCATATAATTATGTTACTTATATTTGATTAATCCCCTACAGTCTTTAAATTACTTTGATGCTCACTTTAAACTACTTTGATGCTACTTTTGAGCTCACAGTTGCTCATCATCTCACGACATAGAAAAACAGAAAGTTATTTTTTTAATGACTCCTAGAGATACTATTTTCTTTCTTTCTTTCTTTCTTTTTTTTTAAAAGATTTTATTTACTTGACAGAGAGAGAGTGCACACAAACAGGGGGAAAGGCAGGCGGGGGAGAAGCAGACTCCCCACTGCATAGGGAGCCTGATGCAGTACTTGATCCCAGGACTCTGGGATCATGACCTGAGACAAAGGCAGACACTTTTTTTTTTTTTTTTTTAGATTTTTATTTATTTATTTGACAGAGAGAGATAACAAGTAGGCCAAAAGGCAGGCAGAGAGAGAGAAAGGAAAGCAGGCTCCCTGCTGAGCAGAGAACCTGATGCAGGGCTTGATCCCAGGACCCTGGGATCATGATCTGAGCCAAAGGCAGAGGCTTAACCCACTGAGCCACCCAGGTGCCTCCAAAGGCAGACACTTAATGACTGAGCCATCCAGGCACTCCTAGAGATACTATTTTTTAAATTCTATGTACTCCATGGAATTTCTTTTTTTTTTTTTTTAAAGATTTTATTTATTTATTTGACAGAGAGATCACAAGCAGGCAGAGAGGCAGGCAGAGAGAGAGGAGGAAGCAGGCTCCCCGCTGAGCAGAGAGCCTGATGCGGGGCTTGATTCCAGGACCCTGGGATCATGACCTGAGCCGAAGGCAGCGGCCCAACCCACTGAGCCACCCAGGCGCCCCACTCCGTGGAATTTCTGTTCAGTACTTAAACCTTATTCATAACAGGCTACCTTCTGTGCTGTTGGGGACTTAATTTTTTTTTAAATAAGGAGAATAATATGGTACAACACACCTCTTTGGGGTTGTTGGACTACAGATGGTGTGTACCATCTCCTTCCTGAAGTCACTAATGCTCATAATATCTAGTGAATTCTGTTACTCACCAACAGCCTCTTAGATTACTTGGGTTCTTGGGGTGCCTGGGTGGCTCAGTGGGTTAAAGCCTCTGCCTTCGGCTCAGGTCATGATCTCAGGGTCCTGGGATTGAGCCCCCATCAGGCTCTCCTCTCAGCAGGGAGCCTGCTTCCTCCTTTCTCTGTCTGCCTCTCTGCCTACTTGTGATCTCTGTCTGTCAAATAAATAAATAAAATCTTTAAAAAAAAAAAAAGATTACCTGGGTTCTCATATTCTTCATATTGAATATTGGGTTGGCCAATAACACTTCTAGGATATTTTTGGTGGAGGTTAGGAGAGGTATAGTTATTGAAAAACTACCCAAATTCTAACCATAATGCCTTTCTGTCATTCTACTAAAAAGGAGTCATACCTTGTATATTGATAATTTAATATTACCTAACAGTGTAAACTCCTTTATTGTCATATTTAGCTCCTTCTTAGATTTGAAGTGTTTCTAACCCTATGCTATTCTTATTAGTTCCTGATCATGTATCTTCTTTCCTCAGGAAAATTGATAAAGAAAATTAGATTTACATGAAAAAGCACTGATACCTGAACAGAATTGTAGAAAGAAAAGAGAAATGAGACAAGGGCTATGTTGAATGGAAAATGTAACAATAAGCTCATGTTGTTTAGAGTTAGATCACTATGTTATAGTATTTAGTGAACCTGAAAATGGGCTGTTATTTACTAAGTTGACACAAAGTGATGATTGCTTTATTTATTTTATTTTTTGTGATGATTGTTTTAAATTATGAGGAAAGGTAAACCAACTGAGTACTTTTTAGTCATAAACTTTGATCTCATTTGCAATTATAAAATGGTCTTATTTTACTCTGTTACCAACAGTAAATGTATGAGAGGTGATTGAATTTATGTCTTCAAAAGTCCTCCTCTACGCCACCCTGTGTAGTACTCCTCAACTTGGCATTGACCTCAAGTACTTTCAGACCATGAAGTACATGATAGATAGCACTTTGGCTGACTTAATTCTCTTTGATGTTCGTTAATTTTCAAATTAAACACAATTTACCAGGAGCGCCTGGGTGGCTCAATGGGTTAAGCCTCTGACCTTGACTCAGGTCATGACCTCAGGGTCCTGGGATCAAGCAGGCTCTCTGCTCAGCAGGGAGCCTGCTTCCCCTCTCTCTCTGTCTGCCTCTCTGCCTACTTGTGATCTCTGCCAAATAAATAAAATTTAAAAAAAATCTTTAAAAATAAAAGAACCCACAATTTACCAGAATCTTAAAATGTATCATTACAGATACTGGTTCCATTATTAGTATAGGAGAAGTATTTAGTACACAGGTATGCATTATAAAATTCTGTAGGAAGTCTTTGAGATATTGTTTTTTGAAAGTAAAGATTAAAAATAATAGTATATTAATATTGTTCCTATAAATTATAGAAAGCATATTACTTGTATAATACAGGTGGGAAGTGATGCATTAACATGGCTAGGACTATAATTTAGAAATGAGATGTTTCTTCAAATTTCAGAAAATCTTTTTAGCAGGGGTGTTGCTTCAGTGAACAGAATTTGGCTAGTGATAAAGAGAAGTTTAAATTTATGGAATTAAGTGAAATTTATTTCAATTTGCCTAGAATAACTCTTTTCCAAAATAAATTTTTGAAATAGTTTAATGATTACACTCGAATAGGTTTCCATTACTAAAAAGAACCAAGAAATATCCATATTTGATTTAATACCCTATCTGTCATTCTAACAAAATGTGAGTAATGGCTCATTTTTTTGTTGCCATAACTGCTGTAATTTTAGTATATTTTAAAATGAAATTTAGCAGGAGAATGGAAATTATAGGTATAATTATCTAATAAGAAAATTGCCACTTTTTTCTTAATGAATGTATTTCCCACTGGGCATTTTCTTCCTTTCAATCCGACGTGTGCTGTAGGAGAGTAAGGGCCTTATGTTTATTTTATCTTACTTTACCCTCTTAGTTTAGAGCAGTGCCTAGCACATAGTAGCCTAGCAAGTATATATAATGAATATCTATGAAAGTAAAACGTATCCTTTGTTTCTTGACAAGTAGATGTAGAGATAAAGAGTGAATAAGAAATTTTCCATGTCTGAACATCTATAAGTCTTATACCAAGTCTCTTTGCATTGCTCTCGTTATTTCAGAATCCAACTCTTGTATTGGTTAAGATAGGTTAAGTTATACAGCAATAATAAATTAACCCTGAAATGTCAGTGAACTCAACAAAGGTTTATTTGTCCAACACACTGCACTGTCCTATGCAAATTGGGGTGGGGGGTGCAACCTGCTTAGGAACCCAGGCTTTCGTGATCCTGCTGTCTCAATGCATTATTTCAGTGGTTTCCAGGCAAAAAAAGAATGAAAGGAGAACTTACTACATTTCATCTGCAAGTGGCACAGATTGCCTATGCAAATGAAATGAGTAAAAACCTAATGCAAGGGAAGTGAAGTCTTCTTATAAACCCATGATGAAGAAAGTCAGTTGGGATTTGATGAACCCACTGTTGTCTTGGCCACAATTTGACCCTTTTCAGATGCTTTTTTTTCAAAATAGGGTTTATGGAATGTTTATTTCATTGGCTAAGTTTTACACACACACACACACACACAGATTCTTGCATATAGGGAAGACTTGTCATACTCAATATATTCGGCACTATTTCCTAAACTTATTGGAGTGAGGATTGTGCTTTTTGGAGACCATCTGTCAGGACTAGTATTCTGTGGTGCAATTTTAGAAAACACTCTTTTTGATTGAATAGATTGACTAAATGGTGGGATGTGTCATAAAAAGAAGAAGCTCACATTCAATGGAATCTTTACCCTACAATAAATTCATGGACACATCACTTTCGATTGTGCTTGTCAATAAAACTTAAATAGAACCATAATACACCATTTAGCTTTTTGTGAAAGCAAATTTCTGACGACCTCAAGTGCCAGAGCATAGCTGACAGCCTAAAATTAAGAGAGAAAAGAAATGCGTCTAATTGACTTAAGTGATTCTTAACTAATTTGTGCAGAGATCATGCACTAAAACATTTATTTTCTTTCAGTCAATTCCAGCTTGTTCTTAGTTGGCCCAAAATATTAACATGCGATTGTTTTCAACCCAGAGCTAGTTATAGCTACCAAATTAGAATGGGTTGCAGGTTTTCTTTTCCCATTGGAGACTTGTAAACTAGTGCTAGTGTGAAACAGAAGCATAAAGTCCAACAATTAGGAAAAACCCAGAATGCCTATTAAAAAATGAGCAAATGCACAACAACAACTAACCATATTTTTAGTAAGAGAAAACATCTCTATTCCACAACTATTCAAGTTCTCCAAATAAAGTTAAATTACCAGTAGCATACTCTGTTTTAAGAAGACAGGCAAATACATAAAACATTTTAAATGGCTTTTAATTTCAAGTGTTCAAGGTAAAGAACCGTGAAGTTTCATTCCTTAAAACTGTAAGCTTCAGAAATAGGAGAGTGTCAGAATTCATCTTAACTTCTGTCGATACAGATTAGAAGACAATACTATAATGCTGTTTTGAATTTCTAGAATAAAATATGTCATATAGATTTTTATTTCTCATTTTCTCTCTTAATAACATGGCAGTTACGCACATCTACTAATTTGCAGTTACAATGAAATTTTAATTAAATTCCTAAACTGTTCTATTTTAGGATAATTTTTAGCCCATTTAGAAGAGTAGATTTAAAAATGTTTCTTCGGATCTTGTGTAATAACTGCTCTTTTGTAACAATTTGTCTCACACTTTTCCTTAAATTGTTTTTCCATAGTTCCCAAAAAAGTATTAAGATAAATACTGATTATCGTCAGTTTGAGGCATTTTATTAGCCAAAAATTATAAAAGGACCAGATACGTAATTAGGTGCACTTTTCATCGTCCGTTTGTTGAAGATGCACTTTGAGTGATGGCGAATGCCGACGTAAGCCAGGCATTAACAGGATTGTTACGAGCCTGTAACACCTGCTATTTGTGCCTGCTGTGGGTTTCCTAAAGTTCTGTGAAATGAGAGCAATGATCTATCATGCAAAGTACAGACCAACTGCAGTGAAATAGTTCATCGTGAGTTACTAGTGAACCTTTTATATATGTTGGTATAAACTAGGTCTAGAACTAGTTTTTAATGCTTTCTACTCTTACATTGAGTTTAGCATGAGAAATCACTCACAAAGAGTGGAAAATGGTTAGGTCCTGTGATTAGTTTTCTTGGAAATCTCTTTGCTTGAAAATACATTAGAGATACTGAAGAGAGGTCCCTGGATGACACAGTCAGATGGGCGTCTAACACTTGGTTTTGACTCAGGTCATGATCTCAGGGTCCTGAGATGGAGCCCTGAGTCGGGCTCCACACTCAGCTGAGGTCTGCCTGGGACTCTCTCTCCCTCTGACCCTCCCTGCTGTGCACGCTCTCTCTCAAATAGAAATACTGAAGAGTATTTTCTCTTCTTACATATTTTGTATTATCTTAGATATAAGACCGAAGGGCACACACTCTATTTTTATTAATTTTATTTCTTTACAGTGTCTACAAGTATAAGGGAATGGTGTTACTTTCCAGATCAGAAAGCCTTGATAGCAAAATCCCATAGGAACATCTGATTCCAGTCAGAGAGTTGGAATGACACAATTCCTAAGTGTACATGGTACTATAAAAAATGAAAATGAAATTAATAAATCATAGTGTGCAATCTCTTTATTCACCTTTATTTTTAATTCATATGTGAAGAATATACTGTGTTCAGTTTTCTAAGGTTAATTTTTGGAATGATTGTTGGTTTTTGTTTGTTTGATTTTTTTAGTTGAAATAAACAAAAAGCCTATTGATTGTGTTACGAGCACTTTATCCCTTAACTGTTATACTTTTTCTTTATGTGCTGTTTTACCAGAGTCTTCAATAAGTAATATTTTTTAAAAATCTAAAATATGGGCACCTGGGTGACTCAGTCAGCTAAGCATCTGCCTTCAGTTCAGGTCATGATCTCCAGGGTTCTGGTATCAAGTCCAACATTGGACTCCCTGCTCAGTGGGGAGTCTGCTTCTCCCTCTGCCCCTCCCCCCAACACATTCTCTTGGTCTCTCTCTCTCTCTCAAATAAATAACTAAAATCTTTAAAAAAATTAAAAATCTAAAATGTGTTTATTGGAATGGGAAATCCCAGTCATCTTTGATTCAGGGTGCTTTTAGTGCTCCTTCTGTAGGATCCTCCTTCTGTAAGCCTTTCTCTTTCTGCTGCAGGCTGGCAGAGGACGTAGACCAGTCAACACACATAACTACTGCTTGGGTGTGGCTGAAGTTGGTTATGTTTTCTTAGCATCCTGGGCACTTCACATCCACAGAGTAGGAACTGGGGCTCACGCTAGGTGCTGCTTTTGTGTTTTCTCTTCTCCTCTTCCAGGGAGGGGTGGAGGAGGTCCTTCTTGAAAGCATATTCTTGTGGGAAGGTCATCACCATCAAAAAGCCATTTATTTTCACTTAAGCTTTTGTTTTGTGATAATTTTGGATTTGCATGCAGTGTAAGAAATAATTCAGAGATATCTCATGTACTTTTACCTAGTTTGCTTCAGTGGTAATATCTTGACTAAGTCTAGTGCAATATCATGAGCAGATTATTGACATTGATATAGTCAAGATATGAAATAGTTTCATCACTGATGGATCTATGGGCTTTTCATAGATCTCTCTATGGGCTTTTTATAGCCCCACTACACTTCTCTACTGCTTCCACCTGCCCCCTGACTCCTGCCAATCACTCGTTTTGCTCTCCATTTCTACTGTTTACCATTTTACCATAGATCGCTACATAACTGGACTCATGACAGATATGACCTTTTGGGATTGGCATTTTTCCTGTTCATCATAATTCTCCCAAGACCATTCAGGTGTTTTTGTTTTTTTTTTTTTTAATATCAATACAGTTGATCCTTAAACAACTGGTAGGTTAGGGCTACTGATCCCCCATCTAGTCAAAAGTCTACATATAACTTGACTTCTTAAAAACTTAACTAGCAATAGCCTACCATTGACCTGAAGCCTTGCTGATAGCATTAACAGCTGATTAACTCATGTTTTGTATGTTACCTGTATTACATACTGTATTCTTAGAATAAAATAGGCTAGAGAAAAGAAAATGTTATTAAGAAAATCCCAAAGAAAAGCAAATACACTTACAGTACTGTGCTGTAAAAAAAAAAAAAAAACAACTCTGTGTAAATGGACCCATGCTGTTCACACCCTTATTTTTCTAAGGTCAAGTATAGTTTGTTTCTGTTTATTGCTGACTAATAGTCTGTGGTAGAGATGTATTTTCCATACCTCATTTAACCACTCACCCATTGAAGAATGTCTGAGCTGTTTCCAGTTTCGAGCCATCATAAAGAAAAAAAGCTGCTGTTAAATATGTATATACAAGTTTTGTTTTGTTTTGTTTGTTTGTTTTTTTAAACTTTTTTTTTTGTTTGTTTAAAGATTTTATTTATTTATTTGACAGAGAGATCACAAGTAGGCAGAGAGGCAGGCAGAGAGAGAAGGGGAAGCGGGCTCCTCACTGAGCAGAGAGCCTGATGCGGGACTCGATCCAAGGACCCTGAGATCATGACCTGAGCCGAAGGCAGCGGCTTAACCCACTGAGCCACCCAGGCGCCCTGTATATACAAGTTTTTGTATGAACATAAATTTTTATTTCTCTTAGGCAAATGCCTAAGGGTGCGTTTGCTAGATTGTGTGTCAGTAGCATGTTTAATTTTATACAACTGTCAGTTTTCCAGAATTGCTTTACCATTCGTGGTGCCACCAGCAATGTATGAGTGATCCAGTTTCTCTATTTCCCCTGATCCCCACCAGCATTTGATGTTGCCCCAATTTTTATCTTTGCCATTTTGATTGGTATTTAGTGACTTTTTAGTGTGGTTTTAATTTGTCTTTTCCATGACGGCTTATTATATGGAGCATCTTTTCGTTTGCTAATTCTCTAGGCATATACTATTTTTGGTAAAATGTGTCCATTTCTTTTTGTCCATTTTTGAATTGGATTACTTATTTTTTTACTCTAAGTTTTAAGAATTCTTTATGTATTCTAGGTACTTGTCCTCTGTCAGATATGTGCTTTGCTAATATATTTTCCCAGTTCGTAGCTTATATTTTCATCCTCTTCACAGGGCCTTTCTTGGGGCAAAATTTTAAAATTTGATGAAGTTCAATTTAGCAGTTTTTTAAAATTTCATAGATCCTGCTATTGGTGTCAAAAACTCTTTTCCTAGCCCTAAATTCTGAAGTTTTTCCTCTTATTTTTTTCTTAAAATTTCATGTTTTTGCAGTTTACATTTAAGTCTGTGATATATTTTGAGTTAATTTCTCTATAAGATATGAAAATTAAAATTAACTAGTTAATTAAAAATTAAATGTAAATTGAGGTTTATTGCTTTATCTATGGATGTCCACTTGCTGGCACAATTTATTGAAAAGGCTGTCTTCCATTAAATTGCTTTTGCATCTTTCCAAGAAATCATTTAGACATATTTCTCTTGTACTGTTTCTAGATTCTCAATTCTGTTCCAGTGGTCTAGTGTCTCTTCCTCTGCTGATATCATACAATGTTGATTATTCCTACTATGATAAGCGCTGATGTTGGGTAGACTGGTTCTTTCCCCTTTGTTCTTTTTCCAAGTTGTTTTAACCATTCTAATTTCTTGGATTTCTTTATAAGTTTTAGAATATTCTTTTCAGTCTTTACTTAAAAATATTTTGGTGAGACTTTGATAGGAACTGTATCAAACTTGAATAACAGTTTGGGGAGAATTGATGACCTTTTAAAGTTGAGTCTTCCAATCAATGAACATGATATTTTTATTTATTTATATCTTAGTTAATTTTCCATATTAATATTTTGTGGTTTTCTGGATATAGACATATACATGTTTGTTTAGATTACTACCTATTTTTTGAGTGATCATAGATGGTATCTATCATGTTTTAAATTTCAGTGTCCACCTGTTTATTGCTAGTATATAAGGATGTAATTTCTCTTTTGTATGTGTATCTTTTATCCTATGATTTTGATGAACACATTTATCATTTCTAGGAGATTTCTTTTTCAGTTTATTTTCAGATTCTCTAGGATTTTTGGACAATTATGTTATTTGCAAATAAGGACAGTTTTATTTCTGCCTTTTTTATCTGCATGCCTTTTATTTCCTTTTATTGCCTTACTTCACTGACTGGACCCTCCAGTAATTATACAAAAAAAGTAAGGAGAGTGGTTGTCCTTCTTTGTGCCCATTGTTAGGGAGAATATATTCATTTTTTTACCAGTCAGTAAAATCTTAGCTGTAGGTTTTTTTAATATGCTTTTTATAAACGTATGGAAGTTTCCTTATATTCCTATTTTTTTCTGAGAGTTTTTATCATAAATGGATGCTGAATTTGTTTAAATTGCATCGATTGATATGATCATGTGATTTTTTTTTTTCAGCCTTTTAATATGGTGGAGTAAACCAGTCCCCCATTACTGAAATAAACACCATTTGATTATGGTGTATAATTTATATATACATGAATTTTATTTGCTAATACGTTGTTAAGGATTTTTGTTTCTATAGTCATGAGGGATATCAGTATATAGTTTTATTTTCCTGTTGTCTTTGATAAATGTTGACAATGGGGTGAGATTAGCTTTATAAAATGAAGTGTGAAGTGTTCTTACATCTTTTATTTTCTGGAAGATTGTATTGCATTTATGTTAATACTTTTAAATGTTTGATAGAATTCTCCATCTGAGCTTGGAGATTTTCCTTCTTAGGAGCTTTACAATTATTATTTAAGGGGCTCCTGGGTGGCTCAGTTGGTTAAGCATCTGCCTCGGCTCAGGTCATAATCCCAGGGTCCTGGGATAGAGCCCCACATTGGACTCTCTGCTCAGTGGGGAACCTACTTCCTCCTCCTCTCTCTTTCTCACTCTCTCTGCCTGCCTCTCTGCCTGCTTGTGATCTCTGTCTGTCAAATAAATAAATAATAATAATAAATTTCCTCAATGGTTATGGGATTATTCAAATTATCTGTTTTACATTGAGTAAGATGAGGTCATTTGTATTTTTCAAAGACTTGACCAATTTCATGTAAACTGTCAAAATTATGTCTGTAGAGTTGTTTATAATTTTTTTATTGTTTTGATACCAGCAGGAACTGTGGTGATAGCTCCACTTCCATTCCTGATACTGATAATTTGTATTGTTTCTTGTTGTTGTTTTTGTCACTCCTTAGAAGTTTGAGGTTTGTCAGTTTTATTGATCTTTTCAAAGAATCACCTGATTTCATTGATTTTTCTATGTTATTTTTCCGGTTTTCATTTCATGTATTCCCACTCTTATATTTATTATTCACTTCTTTTATCTTGTACTAAAATTAACTTCTTTCATCTTGTATTTTGCTCTTTTTTTCTAGTTTCTTGAGATAAGAATTTAGATTATTTTTGTCAGACTTTTCATCTTCCTCTGTTGTAAGCTTGTAGTACTACAGACTTCCCTCTCAGCTCTTTAATAGCTGTGTCTCACATATATTGACATTTTTTTATTTCATTTGCATTCAGTTCAGTTTGCTGTTTAATTACGCTTGAAACCTCTTCTTTGACCCATGGGTTGTTAAGAAGTGTGTTGTTTAGTTTCTGAGTATTTGGAGATTTTCATGTTCTCTTTTTGTGATTGATTTCTAGTTTGATTTCTTCTGAGGTCAGAGAGTACACTCTGTATGATTTCACTTCTGCTAATTAGTTAAGCCTTTCATTTATGGCCCAAAATATAGTATACTTTGGTATATATTACATACACAATTGAAGAAATATGCATCCTGCCGTTGTGTGGAGAATTCTGTAAATGTTAACTAAATCTTGTTGGTTGATGGTATTGTTGAGTTCTTTTATATCCTTCTAATTTTCTGTCTAATTGCACTAGCAATTTCAGGAGAAAGGTTTTGAAGTCTCCAACTGTAACTATAGTTTTGTCTTAGTTTTTGGTGCATTCTTGGGGTTGTTCTATTTTCTTGGTGGATTGATCTTTTTACTAGTACATAATAATTTCCTTTTTATGATACATGTTTTTGCTCTAAATTCTGTTTGATCTGATATTAATGTAGCTACTCTTGCTTTTTTTTTTTAATTACTGCCTGCATGGTATATCTTTTTCCATCTTTTCTATCTGTCTTTATAATTATATTTAAAGTAAATTTCTTGTAGGCAGTATATAATTGTATCATTCACAATACTGATCTCTTTCTTTTAATTGATGTACTTAGACCATTTACATTTAACATGATTATTGACATGTTAAGGCTTAAATCTGTTGTCTTTGTTTTGTCTCCTGTTTGTTCTCTTTGCTTTTCATTCCTCCGTTTTTTTCCCTAACTCCTTGTATATTATTTGAACATTTTTAGAATTTCATTTTGATTTGTCTATAGTGTTTTTATGTTTATGTCTTTATGTAGCTTTTTTAGTAGCAGTTCTAGGTTTTACTTTATGTATACATAGTTTATCATAGTCTACTGGTGTTGTCATTTTACCGATTTGAGTACAGTATAGAAAACTTACCTCACTTTATGTCCCTTCACTGTTCCTCATATATAGTATTTGCCTTAAATATCTTCTCTTTATATATTTAGAACTATATTGGACTACCTTAAACTTTTTTATTTTACCACCAAACATGATATAGAAAACTGAAGAGCAAAGCAGTATCTATTGTATTTACCAATGTTTTTGTTTACTGCGTTCCTTTTTCCTTCCAGATATTTTGTTTCATTTTTAATTATTTCCTTTATATTTACAGAACATCCTTTAGTCCTTCTATTAGAAAAGGTTTTCTCATGACTAATTCTCTTAGCTTTCCTTCATCTGAGAATGTCTTATTTATCTTTCATTCTGTAGGGATATTTTCATTGGTTATAGAATTCTGCATAAACAGTTATTTACTTTCAGCACTTAAAAAATGTTGTTCCAGGGATGCCTGGGTGGCTCAGTGGGTTAAGCCTCTCTGCCTTCAGCTCAGGTCATGATCTCGGGGTCCTGGGATCGAGTCCCATATTGGGCTCTCTGCTCAGCAGGGAGCCTGCTTCCTCCTCTCTCTCTGCCTGCCTTTCTATCTACTTGTGATCTCTCTCTGTCAAATAAATAAATAAAATCTTAAAAAAAAATGTTGTTCCACTTCCTTTTTATCTCCATAGTTTCTGACATGAAATTTGCTATCATTCATATTACTTTTCTTCTAAATAAGGAGAAAAGATAGATAAGGTATTATTTCTCTTTCAGTAATTTCATTATTTTTCTTTGTTTTTAGTTTTCAGAAAGTTGGCTTTGATATATCTTGCTTCATATTTCTTTATTGAATTTATCTTGTTTGAAGTTTGCTCATTTTCCAGAACCTGAAGGTATATGTCTTTTGACAAATAAGGGACAATTTCTTTGAGTACTTTTTTTGTAAACCTGTCTTTCTCCAGTGAAATGAATATTAGATCTTTGGTTAAGTCCTTGTAGATCCCTGAGTCTCTTGTTGTTGTTGTTGTTGTTGCTGTTTTCAGTCTATTTTCACTGTTTTCCAGATTGGATTATTTCTGTATTGTTCAATCTAATTTGTAATGTCCAAATAAATTTGCTGACTCATTCGTTTGTCCCCTCCATTCTTTTGTTGAGCCCATTCACTGAGTTTTTAATTCTGATTATTGTATTTTCACCACTAAAACTTATATTTGCCTGTTCTTTATATCTTTGATTTCTTTGCTGAGTCATTCTACTTTTTTTTTATTTGTTTCAAGTATATTCATATTTTTTGTATTTCAAGTATATTCATATTTGTTTCAAGTATATTCATAATTATTTATTGAAGTTTTTTTTTTGTGTGTGTGTGTGTGATGGCTTCTCTAAAATCTTTCTCTGGTATTTTTATCATCAAGATTTTCATATCTATTGATTGTCTTTTTGTTTTTTTTTTAATTTACTTCGGAAAATTTCTGTTTCTTGGGATGATAAGTGATTCCCAACTAAAACTGGGACCTTTTGGGTATTATGTTATGAAAGTCTGTGAGGTGAATGTAGTACATCATTACCACTAGAGTAGGTACAAATCCACTTGCTGTACTTTCCTCTTTTGATACCCAAGGGAAGGAAAGAAAGCCATAAGAAGGGGAGGAGTAGTTTTTACTATCCTTTGGGTATGAAAGTTCAGGTTCTCTCCATACTCTACCTTTTCTGGAGTGCCTCTTTAGAGTGTCTGAAAGATGGGAGTCTTGACTCCCTACTTGGTCGTTGCTGCTCTAGATGGGAGTGGGTCCCCAATTTTTCTGTGGTATTTGGTTGGAGTACAGCAGCTGTTATCTAAATTTTCCTGTCCTGGGAGGCTGTACTTTTCCTGGTTATTTGGCTAGACAGAGAAAGCTTTCTGTTGGGCCTTAATTTTTAGTCTACTTCCCTTGATATTTCCAGCTTGCTGGCTCCTTCAGCAACAAGTCACAAACATATAATACAAAAAGAAAATTCATGGGACTCCCCACATTTTTTTCCCTTGGATTTTTCTCCCCCCAGGTCCTTAGCTGTTTTTCTCTTTTCCTTTTAGAGCCCTATTATGTTCATTTTGTATGTAATGTGCAGGGATTTTAGATGTACTTCATGGGAGTAATAAAGTACGTCTACCCCATGTCTTTGGAAGCAGAAGCCTTGATACTATTAGCTTTTAAACAGGAACATTAAACAAATTCTATATTTGTGATAGTATAGACATATTATAATAATTAAACGTTTTTGGCTAAAATGTTAACATTTAAATCACGAATCTCAAAAATAAGACAGTCACCAAAGAGAAGCATTAATTCTTAATTTCTTGCCTGTTTATGATTAGATAACAGAAACACCACATGGAAAACTGAATCTCTCTGAAGAAGTTTGTATTTTTTTTCACTCTTATTAAAGAAAATACAAATATAGAAATTACAGTAAAGGTCATGTGTTATTCTTATTTTTTGTTATTAAAAGAAGTGGTCTTTCAGAAGTGGCCTTCCAGTGGGCTGTGCCAAATAAAGTAAATTCATGTAATGCTCAATTCTATAAATTTTATATCCTTCTTTTTTTTTTTTAAGATTTTATTTATTTATTTGACCGACAGAGCTCACAAGTAGGCAAAGAGGCAGGCAGAGATATAGAGGGGGAAGCAGGCTCCCCATTGAGCAGAGAGCCCTATACGGGGCTCTATCCCAGGACTCTGAGATCATGACCTGAGCCGAAGACAGAGGCTTAACCCACTGAGCCACCCAGGCACCCCAATATATCCTTCTTTTTTTGTTTATGTTATAGGTTGATTAGAAATTCATGTTTTGGATAAGACTCCCTTGTGCTTATTTTTTATCTTATTATTTTGATCTTATGATTTATTCCTACATAATAGCCAAGAATCCTTAAAAAACAAAGTAAGCAACTATAGTATGTAAGATGATGGAAACACAAAGTGAAAAGTTCTGAATTCAGGGAAGAGACATTTAATTTCAAATGACAAAACTGTTAAACTTGTCAACTTGAAATAATATGAAGGATTCTTCGTGAGCATATAGAGTAAATGTGAAAGACCATAGGAAGGTAGAAATGTGTAGAATTAATAAATAAAGAATCTTCAGAATTGGCTTTATTAATTTGTGAGCAACACACTTCATTTAATGACAAGAATTAAATTAATTGCACTTTGCTTCTGAATTCTACCACTTTCTTTTAAGTGGTAATAGGTTTGTGCTAGTATTGGGGAAAGATGTTCTATCCATCAAAAGTTTAACTAGGACGTCTGGATTGCTCAGCAACCATAAGCTTCTGCCTTCGGCTCAGGTCATGGTCTCAGGGTCCTGGGATAGAGTCCCGCATCAGGCTCTCTGCTCAGTGGGGAGCCTGCTTCCCCTTCTCTCTCTGCCTCCCTCTCTGCCTACTTGTGATCTCTGTCAAATAAATAAATAAAATCTTAAAAAAAAAAGTTTAACTACATGCCAGATATTTCTTTTGTCTAGAGAAAAAGCATGGCTTAGAAATATTAAGTCACATACACATGCATGGACACACACCCAACTGGATCTCCATAAGCAAAGATTAACTTCTAAAAATAAATATAGTTAATGATGGTATGATGAAGAAGTAATTATTTGCTACCCTTCCCTTTTTGCACTTAGTCCTTTGAGGGGACATGATTAATAAACAGTATCTTCTCTATAATTTGAAGGATATTTATGTTAAGATGATATTTCTGTATGTTGGTTCAGGTCTCATTCATAGAAATGAGTGGAACCATTCAAATAAAAAATGTTAGAGAATGTGATCTAGTGGTTCATAAAATAAAAGAACAGGCTAGTATACATATGAAAAATAACTGTGAAAAGCAGGAGGTAGTCAAACATTTTCAAAACAAAGCTAATAAAGATCTAAATTGGAATAAGAAGTCTAGAGGACACTTTTTTAGTATCTCTCAGAAGCAGTGCAAACCCTGTGTCCCTGGAATTTCACTTCAGAAAATCTGTTTTTAGGAAATAACCAGAAACTGAGAAAAACTGAAATAAGAGTATGCCTCAAAATATCTGTATCAGTTTCCTGTTCCTTTTTCTATGTTTATTCTTAATTTTTTTCTTAAGTCTGCTTTTATTTGTCTTCTATAGTTGACAACTAATAGTAGCACTTTCCAAGAAAAGAAGTGCAATAAACTTTGTTTTCAATAACATGTATCAAAATTGTAATATTTAAACCCATTTAAACCCCATAAGGTAGTAGCCAGTCAAGGGTTACATATTCTTCTTATTGTCTTTGTTACTCCTTAGGCACAAAATCCCCTTAATTCTTCCCTGTGTCTGTGACAGGAATGTTTTAAATGGAAGAAAAAAGAAACTGTAATAAAAAAAACAACTGATGTGTTAAGAGGCTCTGTGTACTTAAAGTGCAAGGGCCACCTGGTGTGGAATCTGCTGGTCTTGGTTTAGATTCCAGCTTTGTTACTGACCTTTGGCGAATCTGTTAATCCCTCTGGAGGCAGTTTTCTCTTTATTTGTTGAAACATATGATGTTCCTGTTTTTGTTGGTCGAAATAGTTCTCTACTGGCTATTTCTGGTTCAACCTAATAAAATGAATAGTAAGTTTTCTCCTAGCACCAATGATTTGTGAATTTATTGTAGAGTGTATTGTCTGGAAAAAAATAGTTTATTCTTATTCAAACAATCTGCTTTAAGAGGCAAAGGAGACTCTGGCCGTTCAAAAACCTTCTCATACTAACTAGTGAAATGGTTAGTTTATCCTTTCATTAAAAAAATATTTTCCTGGTTCAAAATCACATGTTATGTTGAAGCATAAAAATAAAATACTAGGGGCCCCTAGGTTGTAAAAAGTCAATTGTTTCACATTCACTTAATCTTGAAGACATCAAATTCCACCAATAAGTCTAATAAAGTTTAAGAATAAATTACAAAATATCAGTACTGAGCCTTTTTGTAAATGTCGTAAAAATAATAAAATGAATCAGACTCTAGGGACTCAAGTATTTTGTGTTTGATGAAATGAGGGAAAAGGAGAGAAAATGTAAACCATAGGAAAATACTTGCTTTAAAATGATGCAAATTATAAGCATTTAAAGTTTTTTTTTTTAATTAATACAGTTCTATTCTTTTACAGTTTCCATGAAGTCACATAGTCTTACATGGTCTAATTTTAGGGGTAGGAAAAATGAGTTTGTTGATATTGTATGAATGCTCTAATAGAAATAACTGTAGACACAGGGTCATTGCAGGGGAAATCCGGAAACTGGTTACTATATTTTTGAAGTATGGTGAAAGAAGAGGGCAGAGGGATTCAGGTAACCTCTAAGAGCTAAGGCTAGATATTATTACTCTGGTAAGATTTACACTTCTTGGGGAGCAGAAACTGTAAAATAATCCACCTGTTGGAGACAGAGATATTTGGTAGAGGTTCAGGTCTTGTACACCCTCTTCTTCTCTCTGCTCTGGCCATGGTGCTGATTCTGCTGGACATTAATGGCCCAACACACCTTGCATCATCTCACATTGGAAGTGTCAGTGACAACACACCAGAATCAGGAGATGTGCATTTGGAGTCTTACAGCATATTACATCCTAATGGAGACAAACCAAAAGGGTCGACAAGAATTTCTTTGAGTTCCTACCAGACATTTCTTATCTATAAAGCTGAGGAGTTAGTGAAGAAATTGTGTCGATGTGTCATGTATCAAGCTGATAGGTTGAAAAGAAACTCTTGTGCTTCAGTCTTTGATAAGTACTTTCGATTAACAAAGAGAACAGGGAGTCTCTCCTCATTTGGTTGACGGGGCAGTGACCATTTGGTCTAAGAAGTGCAGTCTCTGGAAGAAAATGATGATGTGGTCAGTAGAGAGGAGCTCATGCAGGGATTCAGAAGAGGGTATCAAGCCAGTTCTTTGCTGCACAGCAATGGTGCAGTCCTCATCAGCCACGGGAAACCTCTCTGAAGTCAAGAGTCTGAAGGAGATGACAATGCCTGTGTCCTTTTCATGCTGCTCCTGAGGCATATTGAATGCAAGTGCCAGAGAGTCACCCGCTCAGGGATTACCTCCATCTTCATGTTGAATCCCTCAGGGCCGATTGTCACAAATCTTTAGGCAAAGAAACGTTCTTTAAGGATTTGATTCCACTAACCAAGGGGAACAGGAAGACAGAATTGATGCTAGAAGGCAGGGTTACTCGTGCTTGACGTTGGCAGCTTTTATGGTAGCACCTCTCTGCATTCTTAGAAATTCCCTCACTTTGGTGTTATTTTTTCTGTACGTGTTTGGAATGTAATCTGGAGAATCAAACTGTGTTTCAGTAGTGTCAAGAATAATGCTAAAAAGAATTCCACCTGATTAATTTAATCCTCTTTCCTTTCTACCCTCCTGCTTTTTCTTCTGCCTTTCCAAATACTTTTCTATTAGAAATGAGTTGCAGATAATAGAAACTTAATGAGGCTTCTCATAAGTATTTGAACCGAAAACTTAAATGTCTAAAGAAAGGTGGGCCCCTTAATAAAGGAACAATTTGTAATGCACTTGGTTATTAAGTGCTCCAAAGCAAGTGTAATGAAAACAGTCCAAGTCCTGGATAAGAATTCTAACAGGGAGTTGGTTACTTTACACCTGTCTGAATATGGCTTTTGCTTCCTGCCTGGACAGGTGTCCAGTCATAAATGGATTTCTCAAATGGGCTTCTTTGTACCCCACTTACTAGAGGGAGAGAGGGTTTGAGTATATACAGCTAAAATTCCAAGCATGGGTCTCAAATTTTACTTTGAGACTGTTCATCGTGAAGGCTTATCAGACTCTCCATCACTGGAGGACAGAGGTTTCGTGCATTTAGCAGTTGTTTAAATGTCAATTATTTTAATGCAAAAAGTGGCATGGGATTTTCCATTTTTCCTTGAACAGATTGCTGAAGAGTAAGTTTTAAATAGGTTGAAACCTTCTGTTGTCTTTTCTCTCTTTTTTTTTTTTTGTTGTCTTTTCACTTTGACTAAGTCTCAAAAGCTGTACAACATCAACATTGTTCATAAATTATTTGCATGTCTACCTTAAACTGATACAATATCTACTTTTAGATTTGCTACCTCTCTTCTGAAAGTGTATATATGTCTGTTTTATGTATCCATGTACATATATGTAAATGAAAATACCCTTCCCTTTTTGTGAAGTCACACATAAGCTTGTTTTATGTCCTCACAAGTCATATCACTTGACAGAAGAATAAAAGTTTCCTTGCCTTGAAAACTTAAAAATACTGATGTCACAGCAATGATACTTTAAAAGCAGATGAAGAAATGGACAAACATAATATACGGAGACTATGGAGTATTTTCATATGCATTCCTTTTGAGTCAACAACTATGTATCTCCATTTTCAATTTGGAATTTTGATAAAAGTCACCTTTTAGGTTTATTTACAACTCCTTCCACTTTTATTCCACCTTGTAAGGAAAGGACACATACAATCTTATTTTAGAAGAAGTCCCTAAAGACAAAAATTAAAACATTGAAATATATTTTGTTATGATATTTCTAAATAATGTTTAAAAGTCTCTGCCAGAGACATGGACTAATGGTCACCGAACACACGCATGCTGTAGGCTGAACTGGTTTGTATAAGTTAGGATTCTGTTCAAGTTTTAAATTATAGAAAACCTGATTAATAGTGGCTAAAATTTATGACAGTGATTTTTCTTATGTAACAATGAATTCTGGGACAGGCAGTCCAGGGCGAAAGCAACATATTCACAGTGTCATGAAGTAATCAGGCCTCTTCTGTCTTTCTATTTTTTTACCCATGTCATGTAATTTCCCCTTGTGGTGACAAAATGGCTGCTGTACATCCAGCATCACATCAGTTTTCCGGTAGAAAGAAGGGAGAAGAGCAAAAGTCCAAAGAGGGCTCAGAAGAGCTTACCAACTGTCTATTCCTTTAAAAAGTTTTCCTTTCTGTTCCATCTCATTGTATACACTTGGGACCCATGGCAAGCAAGGAGGCTGGAAAGGTGAGGATTTTAGCTTTCTGGCTTCAGAAGAAGACACCTGCCATGGCATTGGAGAGTAATTTTGATATCTGCCACCCCACTCATTACAACTTTCTCTCAGTGGTCACGCCAGGCCAAAGAAATCCCAAGGAGGGACCCTTTGATTTTCAAATTTAGCCAACCAACTCCTCCTTTTCAATCTGATCATTGAATGATTTAACTTCTATGCCATTTTTTGTTTCTTTTTTTTTTTTGAGGCTATATCCAGAAACCCTCAAGAAACTAAATGCATAAAGATGCCCTCTTTCTAGAATATGTCACACTTTCCTGAGATAATACTCCACATTTACTCTTGAAGATTTACACTATCTAAGGCATTTTTATGTTATATGTATATGCCTATATCTGCCAAAGCTAAAATGGACATTAAGATTTATTTCTGTGTTTGATGACATTATATCTAGAAAATACTTGCTTCAGTTACAAAGCAAACTTTTCATTGATTATCATTCCTATTTATGAGTAGTGTTTTTTGGTTTGGAAAACCTTCCAGTTACCAAATTTGGCCCATGTGTGACTGCGTGCAGTTACCATATCTCAACAATTTAGTTTGCTCTTCTTCCAGAAGTAAGAATTCCCTCAGGATCAGCATGGCCATATCAGTTTTGGAGGTGGCAATAATTAAATGTAGGACTGATGTGATGTAGGCATGGTCTGTCTATATAAAGCCTGAAGAACACAATTCAATATTTTGGTCGTTTTTTATTTTGTTTTGTTTCACATATTTTAATTAAAAATGTCTTTTTTCTTTCTTTCCTAACTACAAGCTCGTCTATTTTATGATATAACTTGAACTTCAGAATCAGAAAATACAGGTTCAAAATATTGAAGGTGTCTGACTTCAGTCAATGCACTAAGTGGGGAGTGTGAGCCTCTGTTTTCTTCCTTGTAAGTGGGAACAATACCGCCTCCCTCATGAGTCAGTCATGTTTTCATGAGATAAAACGTGTGACGTGCCTAGTGCAGAGCTTGGCCATAGTGGGGACTTCCCTTTCTTTTCCTTCTCTCTTTGCTTCCAGCTTTTTACTTTCCTACCCTAAAGTGCTAGTTCTTTTATAGACTTTATTTCAGATGGAGGAGGCATGGTGGGAGAAAGGAGAAAGTACAATAGTTAACAGCCTTTCAGAGTCTTTCTGGAGTGTCATGCAGCAGCTGGAGCTTAGAGATTCAGAGAGCAGCCATCCCTGCCAGATAACATTTTCCAGAACTTTCCAAACTATGTCCTGTTGTGTTTGTATATAGAAACAACTGGACACCAAACAATGTATTCATATCAGTAGCAGATACAGCTGGTTACCTCCCTCCTGAATATTCCCTCTCTCTGCCTTCATGTCAGAATCCCAGGATGGGAGGCCTGGTGGCTCTGTCAGTTAAGCATCTGCCTTCGGCTCAGGTCATGATCCCAGGGTCCTGGGTTCACATCCCACTTCAGGCTTCCGGCTCAGCAGAGTCTGCTTCTACCTCTCTCTCAATCCCTCCCCAGCTCGTGACCACTCTCTCTCTCATTCTCTTTCAAATAAATAAATAAAATTCTTAAAAAAAAAAAAAGAATGCCAGTATGGTTGGAAGTGCTAAGGTGCCCCCCCACCCCAGAATAATGATACCTTTCAGCCTCTTTTACTCAAATGTGACACCGTTAAGTAGTGGCATTCTGAATGCAAGTCATTGGTAATGCTTCCAGGAAATGTTTTAAAAGGTAGTAAACAGCTGCACATACCACTCTCCTTTTTCTTCCTTTCCTCCCCTTGTTGTTGTCTGGAATAGGGATAGAATGCCCCAGGACACAGTTGCCCTTCTGAGCTGTCAGGATAAAAAGTCACACTGAGATGGGTGACATCTGGAGTATTCATTCCAGACCTCTTGTAGTTGTGACTTCAGCTCTGGAGTGCTTAAAATTGGGCTTTCTGTGTGCTAAGTTATTTCTGTGTGCAGTGTTATTTATTAGTATTTTTTTATGTGCAACTTAACACATTTTTCAATTTAAAGGAGAATATGTGGAAACTAATGACAGTTTGCACTCCTAATAGCAATCTGCTACAATGTGATAAAATCCACTTCCCTCAGACTGTTGATAATCCAAGAAGCCTCAATCCTTTAGAAATTACAGTAGAAAGGAAAGGCTTTAGAACAATGGTATTATCCTTCCCCTCATACTTCTCCGATATGTGCAGAATATACCTAACATTATAAAACTGTTTTTACTTAGCAGCACCGTACGTGGGTAACACCCCTCTGCAAACACTTTCGTGTTGTGCTTTGGATCTTTTTTTCCATATACAAGGATCATCTTAGGTTTTATTTATTTAGTTGATTTATCTGAGAGAGACAGAGAGAGAGCATGTGTTGGAGTACAACAGGGGGAGGAGCAGAGGGAGAAGGAGAAGCAGACTCCCCACTGAGCGGAGAGCCCGATGCGGGGCTCCATCCCAGGGCCCCGGGATCATGACCTGAGCCAAAGGCAGATGCTTAACCGCTTGAGCCACCCAGGTGCCCCAGATCATCTTAGGTTTTAAAGCATTAGTTTGGGGACAAAGCTACTGTGTTGCCATGATCTGCTTTTTCAAACAGTGACTGCGTTGAACATTTATAAATGCCGCCTGTGAATCCATAAAGACATAGGAAGTACCAGGGTTGTCACTGTCTGAATTTAACTATAATGTTCTGTATAATTTGTACATTCAGTTGGTCGCGTTGGCTGGTGGTGATCATTTGCTTAATAAAACAAAATTGGTGAAGCCAGAAACCCGTATCGATGGCCCTAGCTTGCTCTGATGTAGACAGTAGCTTACACAGCCCCGTCTTCTGTTTATATTACCCGTGACTCTAGATAGTGAATTCCTAATTAGCTAACAAAATGCAGCCTTGTAGTAAATCCTTGTCTTTTACGTTCACGCGTGTTTTGTGTTTCTTGCATTCGTCTTGTAAATACTTAAACTCACATGGTTTATGAGCAGCACAGGCCCATGATGGTGTAATCGTACATCTGTGGGCCAGATTGTCCCCTTGGCTTCTGTTAGAGTTTTCCGCATCCATCTGTAGGACTGTTTACAACCATATGCTTTTGGGATCATGTGAGAGGGAAAAGGGCCCGTTAAGAACACCAGAAGATGGATGGCAAGTCATTCCGGGCTACTGCAATTTTTCAGTTGATGCAGTCACATGCAGGGTTAGTGGGGGTGGGGGGGTGCGGGGGGAGGGGGAAGGATGCTGGTTGCCAAGACTATTTTCTCAGAGTGAGGTAAGCTGGAGGGAATAATGGCTGCGAAGGGCTTCCCCACAGAGGCTTTGTCTGTCTACTGACACTTCTCTTCCTCATTCTTCATAGTTAAGTGTAGTAACATCTAGACATTACTTGGAGGTGGAGGGGGCAGGTTTAAATTTAAAAAGAAGAGCTATCAATTTTCCACTCCTGATAGCTGTTGAATTTCTGTCCTCTTTCAGTGTTAATGGAACCAGAGGGTCTCCCTAGAGTATTGAGTTAAAGCGGGTGGAAATTCATGTGAACCAGCGTTGTCAGGTGACTAGAGGGTGGTTCAGCTTTCATCATACCTGTTCCATCAGAAATGTGCACGTGCAGGGAAGGCTTAACCGAAATTCACTGCTGAATTTTGTATCAGCACTGAGCAATATTTAATCCATGAGTCTACCAAGACTTTAAGTGCTTTTACCAGGATATTTCTTCTGCTGTGTCAGAATGACTGATTCCCTGTTCAGTCTGCTGCCCTTCCGATGTGTCAGTGTTTGAACTAGTGCATCAATAAGGCTTCCACCAGCCACCACCTCTCCCCCACCCCCCCCCTGCAAAAAAAGTTTCCAGAAGAGCCAATCCATGAAAATGTTGAAAAGATCCTTACAGTAAAATAGCCCAAACTGGATAAATACATGTTTTATTCTAGCTGGGCTTATTATTTAAAGTGTTTTGTCATTAACTTACTCTGACTTGGTGCTCATTTTTCAGCTGTTAAAGTGGAAGAATGATTTATGCCTGCTTCCACAGAGTTGGTATTACGAGCAAAACACTCATGATTGGCACCACGCTTTGTGTTCTCAGAAAGCTACTTAAATGGTAAATAATAACATTCAGCTTGTTACATAGGAGCTTGTTAATGTATGTTGGAATACAGTTCATAATGGAAATATGAGAAATGGATAGGTCTTGACAGTTGAAACTGCTCCTCAGTTGAAATTGCTAAGATGAAAAATTACTGTCTGGCATGCTTATCATTGTGCAACAGAGCCTGCTATCTTTGAGGGATTATTTTGCACTTCCTATCACTTGTAGAAAAGGATCATGTCCCATGAAATGCTGTCTCTACCCACATATTGGATGTTAGGTGTGGTATGAAGCCACTAGTTTTTTTTTTTTTTTTTTTAACTATCATAAGCATGTTTATACATGGCAGATAAAGGAGAAAGGATGCATTAGGTGGTGATGGGGGGCACTGAAAAATCAACTAATTAGATCAATGACTTCTACCTAGCATGGTCCCCAGATGGGAATACCTAGAGGATTTCTATTCATCCCAAACCCTAGAATTTAGACAGACTAAACGGATAATTAATGTGTCACATATATCTTTGATGCGACATGGACAAGGAATCAGGAGACCCAGATTCCAGGCCCTGTTCTGCCACCAAGGACCCCAGGCCTTTAATTATCTCATCAGTGAAATGTGGGGGTCACCTGTTTCTACTAACTTGGAGATACTAATGTCATGGGGAGGAGTGCACAGTATGAGATTATGAGATATGGTCTGGTTTTCAGCCTTCCTGTTTCAGAAACCTGACTTATGGGCACACTGAATGTGAATCTGTCTCTTAGGATTCTCCCCGACAAGTTCCTATAAACTAATGAATAAAAGCAGAATGCCAGTATATTAATATATAATGAGAAATAGTACTACCAGAGGGGCCATCATCTTTTGGCTAGATGATTTTTTTTTTTTCTCCCCTTGAAGGTAGAGAACTTGGGAAACCAGAATATAATTAAAAGCCTGTACAGATTGTATGGAATCAGTTTAGAATAAATGGCATCCATCTAAGGTAAGTTAATTCATTCATAGAAGGCTTTATTTATCCCTGGGATCAGAGAGAACACATCTTTGCGCCAAAGCATTCCTTCCCTTGGACCAGGCCTCTGAGAGAATGTTCATTTTCTACATTTTTCTCAGCTTCCATTGCTGCCTCATTATTATTGATGATAACCACTTTTTCATGTCTGGGCCATTTCTAGCTCTTCAAAATAACTCACCTTATCTCTCTCTAACCCATTATGTGGTGATTTTATAATTCAATTTTCAGAAGGAAACCTTATCACTCTTATTTCTAAGTTCTTGGTAGAATTTCTCTCTGTCACCCTTCCCCGCCCCTCACTGCCTATATTAGGTTAATTCAATATTTAGAGAAGTCAGATCTGGGACAACTTTCTACTCACTTAATGCATTTATTTGGGAATTTCCTGGTGTTAAGGGGCAGTTAGACTTTTAAATTTTACTTTCATCCTGTAGAAAATAATCACAGTCCTTCAAAATGTGAGCTAGACAGCAGAGAAGTAAGAACATTGTTTTTTTTTTTTTTTTTTTTTTTTAGAACATTGTTTTTGACACAGGTTCGTGTCCCATAACAAGACACACACACACACCCTAAAACATAGAGGAATCACTGAGGATGTGTTATTCCCATCAATTTTATTTTATTTATTTATTTGACAGAGAGACAGCGAGAGAGGGAACACAAGCAGGGGGAGTGGAAGAGGGGGAAGCAGGCTTCCCACTGAGCAGGGAGCCCGATGTGGGGCTCAATCCTAGGACCCTGGGATCATGACCTGAGCTGAAGGCAGATGCCTAACCGACTGAGCTACCCAGGTGCCCCCCCCCCCAACTTCTAGAGGTCTTATAGGAAAATGAACAACCATTGTTTTTAAAAGCCTTGGTGCAGGGGTGCCTGGGTGGCTCAGTGGGTTAGGCCACTGCCTTCGGCTCAGGTCATGGTCCCTGGGTCCTGGGATCGAGCCCTGCATCGGGCTCTCTGCTCGACAGAGGGCCTGCTTCCCCCTCTCTCTCTCTGCTTGCCTCTCTGTCTACTTGTGATCTCCATTAAAAAAAAAAAAAAAAAGCCTTGGTGCAAGAGAAATCTGTCTGAAGTCCCTGATCCCCACAGTTAAATTATTCAGTCTTATTCACCACAGCAGTTAGGTAATGCTTTATTAGTGTGGTTAAGGAACACTGAAAAGAAATAAAATAAAATGAAAAAAAAATGCTGTATGATATCATATTGGATCATTCAAGATATAATATCACAAAATAATTAAAAGTTACAAAAATATTTTAAAAATTGAAAATAAAACTCTACAAGATTATTTAAAACAAAACTGATAAAAAGCTGAGATTTTGATTTTTTAAAGATGTAGATAACTTTCATACAATTATATTGCTACATAATGGAAAAAATATTTGCTAATTTTATATACTTTAAATGTTCTAGCACCAGAAATTAATTAAGTAGGTGAACTTCAATGTTTTATATTTTAGATCCTATTACCTCGATCTAATAAAATTGTATTGTGAAGTTAAAAAAAAAAATGGAGACCTGAGAGGAAAGAGGTTAATGGTGGTTCAACAACTTTACCCATCACAGCTATGCTGAATTTCAGCACTGCCCTGGATCCATGCATCTGCTACCATTGTAGGCTCCCAGAGATATCTAGTACACCATCGTGGCTGGCACCATGATTGACCAGTTCTCCCTCACCTCCAGGCAGAGGATAGTGTTCAGGGTACAGGTCTCCTTCCCTCCTGCATCCATTGTCCATTCCCTTTCTAGGAGGCAGAACTTCCTGTTTCGGCCCAGTTTTCGGAGCATTGAGGTTGTGAGGGCTCCCCAGGACCCAATCCATAGAAGATCGCAGTTGCCTGGCTGTGTCTCTATACTTAGCAAAGAGAACCAGCAGTCATGAGTTTGGGGTGGGGAGCTGCCAGTAAGGCTGGGGTATCTCTGGTAGAGTTTGGTGTATGGAAAACCCCTTCCTCTGGGACTCTTGCTCCTGGCTGTTCTTCCCACATATTTGGAAGGCATGGATGAATTTCATTTTAGAGGAGGTCGGATTCTGGTAGCTGAGAAAAAAGCTTAGGATGACATTGAGACGGCACAGTACATTGAGATGTAGGCAACATTGAGTTGCCTATAGCCACTCTCCAAAGAGCCTGCTTAAGACTTAAATCAGATCAGGTCATTCTGCTTATACCCTTTCAGAGCCTTCTCAGTAAACTGAAAATGTAGTCTTTTCCTCACGGCCATACCTTTTCAACATCATCCCAGACTTTTCTGTCCTTTGCTCATTATAACGTAGCCACACTGATTCCCCTCCAATTCCCAAAGGTTCATACTCTGTAGGCTCAAAGTCTTCAATACCTGCTTCTTCTACCTGGAGTCTTGACTGTCCTGTTCTTCACCTGACTCATTCATTCTCAGACCCTGAGTGCTGGCCTTGTGCTCCCCTTCCCAATATTCTCTACTATATCACTGTGTTCTCCTTTTTCTTAGAACTTTTCATAGAACTTGTCACTCTTTAGACTTTTATATTTACCTGTTTTTTTAAGTGACACAAGGTCAGCGAGAACATCTGTTTCATATAAAATCATATGACTAGTATTTAGTACCACTTCTGGCATATAGTAGGTGCTCAGTAAGTATTTTATAAATGAATGATAATGAGATGAATCTAAGTTTCCAGCCTTAGGATGTACTGATTCTCTGTGCCCTTGTGACAAGTGGCATTCACAATGCTTGTACAGTCACTCAGTCCAAGGGTTCAATTTAGTTCTGTATGGAACTGAAGGCTCTTTTAAAACCTGTGATAAAGGAATATTGAGGCACGTTCTTTACCTGCCAAAGATGTACATATGAAGTGTATCATCTGTCCCCTCATATCTTCCAGGGACTCCTTAATATTCCTGTAAACCTTCTCCTTTCTTTTTTTAAGTAGAAAGATAAACATTAAATGTCCTATTCTATTTTCAGATGAAGTGCCATCATAAAATAATCTCCTTTGTAAAGTAATGGGAAAGTGCTGTGTGATTGATAATTCTGGTGATGTGATCCCGCTGACAATAGTGGGTGACAGAAGGCCTGTGTAATGTAGCTAAGCGTGACACCTTTCTTAGGAAATTGCTTGGCTTACACAGCCTCAGGGGTACTGTCCCTACTGATCATTGTTCTTTTAAAAGTCTTTATCCACTCAGTCACTCCAGGAAAAAAAAAAAGTCTCATGGTATAGTGTATCAGTTTTTTATGCAGTCTCCACATGTATGTGCATTCTCATTTCCACCGTAAACACAACATGCTTCTCACAACCAGCTGTCAGCAATGTGTTACAGAAAATTCACCCCTGGAAAGAGGGATACAGTGCATCTTGTGTGGATGGGGATTAGGCAAAGATCCCACATTCATTGCTTTTTATAGCATTTACATATTCTGAGATTACTTTGCTTTTCTTCAGTTGGAAGGAACAGTCATCCCCACTTATCCCTGGGGAATATGTTCCAAGCCTCCCCTTGGAGGTCTGAAACCATGAATAGTACTGAACCCTCTATCTACTGGTTTTGTTTTTTTTTTCTTTTTCTACACATACCTACTTTGTGATCCAAATTTAATTTATAAATGAGGCATAGTAAGAGAGTAACAATCATAACTGGTAAGAAAATAGAGCAATTATAGTAATATATGATAATAAAATTATGTGGATGTGGTCTCTGTCTTAAAATATCTTATGGCACTGTACTCACCTTCCTCTTATGATGACTGACAAAATACCTCTGTGTGATAAGGTGAGGTGATGAGAGGAAGTGGGGAGACTGACGAAGACATTGTGATGGAGCTGTGGTGTGACTACCATTGACCTTCTGATGTGATGTCAGAAGGAGGATCCTCTTCTTCAGACAACAGCTGACTTGATGTAACTGAAAGTGGGACATAAACCTGTGGAGAAGGGGGAGCTTCTATATTATATTATATTATATTAATATATTCTAATTAAATTGCATTAATTAATTATAATATATAATATATTACAGATATTATATATATAATATAGATTATATATAATCTATTGTATATATATATATATATATATATATATATAATATTGATATCATTTCTCTCTTCAGTGCTCTCTGGAGAGAGGCTGATGTAAAACGCCTGTCAAGTGTCAATTGATGGTGTCTTTTCTCCTTACTGAGAATATTCTGGCAGGTGATTTTCCCTTTTCCAATAGGTCTCTCTTATTAGTACAGCTGTTTACCCTACATTGTTTTTCCATTACAGCTCGAATTGGAGAATTTTTATGTTAGAAAGTAAAAAAAAAAAAAAAGAAAAAAGAAAAAAAGTCTCTCGATATTCTCTCTCAGGAAGGAGGTGTGCATATATTGGCGATTATCAGATGTTTACATTGCACTTCAAAATTTTCACGGCATCAGTGTCTACAGAATATTGCTTCTGCTGAGCAAGGTTTGGGCTCCATAGATTCCTTTCTTTTTACACTTTCTTCTTTCAAAATGTGGTTATGTCAGGCACCAGTCAAAGAAGTAAAAAGGAAATCGGTAGGATATATCAAAATCCTGTTCGGTATCCCGCCATGGACTGGTGATACTCCATGGATAGTGGGCATTTCAGAGGTAGGAAGGCTTTGCATCATAGACGAATGCTAATTCTGCCATGGCCAGGGAAGCTGGCGCCTTCACAACCTGCTGCTTTATTTCCCATTTTAGCAATTTCCATATGGCTCATGTGGTACCTACCAGCAGGCTTTGCCAGGCAGGACCACTGAGTAGCCTGTGGCATTTCGAATACCCCGCTGGGTCTGTATCCTAACCAAGAATGATTTCTATTGTTAGCAAAATCTGCAAGAAATCCTCCCGAGGTAAATGCAATCCAAAGAGAAGGCTTCTTTGGGATTTCCCTGAGGCAGAGTAAAAAATTGGTGGCAAGAAATCTTTGGCACCAAGTACTTTTACACCACTGTGCTGGAAAAGTCTGGGAGAAAACTATTATGACAGAGAACATAGGCTAATTCGCTTGACCTGCATCCTTTTGGAAAGTCTTTTTGTTTGTTTCAAAACATTAATTTTGTTATGTTATTTATCTTATTATAGTTACATGAACAATGGATGAATACCATTAATTCTCCTTTAAGAGAAATCAGAACATTCCAGTTGGAGCAGAAACATTCTCTACCATCCACGAGTGCAGTGCCCCCCTCCCTTCTTTCTGGGCCCTCCACCCACTCCCACAAACTTTCCTCCATAACTCTTAAGACTCTTAAGACTTTCGTTTGTATTCTTTTCCACACTTCAGCATTTTTTCACATATATAAGTGGGGTCCCATTGCAAAATATAGTTCTCTTTTCTTTTTTCTAATACATAAATGGAAGGAAAAATTTTTCTGTGTTGAAAAAAATATCCTGAAAAATCTCCAGGGTCCTTAAAAAGATTTGCAATTTCACAGATTGTCTTTCTTTTAAAAAGTAGCTAAAAGTTTTTAAAGATTGGTCTTTTTCCTAAAGAGCAGAAGTACTTTAGAATATTCACGGTTAATATTTTGTGGGTAATGGAAGAGCATTTGTAGGTGAAAGTTGGTTTTCTATTTGTCTCCTTCTTTATGTCCAAAAGGAAGGGCCAGTGTGTAGTGGTCGAGCTCTCTTACGAGGACCAGGAGACCTGAGTTCTGGTGCCTCGTCTGCCACCACTCTCTGTGTGACTTTCCTGGGTGTGGTCTCTCTGAGATCTACAAGACCTTTGTTAGCTTGAAAGTTCTGAGATTTTCTATCATGGATTAGTGTGCTTGCAAATGGAATACAGTATCTTGGCTGGGGAAGAAGTGGTATGTCCATACAGTGATGGATGGGTAGCCCTATTGGATCTATTGGAGCTGTTGGATCTGCAGATAGATTGCCTGGGTTTGGATTTTTCTTGCCTAATTTTGGGTGTATATGGTCCAGTATCGTGCTCTGAAAAAAAAAAAGCCTACTTATCTTTTCTGATAGTAACTTCAGCAAAAGTTAACCATGATTCTTTCATTGATGAACTTCAATCTCTTAGACACCTGTTTGCATTTCTCCCCTTAAACCATCTCTTGTACCAACAATGAAATGGAAGCTGTTTCTTTCCTTGGTTTAGGTTTTATTTATTTTAAAGAGAAAAAAGTGCCAGGAGTTTCATTGTGCCTTTAAAGGTCTAGGTAAATGACAAAATAAGCAGGATTCTTAACTTCCTGGACCCCCAGACAAACCAACAAACCCAGCAGCTCTGTCATTACAGATTACAATGATTATGGAAGGAAAGAGTGGGTTGCCATGAAGGAAGAGTATATCCTGACTGAGACAGGAATTAAGAGCAAGTTTCTGAGGCAGTGGCATGGAGGCTGTTTTCAGGATGGGCTAGCTGGGGCAAACCTTTTCAAGAAGAGGAAAGAATAAATTTGAAAGCATTGCTGTAGGAAGACATCTGCATCATTGCCCAACTAGGGAAAAGTTACGTACATCGCCATCTTGATAGCAGGGAAGAATCAAATCATGCAAAGTCAGAGAGGGTGAAAAGGACTCTGGGAGAGCAGGAGCTGTATCCCATATTGCTCCCTATTGCATCTCCAAACTCCATTCTTGCCAGATGAGTGAATGAATGAGCAAAGGTTGGAATGAAGTGACCAGAAGGAAAAGAAGCTGCCAGCAGGCTAGGAAGAAATCCATTTGATGGGACAAAAGCCTCATATTTTTCAGAAAAAAAAGGGGTCTTCCTCAGTCGCTGCTAAGAAGTGAAGTGAGGTAACCTGGGAGTACCCCCTAGTTTTTGTAGCACTGAGGTAACTAGTAACTGTCCTGGGAGTGGTTTCTTTGGACATAGGATTCAGCAGTCAGATTTGATTAGGTTCTTATGGACAGACACAGAGCACATGGAGACAGGATGCATTATACTTCTTTTTTTTAGAAGCTGAAGGGAGTCTTTTATGATGGAAGAAAAGAGACACCAGAGCCTTTGAATGCTATAGGACATGATCCAACTAAAAACAGAATGCTGAGGTAGGAGGGCGTGACCTACTAGGGGAATTGGTATGCTGAAGAATTGCTGAAAAATAATGCATTTTTTTATTTTGGAGTTTTATTTTTTAATACCCAGTTATGTCATTTCCAGCTTTGCCTTTTTATACTGAAGATACCTAATCTTTTAAATTCACTCTTCTATAGATGCTTCTCCAAACTAATATTTTCTATTGTTCTTTTCTGAATCTTTTCTAGATATAGTTAGTCCTGAACATTGTTATAAAGCTTATGAAAAAGCATCAGTTTTTCTATTTTTGTATGACGATGTCCAATATTTTATTACCATTTTGCTCAGAGCGTTCAATCCTGTTCCTGAAATTGTAGTAAAATCAGAATAAAAAGGAAGCGAGGCAGAGGGTCCCTGCAGATTGATGACGTCTTCCCTTGAAAAGAACTTAGGCTGAACCTGAACCTAGTTTATTGGGTCCCATACTCTCACAACACCTGAAACATTTAGTATTTTACTACATGTAGTATATTAACATTTGGTCTCCTTTGATTTGGGTAAATATTTCATCATTTCAGTTTATTATTATTTTCCTCAACTGAACATCTTCTGTAAGTTGTCGTGGATGTGTTACATTTGAAAATTATTCACAAACTAGGGGCGCCTGGGTGGCTCAGTGGTTAAGCTTCTGCCTTTGGCTCAGGTCGTGGTATCAGAGTCCTGGGATCGAGCCCCGCATTGGGATCTCTGCTCAGCAGGGAGCCTGCTTCCCCCTTTCTCTCTTTTGCCTTTCTGCCTACTTGTGATCTCTCTCCCTGTGTCAAATAAATAAATAAAATCTTTAAAAAAAATAATTAAAAAAAAAGAAAATTAGTCATAAACTATAAAAGGTCAATCCTTTGTTTAAAACCTTGAAGGTCTTATTTCTCCACTGGGAGTTTTTTGTCTTCCTAGCCTTCCCCCACCCAAATTCTTAAAGATTGTTCTGATCACACTTCCGTTTCATTTCTTTTAAACTGAATGATAGCAATTTTTTTTTCCTGCACAATATCATAGATAATGTTTCTCGGGAGATGACGACTGGTCTAAAAGAGGCTCATTGAGAAGTGCCTCTGGAGACACCTATCAAGGTAGAGCAGAAACAGGATTCGGCAGAGGGAGAAGTTGAAAGGCACTGTCTTTGCAGGAGTGGTTTCACCCAGTTGCATTGGAAGCACTGAACTTGCTGTAGCCCTTCACAGAGGACTGATGTGAGACCAGAGCCTTTGTTACCCCCACATTGGCCAGACCTTGAGTAGGGGGTGATTCCAGGAGAGAATGTGCCACCTTAGGTGGGAGAGTTCCCTTGGTTTAAGGCAATTCCTGGAAAGGACTCAGCTGTAAATTCTTAACAAGTATCTAGGCATATTATGCTTCTGTTCTTAAAGGGAGTTTGTAGACAGCATCCAGAATTAAATTTACGGTTTTGAAAATATGTAGGGAATGATCCCAGTCTTTTGGTACTGGTTGAGACCTGATTTGTGACCCAGGATGTGATCTATTCTGAGAATGTTCCATGTGCACTAGAGAAGAATGTGTATTCTGTTGGTTTGGGATGGAATGTTCTAAATATATCTGTGATGTCCCTCTGGTCCAGTGTGTCATTTAAGGCCTTCATTTCCTTGTTGATCTTTTGCTTGGATGATTTGTCCATTTCAGTGAGGGATATGTTAAAGTCCCCTACTATTATTGTATTATTGTCGATGTGTTTCTCTGATTTTGTTATTAATTGGTTTATATAATTGGCTGTTCCCATGTCAGGGGCATAGATATTTAAAATTGTTAGATCTTCTTGTTGTACAGACCCTTTGAATATGATATAGTGTCCTTCCTCATCTCTTATTATAGTCTTTGGCTTAAAATCTAATTTATCTGATAGAAGGATCGCCATGCTTTTGATGTCCATTAGCATGGTAAATGGTTTTCCACCCCCTCATTTTAAATCTGGAGGTGTCTTTGGGTCTAAAATGAGTTTCTTGTAGAGAGGAGGAAGCAGGCTCCCTGCTGGCAGAAAGCCTGATGTGGGGCTCAATCCCAGGACCCTGAGATCATGACCTGAGCCAAAGACAGAGGATTAACCCACTGAGCCACCCAGGCGTCACAGGGGGTTTTGGTTTTTTATCCATTCTGATACCCTGTGTCTTTTGATTGGGGCATTTAGCCTATTTAAATTCAGGGTAACTATTGAAAGATATGAATTTAGTGCCATTGTATTGCTTCTAAGATGACTGTTACTGAATATTGTCTCTCTTCCTTTCTGATCTTCTACTTTTAGGCTCTCTCTTTGCTTAGAGGACCCCTTTCAATATTTCCTTTAGGGCTAATTTGGTGTTTGCAAATTCTTTTAATTTTTGTTTGTCCTGGAAGCTTTTTATCTCTCCTTATATTTTCAGAGACAGCCTAGCTGGATATAGTATTCTTGGCTGTGTATTTTTCTCATTTAGTGCTCTGAATATATCATGCCACTTCTTTCTGGCCTGCCAGGTCTCTGTGGATAAGTCTGCTGCCAGTCTAATATTTTTACCATTCTATGTTACAGACTTCTTGTCCTGAGCTGCTTTCAGGATTTTCTCTTTGTCACTAAGACTTGTAAGTTTTACTGTTAGCTGATGGGGTGTGGACCTATTTTTATTGATTTTGAGGGGGATTCTCTGTGCCTCCTGGATTTTGGTGCTTGTTCCCTTTGCTATATTAGGGAAATTCTCTACTATAATTTGCTCCAATATACTTTCTGCCCCTCTTTCTCTTTCTTCTTCTTCTGGAATCCCAGTTATTCTAATATTGTTTCGTCTTATGGTATCACTTATCTTCCAATGTCAGAGCGTTTGATCCTGTTCCTGAAATTGTAGTAAAATCAGTAGTCCAGTAGTTGTGGTCCAGTAGTTGTTTGTCTCTCTTTTGTTCAGCTTCTTTATTCTCCATCATTTGATTTTCTATATCACTAATTGTCTCTTCTGCTTCATTTAACCTATCAGTAAGAGCTTCCTTTTTTTATTGTACCTCATTAATAGCTTTTTTGATTTCAACTTGGTTAGATTTTAGTTCTTTTATTTCTCCAGAAAGGGATTTTATTTCTCCAGAAAGTGTTTCTCTAATCTCTTCCATGCCTTTTTTGAGCCCAGCTAGCACCTTGAGAATCATCATTCTGAACTCTAGATCTGACATATTACCTATGTCCGTATTGATTAGGTCCCTAGCCTTTGGTACTGCCTCTTGTTCTTTTTTTTTGTCGTGAGTTTTTCTGCCTTGTCATTTTATCCAGATAAGAATATATGAACAAGAGAACAAAATACTATTCTCTGGCAAAGACCTCGGAAAAATCTACACTAACCATATCAGAAAAGACTCAAAACTGGGGGGGAGAAGAAATAAAAATAAAAAAATTAAAATATATATTAGACTGGTGAATAGAACAGAGCCACCAACTTGATTTTGGGTGTATTTTTGTCTCTTAGAATAAACTACCTCCCAAAATTTTAATGAAAGAAAAACTTATATATATACAAAATAAAGGTAAACACAATGAAGGGATGGAATATGACTGTAAAGATGAAAATTTTTTAAAAATTCTAAAAAAGGAATTGATAAGTTGGTTGGAAAAAGAAAAAAGAGATTGTGATCAGGCTGGAGACTAGAACGAAGCCATGTGCTAGATTTAGAGTATATTTTGATCTATTAGAAGAAATTGTATCCTAAAATTTTTTAGAAAGTAAAAACTATATGTATACAAAAAATAAGGTTAAATACAATGAAGGGATAAAGTATGATCATAACAACGACGGTTTAAAAAGATTTTTTTTAAGAAAGGTATTGTTAAGATAAACTAGTTAAAAAACATTAAAAGAGGAAAGAAGAAAAGTTTAAAAAATAGAATAAGAAAAACAATAAAATTTAAAAAAAAATTAAATTTACAAGACTAAAGGATCATGGGGAAAAAGTCATGAATTCTATGTGTTGCTTTCCCTTAGCTCTAAAGTTCCGCAGTTCTCATCATGGGTGAGCTTGATCTTGGCTGAATGTTCTTACTAATCCTCTGGATGAGAGCCTCTTGCTAGTGATTCTCAAATGTCTTTGCCCCAGGCAGAATTGCACTGCCCTTGCCAGGGGCTGGACTAAGTAATCTGCAGGGTTTTGGTCTTGGAGCTTTTGATCCCTGAATGCTTTCTGTACAGCTTTGGAGGACAGGAATGAAAATGGTGGCCTCCCAATCTCCAGCCTGGAGGAGCCGAGAGCTTGGGCCCCACTCCTCAGTGCACCCTCGGAGAAAAGCAGTCAGTCACTCCTGTCTCCCTGGTCTCCAGCCGTGCTCTGCGCTCACCGGGAGTGTGACCGAGCGTTTCTGTCTCCGGTGCACGGCCCCGTTTGCAGTCTCCAAACCCAGCAGATTCCTGCCAGGTGCTCCTGCTGCTCCTCCCAGGAGGAAGGTGAGTCTCCCAGATCTGACACTTGTGGGGTCCCTGCTCGAGGAGCTGTGGCCTGACTGGGCCTCAGATCACGGTTTAAGGTTATCCCAAGCTGAGAACTCACTCCTCGGCTCCATCTCTGCAGCTGGCTTCCCTACTCCAGTACCTGGGAGCTCTGCCACACTCAGACACCCCTGGTCTTTCTGTGACTCCAATGGTCCTGAGACCACACTGTCCCCACGAGGGCTCCACCCTCTGCTTAGCATCTGGAGCGATGTCCTTCCGTGGAGCTGGCTTTTAAATGTTCCAGTTTTGTGCTCTGCTGCTCTACCGCTTGCTGGGATCCCACTCCTCCCCCCATAGTCTATCTTCCCATCACTTCAGATTCACTTCTCTGCATGTCCTACCTTCCATAAAGTGGTCAACTTTCTGTTCTTAGAATTGCTGCTCTTCTCTTCTATCTCCTGTTGGGTTTGCAGGTGTTCAGAATGGTTTGATAACTATCTAGCTAAACTCCTGGGATCTGATGCCATATCAGTCTGCTATTCCTCCACCATCTTGCCTAACCTAAATTTACAGTTTTATTGAGGGGCAGGAAGGGGGAAAAAGCAATAACTAAAAACTGAGTTTAAGGACAGAGGAAACAAATAACAGGTTTTCTGAAAGAGACTTCATTTTCTGTCTTCATAGTATGTTAAGATCTTATCTAAAATGTGTCTGGGCTGGGATCATTCACTTTTCTTAGAATAATCAGAAAGAACATGTCTTTAGGTTTTGTTATTCTGTAGATTTCTGGATTTGTTGCTGTTACCACTATAGCTCGAATGCAATGTGCATACTTTGTTTCTATGTGCGTGTATGCGTGCACACACACAGCCCAGACCACAATCACAAATTACAGTGCCTATCTTTATGAGACATATTTTTGTGGTAAAATGTTGAACTTCTTATCTGCCTTTGATTTAATTTAGAATCAGAAAGCATGAATCCCAGCCTCTCTTATTCTAAATTAACTTCAAAAGAGCAACTTGAATGATTTGCTTTTAAGTCTTTCATTTATTTCTTTCTTTCTTATAGAGGTAGACTTCATAGCTTGTGCATTTCTAGCAAATAATGCACCTTACCATTTCATTTATTTATGGCTGTGATCTAATTAACCATTAGCTCTGTGTTGGGGTGATAAAAATATATAGAAGTTTTTTAGGTGTATTTGCCTCTATAATTGATGTATTTCAATAGAGTAACTCAGTTACAGCATGTAGGACTGCTGAGTTTTTTTTTTTTTTATAGTGCTTGTTATTAATGTGCATTTACCAGTGGGGCAAATGCTGTTCTGAATTGAATACATGAACTTTGCATAGCACAGACACATGCAATAAATTCATTTGTATTGGGGAATATCATAGTTATTCACCATTTATTATCGACATCAATGAGTATGGCTTATTCGCTTCATACTGTTTAATTTCCTTTAATTTGCAGCAACATTTATCGAACATAAAAATCATTAATATTTTATGATTTAACATTTATTTTCAATTGAATTTTTTTCTTAGCACTTTATAATTTGTTACAGTTATTACCCCCTGTAGTCAGTGCTTTATCATGCTTGAATTTATATGCATTTTAAAGTAGCATAACACATATTTCTTGATGGAAATCACCCTCAGTCAACATTTTCAAAGTGTGTATTATTCATGTATTCATTTATTGGTTATGTTTTAACCCAACTTGTACCACAAAGAGTTGAGGAAATGTTAAAAATCTTATCTCCTTGGGGCTCCTGCGTAGCTCAGGAAGACTCTGGATTTTGGCTCAAGTCATGATCTCAGGGTCATGAGATCGAGCCCACATCTGGCTCCATGCTAAGTGGGGAGGCTGCTTAAGATTCTCTCTCTTCCTCTCCCTTTGTCCCTTTCCTGCATGCATGCTCTCCCTCTCTCTAAAAACAGAAAACAAACTTATCTCCTTACTTAAAGAACAAAAAAAGACAAAAAATTCTATCTCCTAAAGGTGAGATAAAGAAGACATAGATCATTAAATACAAGAGAAATATAAATAAATAATAACTGAAAATCAGAGAAAAGAATATTAATATATAGACCACAAGGGTCAACCTGGTTCCTGAAATCGAGCTTCTGCTTGGCTCTGACTTTTTCAAAAGTCAAAATAGAAAGATATAATTGCTCAGTTATATAGATTTGATGTTAGAGAAAGTGACAGCATTATTTTCAACTTGCAGATAAGGAAACTGAGACATAGACCTTTATGTAACCTGCTAATGTAACATAGCCTGTGTGAATAAGGATTCCAGTAGTTAAGCTGACCTCTGTGCCAGATTCAAGTTTTAACCCTTCTCTAAGGAATAGTTGTCGATATCCACCCCCCAAAAAGTCGCTATAGAAGGCATAGTACCGGAATCTAGTGTTGGTTGTTGTAGAATTACTGTTCTGAAAAGGTCTTATAAGGATAATTAGTGTGTTTTTATTTATATTTCTTCCATGGTAAAAAATCACATGTCTCATGTGCAAGCTACAAAATTAAGTGAGGGTGAACAAATTTTGGTGCTTTGGAAGATCCATCTCACACTTGGTTCTCACTGGTATCCAAACTATGAGGTTGAACATCTGAAATGTCTGATGTTTAACTATTTTTAACCTACAAAATGCCAATTATGTGTGGTTTAACCTAATATTGAAAGTGATATCTCAAAGATTTGATAACTTGGAGGTGTGTCATTTATCAGTGGGATATGTAGACTAGCTTTAAAAGATTCTCTAATTCTGCTTTACCCGTCCATAGTCTTCCTGAAAATATTCTGTATTATCATTTATACAAGGCAACTTGTCATGGTATGTTACTGTTTCTTACTAGACTTTATTTCCTCATTTCCAATGTAGACTGACCGAGATAAGAAAATAAATGTGTTTAACGTTCTTCGTCTACTGCAAAGTGATTGGTGCATGTGAGAGGACTCCATTATATGTCTAAATATACTAAATCAGGTTGTGTTCAAATTCTTCACACTGCCCTCTCTTTGCAAGCTTAATGACTCATGCTCTACCACATGGTCCTATTATAGCTCCCTACTTCTGCCACTTCTTCTGTGTCTAGACCTTAGTAATTTAAATTAATTCATAAATACAAATTGTAACTCAACCATTCTTTCCTCCTTTTAATTTATGCTCCCTTGCTATACTTTAAGAATCTTTGTAAGCCATCTTAATTTCTTTCTGGAACATGACCAATTACAAATAAATACATTTACTAAGTAGATGTTCCACTTCAAATTCTTCAGTTCCATGGGCCCCTATGAATATGCAGTACTGACCTAATTTAAGAACGTATGATTTTTCCTTAGCAGCAATGACAGTGCCACATTATTCTAGTAACTACCGGGCAGAAATTTCTGCTATGTATTGTAAGGGCCGTTGTCTTGCTAAATCTGCATCCATGAATAAGTAGACAAAATGGGCACACACAAAGCAGCTGTGTGTCCATGCTTATAGGTCATTAGTGCACTTTGAGAAATAAGCCTTGACAAAGACTCACTGTGCAGTTCAAATGGTCACATTGGTGCAAGAGATGTTAGGTATAAGCTTTTTTTTTTTTTTTTAAATGAGGCAAAGGATGATTTATTAGGTAATGATAAGCTTTGCTCCCTGTTCAAAGAATTTCAGGTGTGTAAAAAGAAGAAATAACATTTTTGGACAAGCATTTCCCCATGCAATAACATGATAGATTAAGGTAGATCTGAAGAGAAATCTGATTTAATTCATTCTCCAGATGGATGGGGCTGGAGGACAATCAGATCTCCATTTCCAGACCTACTCTTTCTGTTTGGAGTGAGGGGTCATCAGTTCAGGGAACTGAACTGCAAAGAAAATGTTATGTAATTCCCAGAGCCTTTGTGGGCCTGGATAATAACGTTAGATCCTGTGGTCATCTTCTTGTCACTAATCTGAGCTTTGCAGACTTTCTCTCCTTCACACACCAGGTCTTACCCAAGCTCACCATTCCCAGTGAGAATCCAGATCAGGCCACCCCAGTCCCTTGTTATTCTTCAATCCATTTATGCAACTCCTTTCAGATCTGCATGTCTTCAAAAGCATTTATGTTCTTCAAATATAATTATATGCCTTTCTTTCCCTTTTTGACTTTTGGAATACATTTCTGTGCCTTATGTATTTTCTCCTAAGGCAACCAGTCCAGGAAATAACATGAAGTATTACAGCTATAATAATTACAGTTTTATTTATTCATCTCACGGTATACATGTTGCAAGCTCTGTTGTGTGTTAAGCCCTGGGTTGGGCACATCTTTGGAAATATGGACATTGCTGCCTATACCAAGTCATCTCCCTACTAGAGATGAGTGATCATAAAACAGCACAATCTGTAAGCACACTAATTGGTTAAATCCTTAAAAAGTTAGAACCATCTGATCTCAGCAAAATCACAGCGATGTAATAGTCCAAAGACTATGGAGTAATTATTTTCCAAGAGTTTAGAAGCATTTCTAGCCTAAGTCTAGGTTTTCAGTGAAATCGATGTAGCAGACTATCCTGACTATTCCAGAGGAGTCTTAGAAGAAAATCATTAATGTGTGATCTGATTAGCCAGTATCAGAATAATTTGATCATATCGGGCCACCATTCAGACAGCACTCCTGTCTAAATTGTGTCACTACCCAGATGTATTTTAGAGCCCTAAAATCATGGGAACATAGAGTTGGAAGAAACTTGAGTAATCATCTTTGTAAAAATCATAACCAAATCACAAACTCCTGGTTATGTGAAATGAAGCCAGTGCCCCTCAGTGGGTTAATGGTACAAGTGAATTGTTAATCCAGGTTTCCCTACTGCTACTACATTGCCTTTCCTGATCACTTCATTTGGACTTCCTGTAACTATAGGTTTTAACTTGGATGGGTAACGGCTCCCAGGGTTGAAGCTTATTTAGGTTAGTACCGAAGTAGAAGATACAATCAGTCAGCTCCCCTAGCACCCTTGATCAGGGCTCCTAATTTCAGGAAAGCAAGTCAAGCCTGTTGGCTCTGGCAGCCCGTTTGCAGTTCATTGGCCATTCTCACTTGGCTCTTCGCCTCTGTCCAGAGTTCCAGGCTGGACTTTGTTATTTAAACAAGGTCAGTGGACCGGAAGTTCAAATTAGCATTGGGACATGGATATTGCTATACTCCTAAATCTCCGTGCCAGTGTGACTGCTTCTGAATGGGTTCGGGGTGGTGGAGGGAACAGCAGTGACTTGCTGCCTATAGTACACGCAGAAGCTGGAGGTGGTTAAAGGAAATTCCCAGAAGGAGAAGGTAAACAGAGGCACAAACAGTACGTTACTGTGACCGAGCCCAGAGTCAAAGTCAGCTGGGCCTCATACTAGCTCTGTGTCTTATGTAAGCTGGTCAGCCTTCCATGACCTCTATTTTGTAACCTTTGGTAAATAGGAGTAATGTCTACCTCATATGGTTTGTGAAGGTCATCAAGTCTAATACTTTGGAAATGTTCAATCAGTTCTAGTAATGAATACTCATTTGAAAGTGGTAATACTTGTTTTAGCAAGAAAGTGAGGATGAAGGATCTACCACTTACAACATTTAATTAATATGCATTGCAACAAGCAGAAACACAAATATGCATGTATAAATGTACAAATATATATATATATCTGCATATATATATATCTGTGTGTATATATATATATATATATATCTGTGTGTATATATATAGCTTAGCCTGAAAAATACATGTATATATAGTGAAATGTCTAGAGTTCCTGCATTAATTAACTACTGTGGAGGTTTTCCTTTGCATGCCATAGACCATTTCCAGCTCTCTCCCCTTAAAACTGGGATCAGCAAACCTCTTCTGTGAAGAGCCTCTTTTAGGCTCTGTAGGCTCAGAGTCCAAATCAAGAATGTAACATAGATGCTTCTACAACAAGCACATTTTCACAAATTTTACTGATGAAATTCAAAATATAATTGAGTACAAGTTTTTGTAACATGGGTCCACTGATGAGAAGTTGAATTCTTTTTTTTTTTTTGGCGGTGTGGGGGGTGGGGGGTGTGGTGGCAGAATCACATTTTCCGTAATCGTGGTTCAAAGTCATTGTTCCTTATGATCAAGGAGATTGCTTTCATTGGTAAAAACCATTCCTAGCTTATGGTCTGTACAGAAGCAGGTGGCAAGCTGGATTTGGCTTTCAGGCTGGGTTTAGCTCACAGGCTGTAGTGTGCTGACCCCCGTCTTAAATGAATAAGGAAACAAAAGAGCTATGAGAGAGTCTCATCAAATTAAATGTTAGCCAGTAACAGTTTGAGTTGCCTCCGGCTAATTTTGAGTCATGAAGTGAGAAGTACAGCTGTAATAGTGTATGGACATAGTTAGATGTAGAACGCAATTGGAAACAAAACTTGGGATTGTGCCATAGGTTCCCTGGTTTCTGGAAGAAGGCTCTAGATACTGAAACTGAGCAATCCTTCTCTTTCTTACATTTGCCTGAACTTTCTGCTAAGAGGATAGGACTGGGTTGACACATACCTTCTCATGTGTGTGTTCTCGGATGTTGGGGCCATTTTGACAGAAGGGAGGAAAAAGACATCAAAGGCAGCGCTGAGGGATGCTTGTTTTATTTTCTCAGTTAGAGGAACACAGTAGCCTGGAAGTGAAAACAGACAAGAATAAAAAATTACCTCTCTCCTTTATGCCCAATGTGGAAACAATATGAAGAAATGAAGGGAAATCCACAGATGTTTCATAGAACCCTTTGTTAAATGATAACAACAACAAAAAATCCAAATTCATTTACTTCCTGAATATCATTTAGATAAAAATCAGATGGGAAAGGCATGCAGAAGTCTTAATAGTGATGGAAACTGAACTCCTCCTGCCATGCCATGGTGAGCATTCTGTGTACCCGACCAGGCAGAGTATCCCTTCCCTGCTGCCACTGTGGAAAATTCTAGATTTTAGGTATAATGGAGAGGTGATATCAGAAGAAAGAACCCAAATGTGACACCAATAGGGACAAAAATACCCACAACCTTTTGTATTAAGGCAGCCCTGCGGAGAGCCAAAATCATGATTTCAGAGAACGGTGGTTGAGGAGAGCCAGTTCCAGTGTGGTAGAGTTGATGTTGCCCTAGAATGGCCTTCATTTCAGTGCCACTGGATGGCGACTATAGCCACATCGTTTTATGGGAATCAGGACATCTGCCATCTGTGGCAATTTTGCCATACTCAGGGGATGGAGTAGAGAAAAGAGCCTGAATTGTGAGCCCATGGAAAAGGAGAAAATGGGAAAACTGTGTAACCTCAGAGGAAATACAAAGAGTCCCTAAATCAGTTAGGAAATCTGGCTCAGTGAAGGCATCTGGGCTTCCAGCCAAGCCTTAGAGACCTACTACAGAAGGGATCCCATCCAGTGTGTGCATGCAGCATGGGAAGGCAAGAGGTACAAAGAGGGTGTGGTGGAGACACCAGGTCCAGAGATGACTTATGCAAAGTTCATTCAAGAAGGGCATGGGACCATGTTCTTTCCTCAGAAGTTTGAGGGTGGCAGGAAAATATTGGAGGCAGGCGGAGGCTGCCGTCTGGAGACAGTTGACAGGTCTTCCCTCCAACCACCCACACACCAGATGACAATGGGCATGCTCATAAGGAATACAGGAAAGTGGATAGTATTGATTTCCCCCAAACCCTGAAGAGTTTGGACATTCTTCTGAGGCTGGAAAAAGCCAAAAAGCCTTGTGGAAAGAGGTAAGGTTGACCCTTACTTCTTGGGAAGGGACTCATGGGACTCATGAGACTCATTTGAGTCATGGGACTCATTTCCCTGGATGACGATCTAGCTTGAATAGAAATATCATCTCTCATATTATATATGTACGGAAATGATGCATCGTGAGGATGTATCAGATGCTACCTTGTTTTCTAAAATAATCTGTCGCTGAGACAAACATCCTAATTTTTCTCTCTGAAATTGGCATGCACAATAAGTGCTTAATGTTAAGTTATATAAGCAATATTTATCCATCCGAATTAAGTGCAAAAATTCCTGTTGGGAGTTTACTGTCACAAAATACATCAACTTTCATGGTTTGAGAACTACTCCTGCTCAAATCAGTTTGATGTGAGGCGGAAGAAGACAGAGAAATATTCTTAAACATTCTCTTAAACATGAGAAGGGAGGAAAGGATAAACTTTCAGAGTGACTGTGAATCTCAGGATTTAAGACCAAGGTATTTTTAACCCCTTTGTATTGGTTTGCACTAAAATAGAATAATTGTCAAAGGATCTAGTTACCATGGTGATATATCTTTTAAGAGCACATAACTAGATAAAAATCACTCCATTGTAATACCAGAAAATTGCACATAGTATTACAGGCTTGCTTTCTTTTTGATATTAACCTTTTTAAACTAAATACAAATAATACAAAATGGAGTTTTACGTGCTTGGATGAAATGGGGAAAGGAAGAATACATTATACATCATGATATATTTATTTTGTATTTTTAGGACGCTTGCATTTCTTAAAATATTTTTTCCTGTAGTATATCAAGCATGTGTGTGTGTGTGTGTGTGTGTGTGTGTGTGTGTGTGTGTGTGTATACATATATATATATTTTTTTTTATTTTCTTAACTTAAATACTGCATGGAAAGCAGTTCACACAATGTCTGCTCTAGAGTGAGCCCTAGGTATCTGTGAACCAAGGTAATTCTCTGCCAGCTGCATTTCCTTTTTCCTCTGACTTCTCCTGTCTGCCTTTTTCCTTTCTTCACTTTCATTATGTCTCCCTGCACTTTCTCTTTCATAATTCCTCTCTATTTCTTCATTCCTTTCTCCTTTGTGTTCCTTTTTTTCTTTTCCTTCCATTTTTCTTAACAAATAATAGTTTTTAAAATATTGAGTAGTGAGACCAGCAGCAGACTCGTTCCAGGATAACCCCATGGTAGCAAAACAGTGCCTTGTGGCAAGGTTGAGAAGCATTTGATTTTGGGTGAGGTGAGGTACAGGGGATGTGAGGGAGGGGGTGTGGGAAATGGAGGGCAGGGTGGAATTTGAAAGGAGGGGAAAGGGACAACCTTAGAAGAAGAGGGATTTGAATAATGAGGAAGAGTCTTCTTGGCAGGACTCAGGATGGAAGTTTTTGTTTTCCCATCTGAGCCAGAGAACTTCATAGAATCCATATACTAAAATAGTAGAAGGTTTTAGCAAACATTCTGCACACTGAAACCTCAGTTAGAATTTTACCTACATAATTCCATGCAGTGCATAGCTTAGTGCAAAGAAGGTAGGAATATACATACATTTGGTGAAAAATAATTGAAGATTAACAGAAATAAACAGACAGCCTCCTCCTTCTACTCTATCACACATTCTCCTTGCTCAGCTCCATTTTTTCTGTATCCTCAGTATACTGGCTAGAATAATGAGGAGGTTTAAAAATTCAGAGTTCAAGTTTTCTATTCCCCTTTGAAGGAAGGAAAACTGTCAGGTAAGAACCTTCCTTGAATATAAGAACCTTTTCGTCTTGAGCGTTGGTGGTTTGATGGCAAATGATAGGTTGACATTATTTGATCTCAATTTTGTTATGGAAGTAGTTGTTTGGAGGGAGGGTTTTAGACCTTTAAGAGAATATTTTTAGGGGGTTCCTTGGCCTCTTCTTCCACCTGCAAGACTCCAGGGAGCTTGGACCATTATGACCAAAACGCAGTATGGGGGGATGGGTTGTAGTGAGTGAAGAGGCTTTGTATAGCAGACAGAGGTCTAGAAGAATGTGGCTGGTGTGCAGCTTTCCATTCATAGTATCAGTCATTCCCAAATACAGTTAACCAGTCACTGAACATGTGCACTTACTAGCAGGTCATTCCCGTATCCGCTTCATTTGAGTATTGTCCTCTATGAAGTAGTTTGCATCTTTTGATTTATGCCTTCTTTTTTGTATATTTATTCTGGCAGCTTGCTTAGTGCCTCTGTCTGAATAATGCTTCAGAACTCTCTAAACTGACACTCGTTTGGTAAAGAACCTAAGAGAATACCCCCCCAAAAGTAGTATTGGGGCACCTGGGTGGCTCAGTCAGTTAAGCATCTCCCTTCTACTCAGGTCCTGATCCTGGGGTCCTGGAAATGAGCCCCACATTGGTCTCCCTGCTCAGCAGGGGATATCTACTTCTCCTTCCCCCTCTGCCGCTCCCCCTGCTTGTGCTTTCTGTCAAATAACTAAATAAAAATATTTTTAAAAGATTTTATTCACTTATTTGACAGAGAGAGAGATCACAAGTAGGCAGAGAGGCAGACAGAGGAAGAGAGAGAAGCAGGCTACCCACTGAGCAGAGAACCCAATGCGGGGCTTGATCCGAGGACCCTGAGATCATGATCTGAGCCAAAGGCAGAGGCTCAACCCACTGAGCCCCCCAGGTGCCCCATAAATAAAATCTTTAAAAAAGAAAAGTAGTGTCTTCTGAGCATAATGCAAAATCAGAAATACTCAATTATGCATACATATTTAAATACATAAATATGCTACAAAGCATAATTAATTTACTGCTGTGACTGCCCAGCCATTGTACCATAAGTTGATGAGACAATAATGTAAGAGTTGTTAATTGGCTTCTAATGAGTTGAAGACATCCATAGTCAACTTGTTAACAGTGAGCTAATTGAAGAGCTAATTTTAAAAAAAATCTATTAGAAGTTTCCTTTTTGAGTATCCTTGTGTTCTCTCATATTTAAAAAAAAATAAGCATGGAATGAATTTTATATCAACAGAGATGATGAGAATAAAATTTATATGATTGTATAATACTGTTCGCAAGTCATAAAATCCTATTGGTTGGGATCCAGAAACACTGTCTTACCCAGTCTCCTCACTCTGGTCAAGATTACATATAAATCTCATTATGATTATGCAGATATGTCATTTTGGATAAAGATAATACACCATGGTTTGGAAATATTTTCTGTGTTTATTACTTACATGTAAGTTCTTCATAAAATCTATCCACAATGCTTTTGAAGTACATTTTTGGCTTTTTATGGGTATAATAAAATGAATAAGAAGATTCTTTGTTAAATCTTATATGAGATCAGACTTCATAGGAATGGAAAATAATGGTGGTTTACTCTGGTACTGGGTACCATTCAAGTTATTGTGCCTCAAAGGTTAAAAACATAATATATAATATTACATTCAAGGAACTTGGAAGAAATATAACATATTCAGTGTTATCTTTCAAGAATATTAGCTTTTATTTTTTATAAGGAAATGTATATAGGCTTTTAGTAGAACTCTTATTTTCTGGGAGAATTAACCTTTAATTTTATAAGAATTTTTGGGACAAAAAATCCATATACTAGAGAAAGGACACACAAGCAAAAACCCACTCCAGAGGCTATTCCCCAGGAAAAAAAAGTTATTGTATTTTGCAAACGTCATTCCCAAAACTTTTTCTGCATAAAAATAAAATTTCCAGAATGAGTGGGCTGGGGTAATGTCTCCCTAATGTTTTTGGTGTTTCCAGGTCATTCTAACTCAGAACAATGTACCTTAGGTCTCAGGCAAATGGTTACTTTCCTGATTTTTTACTTACCTTCATTTTTAACTGCCTGCCTCAGGAGTCTTCTGCCACTGAACCTAGGGTCCTGGATAGAAGTCACTAGACTAATGTGACCAAGTATTTCCTATTGCTGCCCATTTTGAGTAACCTACTAGATTTCTATGCAATAATATTTACACATATTCCCCTCTTTCTCATGTATACAACCCAAGGCATCAAATCTAGGAATTCCAAAAACAACCTGATCATCTATAACCCTACTAAGTTTTCTCTTATTTTCAATTTAATTTAATTCAATAACTATTTATCCAGTGCCTGTTATGTGCTGGGCATTGTTGCAGAGATTCAGGTATATATTAATAAACGAAGCAAAGATCCTCACTCTGTTGGAGCTTAAATTTTAAAAGGGGAGGTGGGCATTAAACAATAGACATAATAAATTAATAAGTTGTATAGTATATTAGAAAGTGATGAGTTCTGTGGAAAAAGAAAAGATCGACTGGTATAAAGGGGTTCTGGAGTGCCAGGATAGAGGTTGGGATAGGTTACTATTTTGGATAGATTAGTTGTTGTGAGGGTGTGATTGGAACAAAGTCTTTCAGGGGGTGAAAGAATTGTCCATGTATCTATGGAAAAAAATATTTCAGCTGGAGTAGACAGCCAGGGCAGTTTCCAAAGCAGATCCGTGCCTGGCTGGTACATTCAAGGAAGCATTTGTGGCTGGGACAGCGGGAGTAGAAGGACACTAGAAGATAAAATCCGAAAGGCAATGAGAACCTGGCCATTGGGTATGGTCATCCACGTCTCTGAGTGAAATCAGGGACCAATGTGGACATTTGAGCAGAGGAGCACATAATCTGAATGATGTTTTTAAAGGATCGTCCTAATGTTTGTGTTGAGAATAGCCTATAGAATGGTGTGAGCCGAAAGAGACAATTAGACTGTTGCAGTAGTTTGGGTGACAGATGATGTTATTATGGCTGGGACCAGCCAGGTGGCCATAGAGGTAGTCAGAAGTGGCTAGATACTGGATATGGTTTGAAAGTAAAACTAACAAGGTGTTCTGGCAGATTGGACATGAGTCCTAATAGCAAAACAGTAGTCATAGATGAATTCAGGTTTGTTTGTGTGTTTGGCCAGGTTATTTGGAGTTACCTCCCTTGAGATGAGGAAGGCTTTGGAGAGAGAGAGGTGTGGAGAGATATCAGGAGTTCAGTTTTTTGACAGATGGAGCTCAAGTTACTTAATAGAAATCCAGACAGATTTTTAATAAACAATTATATAAACCATTTAGGAGTTTGTGCAAGGAGTCCAAACTGGAAATATAAATTTGGGTTCTGTTGGCAAACAGGTGGTAGTTAAAACCATGAAAACTGATGGAGTCACTCAGTAAGTGATACAGAGAAGAGGGTCAAGGACTGAGGCCAGAGGCACTCAGCACTAGTTGTCTAATGCTCTTGTCTTGTGTTTCTGATTTTTTTTCAAAAGATTTTATTTATTTATTTGACAGACAGAGATCACAAGTAGGCAGAGAGTCAGGCAGAGAGATAGAGAGAGAAGCAGGCTCCCCGCTGAGCAGAGAGCTCAATGCTGGGCTGGATCCCAGGACCCTGGGATCATGACCTGAGCCAAAGGCAGAGGCTTTAAGCCACTGGGCCACCCAGGCGCCCCTCTGATTTTTTTTTTTTTTAATCGTATATTTGTATTCTTATCCATTAAACTCAAATATTCCTTCTTTGAGTACATACACATGTAAGATGTATAAATGGGCTATTCATAGTACCTAAAAGAAATGGTTAAGGTAAAGTCAAGCCCAACTGTCATTGACTATTTTACCCTTAAAATAATCTATCATATCTTTTTAGTATATATCATTTTTTAGATGGAATTATGTATCTGACTCTCTATACTTGAAATATATTATATCTCACCTCTATTTCTCAGTTTTTTCCCCTACACACTAATACAAATGGTTCCATCATTCTGTTTTCAGTGAGTTGCCAAAAATTAGCTTAAAATAGATCTTTTCAATCCTTGTGTATTTATTGCTTTTATTTAGTTATATGTAAGCCCTAACTGGTCAAGTTAGAAAGGAGAGAAATAACAGTTTTTATAAAACAAGCCATTATGAGCTTGTATAGTATGAAAAATTCTTGCACGAAAAGTTTTGATTTTATTGGTAGTTGAACTCTTTTGTGGTTCTAGAAATAACCTTGTACATGAACCAAATTTTTTATCAGAATTTCATAAGGCATAATTATTTTTTTTTAAGATTTTATTTATTTACCTGACAGACAGAGATCACAAGTAGGCAGAGAGGCAGGCAGAGAGAAAGGAAGGGAAGCAGGCTCCCCGTTGAGCAGAGAGCCCAACACTGGGCTGGATCCCAGAACCCTGGGATCATGACCTGTGCCGAAGGCAGAGGCTTTAACTCACTGAGCCACCCAGGCACCCCAGGCATAATTATTTTTAAAGGTTATATATTGTGTTGAGTAACAGCCATGGATATAAAGAATGTAATGAATCAGACTCTAATGAATTTGGAATTCAAAGTGATTGTTTCTATTTATTTCACATTGGATTTATTTTATTTGTGTGTCAGACACATGGGTATACTTTATATCCATGTGTGTATAATGTACATAGATAAAAGCTCCATGGAGTGCCATATCTGCTACTTTGTTCCTCTTTTCACAATCCACAGTAACATTGCAGATCTCTCTTTGTAAGATGGTTGTGTAAAATCTTTTTTGTTTTGTTTTGTTTTTGTTTTTTTCTAAAAAGATTTTATTTATTCATGAGAGACAGAAAGAGGCAGAGGGAGAAGGAGGCTCCCCACTGAGCAGAGAGCCCGATGTGGGCCTCCATCCCCAGACCCTGGGATCACGGCCCAAGCCAAAGGCAGATGCTTAACCATCTGAGCCACCCAGGCGCCCAAAACATTTTTTGTTTTGAAAGAACTTCAGCCACAGAGAATTTACCCATCTGGTACTCAGAATTCTCATGTACCCAGATTCCCCAGTTCATAACATTTTACCATACTTGCTTCATTATTCTCTTTCTCTTACCTTAAAGTGTTTTCTGAAATCATTGAGAGTAATTTACATACATGGTGCCCTCTTATTTCTAAATATCTTGTGTCTATTTCCTATAAAACAAGGATGTTCACTTAAGTAACCATAATACAGTTCTCAACATGAAGAAATTAACACTTACACACTGCGATTGTCCAGCCTGTACCCTTTGTCACATTTCGCCAATTGTCCCATGCTTTGTCTCTAACCATAATGGTCATTTACTTTTATTAAGTGATGTACCGTTGTTTACAAAATATCACAGCATCCATTGCTGATGTTTAGTTATAAAATTGTGACAGTTGGGGGGCAGGTGGGGGGCTCATTCAGTTAAGCATCCAACTCTCTCGATTTAGGCTCAGGTCATGATCTCATGAGCTCCTGAGATTGAGCTCCGTGCTGGGAGTGGAGCCAGCTTAAAATTCTCTCTTTCCTTTTCCCTCTGCCCCTCCTCACTCCTCCCTCCCTCTCTAGAAAAAAAAAAAAATGTGACAGTGGGCAAAAACAAATAACTTTGTGTGTATGACCTTCTTGTGTCAGGAAAGAATTTTGTTTGAATCTCCTTAGTGGCGTATTTAATGTCAATGATACCCTGATCTTATTAACACTGGTTGTGGTCCTCTCCTTTTTAGCAGCATACTATCACACATAATTTATATTATACAATGCACTTTACAAAGTCACTTTATTTTCCCAGTTAAATACCTGACTTATTTTGTTCAGAGGGTTGTATGGATGGAATGTCTTCCTTTTTAGGAAAAAAAAAAATCCGTAAATAAGTATACATATACATTTGTTTAGTTTGAACAAAACACACATGAATCAGTGGAAAGAAACATGCTCTTTGAAAGGATGCGATTTTGATGTGTCTGCAAGGTGTTCATGTTTACATTTTTTTTTAGATCAGCCACTGCCCTTACTGGTCACTGATGAATTAAGTTTTAATGCTAAGATTTGCTGTTGTTTGCCTTCTGTCAACCAAGATAATTGTCCTTATCTGTTAAGATTTAATTAGGTGACGGGTTTTCTACTTATGTTCCTTAACACCATAGTATACTTCAAGAAGAAATAATTATTTGGTTCAAATTTAATTTTAAGAAATTAATCACTTGAAAGCTCTAGGATAACATACATTTATTAATTAACAAATTTGAATGTGCTGGAGATCACCAAGGTGTTTCATTTGTTTTACCAAATTGATTCTTGGAATAAAAATTTCCCTACCATCTCTGGGCGTTTATTTGGCACTTCCAGAAAATGTATTCCTTACTAGAAGGGTCCAGTCTTATCCTGGGTTCACTTGCAATCATATCGAATTTCTCAAATTCTGTAGCATACACGTTGCGTATCAGGCAAAACTCAGAGGCTGCTGTAGCAAGTATTATAGAAGCATTACCCATTCCATCCTAAAAGCTCCATTTTATCCATGATATTTGTAGCTATTATTAAATTAGAAGGTCCCCTGACCTCACCCCAGCTGTTACTAGACAGAATGGGCTGAATTTGGCCAAGGTAAAGATCATAGTTACTTTCATTACTGATTCTTTAGCTATAGTTACGTGCCAAGTGCACTTAAAAACTCAGCCTGAAATGAATTGTTTTGGAACTTGTGTATGATTTTTAACCATAAATGGTCGCCTGTACATCTCAGATGTTTTTTAAAAATGGTATTTTTAACATGCCATAATTTTGAAATCCACTTTAAAGCATACTTCCTGCTCAACAAAGGAGATTAAGACTGCCTGAGTTGTCTGTTTATTGTTTCCATCCATGTTGAATATTTACTATTTAGGAAATGCAAGAAAGAGATTATTAACTTTCCATTTCCAGTCTGAACAAGGAATTTCTGCTACCCCTATTTCAAGCTACTGAATTAGTTTAATTGATGAATAGTCAGAGATGTAAGAGAAGTTCTTGAGAAAACATGGCAATTTCGGCCCTATTTCTATGTGAATTCGGATTTTGTCACTGCTCTGCAGCTAAAATGAAATCCCCAAGAAATCTGTTTATGAAAACAGCCATCATATATCAAACTCAACTGCAAGATTTTGCATTGTTAAATATACATCACTTCCGTTTATTGGGTGTACATATGACAGTTTTGAACTTGTAAACATTAATATATACTATTAAAATGCCACTTTTAGTGGAGATTTAATGGATTAAATAAAGTCTTCCACTGCTAAAAGTTTGATAACTGCTTAGTGATTTAAATTCATCAGGAAAATAAAAAAAGAAAAAGGTACAGAACCATAAGGTGCTTTTGAAAACAGAAAGGATCCTCAGTCTTTGTTTTAATGGGTTACAATTGCAGATACAATAGAAAATTGTCCTTGCTTCCTGACTTTTCTCAAAGCTCCCAAATAATCCCAGGTTCCTCTGAGAGCTCAGTCCTGCAAGTGACCTCACTATTCTATTCCCAGAGGTTCCAGCCATTCTTGGAGCTCTTTGAATTTGTACCACCTGCTTAGAGAGAAAGCCTTGGCTGCTGACTTAGCATTTATAATGCGAGTTTGTTCCCCTGGAGGAAGATTGAGAAAAAGTGGGTGAAGTGAAATAGAGAGAAAGAAAACTGGTGTGAAAGAAAATGACTAAATCAGGAGCAGTTGACCCCCAGGGCAGGAGAGGCTTTTATTCCCCCTGTACCTGGGCTCCCGAGAAAACAGGAAAGACCAGCTCAGTATGGTTTCTAGTATTTTGTGCAATTTCTGGCAGGCAGCTTCCAGGCTCTTTCTACATGAAGAGAAGAACGTTGCAGGTTCTCATGAATATTTCCTACTGAAGGAAGAAAGGTTTCAAAAAAATCATGATTTTGGTAAAACAAAGCCACTTTATGTGTTTTTACATAGTATCTTCTTTTTTCTGGCCCTTTCAACATATTCTACATCCAGCCAATATTTAATTAAGATTATAATAATAACAAAAGAACCAAGAAACAAGAAATAATGACCACCTGTTATTCAAAGTGATTTCAATTTAGACTTTGTTTTATGAATAACCATCTAAGACTTCTTGGTTTTCTCTGACAAAGCTTTAGCTACTATTTGAGGGCAAAAAGAGCATTGTAAGACCTGAGATTCTTGTATCATTCATTGATTGAGCGTTGAAATGATCAGTTCACTATAATGTAATTGGGTGGTTAATTTTTTTTTAACAACAATTAATATATTAGCTTCAGGCAGATGAAGTCTCTAGAGTATTTTATTTTCGCTATTTCTTCCAAAAATTATTATGAAAAAATTTTACATATGTGAGAGTTTCTTTCTTTCTTTCTTTCTTTCTTTTTTTTTTTTTTTTCTTTCTTTCTTTTTTCTTTTTTGATGAGTGGCTAACATACGTAGTAGTGAGAGAGTTGACTGGGTCACTTTCAGAGCTCTTTGTTATTTCAAATTATCTCTTTGGTTGATATGAGATCAACCAAAGGGACAGGAATGCCTGTCCCTCCAAAAGTGGCTACTTGGACAGACACTCATACCTGTGTATAGCTGGCCGTGGTTTTTTTTTTTGTTTTATGTTTTTTTTTTTGTTTTTTGTTTTTTGAAACCAGTTTCCATTTTGGTGAACCTAAGAGGGTTTCATATTGTGATGGTTCCCTGAGCAGAGAAGACATTAATTAAAGTGTCGTTTTCTTGAATGAGCCAATACAAAAAAATGAGTATTTTTTGCTTCTTTGAAGACTTCTCTTTAGGCCAAGACAGGAAATCTTTTTTTTTTTTTTAAGATTGTGTTTATTTATTTGAGAAAAAGAGACAAAAAGCACTAGTAGGGAGGAGAGGGAGAAGCAGACTCCCCACTGAGCAGGGAGCTCTATGTGGGACTTGATCCCAGCACCCTGGGATCATGACTTGAGCTGAAGACAGACGCTTAACCAGCTGAGCCACCCACTCATGCCTGTTACTTTGCTTCTCAGCACACTTTACAGAGTTGGGCTTGCCTTTCCCAGAAAATTCAGGTCTCTGTGGATCACAGTTGGATTTCGGTGTCAGTCCTGTTGGACCTCTGTGACCTGGCCCATGTCTTTGTCCAGGTTCACTGTGACCCTTGTGCCCCCAGACAGCCAGTGTTCTGGTCATGGGAGCCTGTTTTCTGTCCCTTGAAATTGTCATGCCCCTTCTTGCCTTGGACCTTGGACATACTGCTTGGACGTGGGGACTTGGACTTGGACTCCCTTCTTGGACAAGGGACTTGGACTCCCTTCTCCTTTCCCTCTGCTTTGGTATTCCCTCATTAACTCTTCTCTGTCCTTCAGAACTCACCTTAATGAAATTCAGTCATTTGCAGACCCCAGGATAAATTAACACCCCTTGTTTGCTCTTTGTCACTACCCTGTACCACTATCCCTTTGTAATATTTCTCATAATATACCTCTAAGTTATTCATTGTGTTATCGGTGCTTCATTGTCTCCCAGCCAGATGGGACATCCCTTCTGTGTAGGCATGTGCTACAGAGCCATGAACATAGGCACGTGTCCTAACTGTCATCCAGACAAATGCAAATAGAATGTGATATAACTATACATTTATTTATTAATATATAAAGGGTGTCTTTTGAGGTCTTACAGTGGGCTGCCGTAGTATTTGAGACAGGGCAATTGTAGCTTGGCTTAGATACAGATGTAGCGATAGGTAACCTTTTTTTTTTTTGAAAGCCTGGAGATTTTCCTCTCCTTTCCAGCTCTGCATCATTGCTCATCCTGTGCATAAGATTTTGTTGAGCAGTGTAGACAACTGCACACTAGACTGCATTCCTCTCCTAAGAACGGATGGCAAGCAATTCCACAGTACCTTCTGCCATAGCAGTTATGGGGCTTTGAGACGTCTCCTTAAGGGCATTCTCAGGTTCAAGTGCTGAGATACCCTCATGACCCCATGATCCAGACATGGGAGAGTTCCTTCCAAGATAAATGGGGTCACACAAATTTGAGGGCCCGGGTGGGCTATTTTGGAAGGTGGACATTGTTCAACTTTAAAGGCATTTCCCCCAGGATGTCCCTGCCTCTTCCTGTTCTCCTGAACATTCCCTGAATCCATTGGCAAGCTTCCCCCTACCCCTTTGTTCTTTTTTTTTTTTTTTTTTTTTTTTAAAAATTATACTCTTAAGTATTCATTAAAGCCAAAGAATAAAAATAAGCAATACGTCTTCTCAGGTCTATGCCATTAAAATCAAATCTAGGGGCACCTGGGTGGCTTCGTGGGTTAAAGCCTCTGCCTTCAGCTCAGGTCACGATCCCAGGGTCCTGGGATAGAGCCCTACATCGGGCTCTCTGCTTAGCAGGGAGTCTGCTTCCCCCTCCCCAGCACTGCCTGCCTCTCTGCCTACTTATGATCTCTGTCAAATAAATAAATAAAATATATTTTTTTAATCTAGTATTTCTTCTCTCTAGGGTGTTACAGAGAATGTCTGAAAAGCACACCTCTTTATCAGTTAAAACTATTTTTTGTGTGTATTATATGTCTTAAGGTGGGCACTGTAGTTAAAGGTCGGAGTTACTTTTGGACCTGTTTAGAGCCATGACCTTGTTAGAAGCCTCGGGCCAGGCTGTTGCAAGGTTTTGAGTGGTGACAGTTACGCTGGAGTAGTTGTTTTTTGTTTTTTTTTGTTTTTTTGACAAAGGAATGTTTTCTTCAAGATAAATTTATCCTTTTCTGTGTTTACTGCTAAGGAATATGGCATTCTCATAACATCTTTATTCATGGTTTTTCAATATTTTTAAACAGAACTTTTATTTTAGAAGTCATTTTAGATTTACAAAGAAGTTGCAAATACTGTTCAGAGAGTTCCATAACCCTTCACCTAATTTCCCCCATGTTAACATCTTTCATCACCATGATATATTTCTCAAAATTGAGGAATTAACCTGGGTCATTAGTATTTTAGAATGTATGCTATACAGTCATTGACCCACACCAGTTAGATTTCTTCAACTGATACACACTTGGATACCGTAGGTAAATAAGGGGACCGATGTGAACAAAATACGGTATGAATAGAATGTTGATTTCCAGTACTTTATTCCTACCAACATCTACATTATCTGTAGATCATTTACACGTCACATAAGTATGCCACCATAGCCTCAAAACCACCTTTCGTTTCTGAAAATTATTCAACTCATGGGACCCATGAAGGGACATCCAGAGGAAAGTGAAAACTTAGACTGTGGCGCTCTTAACGCTGGGACATTTGGCATTACACTTGTTCTCTTTGGTTCTCGGTTTTCTCATCTGTGAAATGAAACATTTACAGTAAAGACCTCTAAGGCACATGTTGGCTTTCCAGATAGATAATTTTCTAATTATTTCTTTCATGACCAGATTCAGTCTAGACCCAGTGTCTGTAAGGCCGTGGGAGGATCCAGGTCAAACTTTAACAGTCCCCGAACCTCTGTGATGATTGTCAGAGCACAAGTGTAGACCAGTGGTATCAAGTTCAATTGCCTGAAGTTGTCTGGCAAGTACAGGCCAGAGGAGGAGTGAGGAACCCTGACGACCTGGACAGCCCATGTCCTTTGTAGTGATGCAGTGAAGTCTCATCTCCAGGGGCTGTGTCCCGAAGGGACGTTAGATCTTCTGATCTTTCAAAGGAACTTACACAAACAGCTTTTTATGTGAACTCTTGCAATCTCTAAATATTAACAATGGATCCAATGTCCAAGAAGCCACTCTGTGAGCTAAATTAAATATTTAGTTGACTGATACTTACCAGTTGGTGATTTCTGTTCCATTTCAGTGGCCTTCAAACACTTTGGCCCATTGCAACAGTAAGAAATAAAAGCTTTTTTTTTTTTTTTTTAAGATTTTATTTATTTATTTGACAGAGGCACAGTGAGAGAGGGGACACAAGCAGGGGGAGTGGGAGAGAGAGAAGTAGGTTCCCCGCTGAGTAGGGAGCCCAATGTGGGGCTTGATCCCAGGACCCTGGGATCACGACTTGAGCCAAAGGCAGATGCTTAATGACTGAGCCACCCAGGCGCCCCAGGAAATGCCTTTTTCATCACAACATAGTACACATGTATGTGTGTGATGTCTGCATGTGTGTGGATATATGAAACTGAAACAAAATTTAATTAATATATATGATTCAATTGTGTTTTCTATTTTACTCTATATAGCATGTTTTCTATTCTGTTCTATTATATTTCATTTCATGAAAAGAGAAGTCCCAATACAATTAACTCATTGTCATGACCCATCGGTGGACTGACTTCCTTGTCACTGTTCCTCTGAAAAGTTTGGATAGCAGTACTATTTCCTACATGTGATTTTTTTCCACCTAGATCTCTGAGATCCGAAATATCTCAGACATGATTTCCTCAACTTGATATCTTGAGGAACATTCCATAACCAACACGAAAAATGTGTTGCCTATTGAGAATGTGGGATTTCTCTGTTTCAAGTGATCAGTAGAGCAGGAAATAATAGTGCCCGTAAGACAAGCTAAGCAGAGAAGATTGGAGAAAAGGGGCAGAGATAGGCTATTTAGGAAACTTAAATTTGAACATCACAACTTTTTTTGGTCAAAGAGATAATTTTCTTCCTTTTAATTGCCTACAGATGGCCTGTCTTCATGCTTACTCATATGCACATAGCTGTGTCCACAAGCATCCTTGGCTCTTCTAAATGTTTTAATTGTTTCATGGTGAATAAAAATCTATTTTAAATGAAAATTTAAAATGTTCTAATGAAAATTACAAATTGTTGATGATAATCCTTATAGGTGTTTTTATACGCTGGACTCTCTCCTTGAGAGGAATATTATTATTAGACATTTTATTTGGAATTAATCAATGTTCCCCACTTACCATCAAGCTCATTGAGAACATTTCTTTTGGCTCTAACATCTCGTAATTTAAATAATAGACAAGTGGTATATGGCGGTGACCTTCATGATATCTTAAAGGAGGCTGAAAAATATTACCATGTGCTTCTTTATCCTTCAAGCCATTGGGTCTTATTTTTAAGAGAAAATATTGGCAAAAATATTATTAAACTTCCTTATAAAAAATAAGATGTCATACAGTGCTTCCCACATGAAATCCTTTTAAAAAATGCTGCATGATATATTTAAGTTTTTATTTATGTCTGTGGAGAAATATCCTAAAACCATTTATTTTGTTGGTGAATCATGGAACATCACCACCATATCTCACTGCTCCTAATAAACAATTTCCCTTATTAAAAATAAAATGAAAAGATACTGGGTACCACTTTTTTTTTTTTTGACCTTTTTAAAATTTAGCCCTTACAAAAATACATTTGTTCTTCAATGCCCAAACTTAATCTGAAGGCATGCATCATTCCCCCAACAGCTTGAAAAGTAAGATATATTCATGCCAATTTCTTTTTAGGTAACTTAAAATAGACTGGAGGCTCTATTTCATACCGATCGTGACAGTGTAGTTAGACAAAGATATGTTCTACTATCGAAGTAGACATCTACCAGCATTTATTGAGCACCTGCCATGCAAAGTGCTTTTTATAAATCACTCCATCAATTCTCAGAGTGCTCCTAGAAGTATTCTTATCGTTTCCATTTTATGAATCGAGGAGGCTGGAGTTAGTAACAGTGTTGTACAGTCAGTGGTACAGCCCCTGTTCCTAACTGCCGTGTTACATTGCCTCCATATTTAACTAAAAAAGATTTACTTGCAAGCCTGCCAAAAATTAAGTTTCCGCTTTCCGTGGAATATAGAGGAGAAGCTCATGCATCTAAATATGACTAATTTCAGGAGTACACAATGGCAAAGATATGCCAGTTGGATTGTGGAAATCCTAAAATATTTTTGTGTAGGTTGGAATATAGTTGCGGATCGGACGTAGGCTCCCTTGCCTCACCCCACCTACCACCTAGAGTTCCCACCAGTGCATCCATCGGTTCTCCATGATTCAGAAGCTAGATGATTGATTGGCACGGTAGGAACCAGAGGAGGGCTGTCCCTGGGCTCAGGTCCCTGCTCCTTCTGGCTGGTTAGTATGACCTACTGATTGTTAAATACTTTAGAGTCATCCCTACACATCAATATTTAACTTAAGGAAACAGATGCTATGATTAGCCAACTCTCACTGCCTGATCTACTGAACTGAAAGTCCACGGGAGGAGGGGGGAGGTGACTAAGCCTTGGGCTAGAGATTTCTGCTCTCTTCTCAAGAGCCTTGAGCTCCCTGGTGGTCTAGTGGTTAGGATTTGGTGCTCTCAAGAGCTTTGGGGGTGATCCTATCATCAAATCCTCCCAAAGCAGGGGCCTGGCAGTGTCTAAGGAGCTCACACCATTATCATTTTCCAAGACTGGCAAAAAACTCACAAATCCTTGGGTATTGTTTCATTCCTGGGAAAATATAAAGGAAAATATAAAGGTGGGGACAATATGGAAATTCTTAGGAAATAATCTTAGTTACCAAGAGAGGCTAAGCAGGATAGCTCACCCTATCCTCTTCACTGTGACCTACCTAGTCTGGGTGGCTGATTCTGTCTAAACTCAGAGGCTCCATTGGTCTGTCCTTAGAAGAAAAATAAAGAGCTGGTGACTCTTCTGTAAATCTTCGACTGATATTCTTGGACCTGTTTTCTTGGGAAGGCAAATCATCCTCATTAGGATGCAGTTTTCATTTTTTGTAATATTAATTATCTTTTGGCATTATCTACAAGAACATACTGAATAAAAACAAAATTTAATTTTTGTTATCTGGCATAGGATTTTAAAGAGGAGAATGTATGTCACAAGCGAAGTGCCTGCCTATCTGAAATTATTTAAAAAATTTCTACAAGTAATTATGCCCTTCATGCTGTGAGACTTGCAAACATTCAAAAAAGGGCAAGTGGATCCGCATCTCTAAATGGATATAATAATTTATTCTGTTTCTTTAAAAATCCATTAAAAGACAATGTGAGCATATCTACCAACTTTTACAAAAGTGTGCACATACACAAGCAATAGATAGTAAATTTTCTTTTTTTTTTAAAGATTTTATTTATTTATTTATTTATTTGAGATAGAGGGAGAGATTGAGAATCTGAAGCAGACTCCAAGCTGTGCGGAGAGCACAACCCAGGGCTAGACCCCATGACTGTGAGATCATGACCTAAGTCAAAACCAAGCTTCAGACTCTCAACGTAATGAGCCACCCAGGTGCTCCAGAGATTTTATTTTTTTAAATTTTAAATTTATTTCTTTTACTTTTCATAGACCCTTACTTCAATAATATGGAAAAAACAATACAGGCTAATGAGAATAAAAACAGCAGAGCTTTCGATGAATGCATATAATGGATTGTTGATTTAGGTTGGGTCTCCTCAACTCCTGTGTGCTGGTAATGATGATGATTAGTCTAAGGAGATACTGAGGAAGGCAAAGGGCATTTTTCAAGTTGTGAATCTTGATTTCAGAAAAGGAAATGAGGACTGTGTGATCCTGTTTTCAGATGTTGCAGGTAGATATACATGGTTGATGTTCCTATTCACTTTGTTCCTTAAACTGCCCCTCTTTGTAAGTGACCAACTGTAAATACATTAACGTTCTTAGTGTTCAACAATGCTCACCTGAGTTATGTGTAGCCCATTATTTTATAGGTATAGATACATGAGTGTTTTGTCTTGATTCTATTTTTTTTAAAGATTTTATTCATTTATTTGACAGGCAGAGAGACAGATGGGGGCGGGGGGGAAGCAGGCTCCCTGCTGAGCAGAGAGCCTGACGTGGGGCTCCATCCCAGGACCCTGGGATCATGACCTGAGCCGAAGGCAGAGGCTTAACCCACTGAGCCACCCAGGCACCCATTCTCTTGATTCTATTAAGTTCATCTCTTTTACAATTTTCTCTCTAAAGGTTACTCATCCCTCAGTTACAGATTTTTTAAGCAAATTCAGTGAAAGGGGCTTGGGAGTTTAAACAGTTAATAATAAACAGGGAAAAACAGTCTTTAAAACAGTCGGTGACAATGAGAAAATAAAGTATTGTGCACTTTTCATTGCTGGTCAAAGGAGAATGTATCGCTTGAGTTGAATCGGAGTTGTTTTAAAGAAAAATTGTGAAGTCTATAGAAAAATAACAGGTCAGTCATTTCAGACCATCTGTGCTCTGGCTGGTTGACAGAGAAACTTCAATTTAAAGGGTCAAATGTTATAATTGACTTTCAAGCCTTCTGCTTTTTCTTTTGCTGTTGTCCTGGAATTACCTTTTATCGGTAGAGCTGGGAACAAGCGAGGGCTTGACACATGTTATCTTTCCATGGACTGATGTAATATCACACTGCAGTGGCATCTGACTTGCCATTGGCCAAGAGGTGACTGAAGAATTAGGACCCAGACAGCGATAGAAACAGCTGCATGACCGCCATGCTCTCTGCTTTTGGTGAGGTTCCACAAATTAGATTTCAGTGCACTGAACCGAGTTTAAATGTGCTGATATCTGAGTGCTGAGAATGTGGAGACTGGATGTTAAAGAAAAGAACAACAAAAAAACCAAGCTCTCTCTCCATACAGACACACACATGCGTGTGCATGCCCACGCACACATGTACACCTATATACACATTTGTTACCGTTCTAGAAGAGTGTATTGACTCCTTTCCTCAACCTCCAATTGCCTACATTTGCATGTTTTTCTACTTTTGTTCCTTGAAAAATAAACTTGTTATAAAAATCTTCCTAAAGTAGAAATGCTTCCAGCATGTCTTTCCACTCTTAAGAATTATATGCTGGCTAATTGAACATAATAATACAAAAATAATATAAAAAGTAAAAAGAATTGGAAGTGGCTCGTTGTGGTCTCCCTATCACCTGAAGTTTCAGGCTTCTTTATTCCCTTGTCTCCCTACTTAATGGAAATACAGTCACTGTTTTTCCATCCTCTGAAGGAGTCAAGCAGGCTTCCTTCCCTTCCTTCAGAATAGGTAGTGTTCTCCCTGAGAGCACCTCCTCTTCATCTCCCTCCTGTGTATTTTGGGCTGAGCATTGGACTCTAACCCCTAGTCCATCCTGAGGCATCTCTCACGCTGCTGGCCTTCAGTGACCTCCCTCTTTGTTACCCATGCATTAATGTTGCAACTTTCCCACTTCCCCAGATTTCTTTCCACACATTAGTCAGTCAACTACATGATGAATTTTTTTTTTAAAGATTTTATTTATTTACCTGACAGAGATCACAAGTAGGCAGAGAAGCAGGCAGAGAGAGAGTGGAGGGGAAGCAGGCTCCCCGCTGAGCAGAGAGCCTGACGTGGGGCTCCATCCCAGGACCCTGGGATCATGACCTGAGCCGAAGGCAGAGGCTTAACCTACTGAGCCACCCAGGTGCCCCCATGATGAATCTTTTGGGAGGAGGAAGCGTGATCTGTATTTCTTTATATTTCTCTAGCATCTCATGGGTTGGAAGATTCTGAATATGTACTTACTGATTCTTTAAAATATACCTTTGTATCAATAAGGACTTAGCAGCCAAGGCAGATCATGACTAACATAGCTGGGGATGGGATATTGGCCCAATTAACTAAGTTTCAAATCTGGTAGACTTTATTATTCAGTGGCTAGGTGTTTGTCTGGCCTTAACCCTAGGTGATTAATTTGCGAATTAATCAATTAAAAATACTTATGGAGCACCTACTATGCATAGGAACATTGCTAGGCATTTGGGGAGACTGTATTGAATACAAACAGATAAATCCTTATCCTCTTGTAGTTTCTATCCCTCCCCTAGGACTAGAATTATATGATCGCTCATAAAAAAAGTATAAAGCAGCAGTCATCATCCCTGAAAAGGATGATGATCAGGGGGATTTGGCAAAGGTTAGGAAAATAAGAACAGACTTTCCTGTGAGAAGGAACTTCCAAATGAGTCCAAGTAAACCAGCTGATGTGAGGAAGCATGCCTGTGCTGGGGAGAATGGAGAGGGAATGCAGTTCCTAAAAATGCTTCCCGGAAAATGAGGTATGCCCAGGCTATTCCACGGACCTGTGCGTCATCATTGCCAGAAGAGGATCAAGAACACAGTCTTCTTTTCCTGCTTAATACCAACTCCAGACATGAAGCTCAAGACATTCTAGAATTTCTCGAGATATAATAGAGTTGGTCATTAGGTTTGAATAGAATACCTCTTGGGTTTTCAAAGAGGTTGGATAGAATGACATGATTTAGCCACTTTGACAATGGGAAAGAAAAACTACGAAGATGGAAAAGTAAATGGCAAAGGGTGGGTTTGATTATTTTGCAGGTACATGCTACAGGAAGGTTCTGGGTTTGGTGGGGAATGAGGATGAAATAAGGAAATTTTAGAAAGCACTTACGTTTCTCTTCCACTCTGACGAGAGGCAGAGGTGCTCCCACATCCCTTGTGTTGATGGGTCGACCAGAAGGCTCAAATGTACCACTGTATACAGCAGACACAGCTATTTGAAAATGCATCATGTTTGAATCTCACAGGCCTTGATTTACACAGGGTTAATTGATTTAATACTTGATATTGATCAGAGGTATTCCTCTTGATCAGAGGTATTCCTCCATTATTTGTCCTAATTCTTCATGACCCTCATTTCTTTTCTTCCTTGTGGTTAATTTACAGCTGACCTTGAAAAACACCAGTTTGAACTAGGCAGTGTTTGGGGGTTTTATTTATTTATTTATTTATTAGGATTTTATTTATTTATTTGACAGAGAGAGAGAGAGATCACAAGTAGGCAAAGAGGCAGGCAGAGAGAGAGGGGGAAGCAGGCTCCCAGCTGAGCAGAGAGCCCGATGCGGGGCTCGATCCCAGGACCCTGAGATCATGACCTGAGCTGAAGGCAGAAGCTTAACCCACTGAGCCACCCAGGTGCCCTGGCTTTCTTTATTGTAAGAATAGAGTATATAGTACATATAACATACAAAATATGTGTTAACCAGCTGTTTGTTTTGCTGGAAAGGCTCCTTGTCAACAACAGGCTATTAGTACTTAAGTTTTGGGGACGTCAATATGAATATTTTTGGTGGAATGAGGTTGGCACCACTAACTACCCCACTGTTCAAGAGCCCCCTGTATTTTTTCTGCAGTGTAGTCTCAAGAGGCGAAGGACAGAACTTGGCAGATGCCCTGAACAATGAATATCTTCATTGTTCTTTACCAGCCATCCAGACTGTTTCCTCTTTCCAAAAGGAAGCTGAATGAACGCATGACTGTCCAATGATCTTGGGTTAAAGTGTTGGGTCCTTGACTCACTAAACTACGTGCCTGTTGACTGGTTGTTTAATTTTGCTTTAGGTTTACGTGGTCAACAAGTAAAACCTGTGCATTCACGTAAATGTAGGATATGATAAATAGATAAGAGAAATTGTTGTTGATGGGCAATTAATGTCCATGAAGGAGTATGTGGAAAGGCATTAGCCATCTGGGAAGGTCTGCTTGGCTCACCAGAGTGAAGGTCTGACTTGGTTGAACAGGTTCTCTTGTGCTAGCCTTATGTATGTACACCTTATGTACATAATAAATATTCAAATATATTTGATCAGAGGAATGACTGTTTCCAACAGGGGTTCAGTGCAGGATATCAAGAGTATCTGTTAGATTTACTTATTCATGTAGAACCAAAGGAGAACTTTCTTGCTGATGGAGCTGTAAACAAAAGTAGGTCTCGGGCATCCTCTTAGATCCTGATTCATAATTACCTATGGCATTTGGGGACTCCAAGTGACATGTGGCTTTCATAGTAACAGCAGACTATAATGCAAGAGGTAGACTATTTCAGTAAGACCTCATGAGCCTCTGAAGTTTATACTGATTAGAAATTCAGTTTACGTCTTTTGCAAGCTTCCAGTGGCTTCTGTTGTTATGTGACTAAAGATGTCAGTGGGGACTAATGGTAAACACTTCTTTTCTTAGTGTCATTATATTCCTTCAAGTGACTGCATGGGGAACTGGATGCTTTATTCTTTCTTATTGCTAGTTGCTGGGTGTAACATTAATATGACCTGTAAAATACCAAAGAATTATAAAGATAACCAAGACAATAGGCATATCTATTATTTTGGGCGGTGGTGTTGACATTTGTAATATGGCTGAAGTGAACTGGAAATTGTAAGGCATGTACTTAACCACAGAATTTATCTTTTTACCACTCAGAATCCATGCCATTTATATCACTTAAGATGAACTTGCAAATAAGAAATCTGTTTTCCACTTCCATGTGGATTTGGTATAGCTAGCAATGGCTTGTTCTGCAAAATTGGTGGTTTAGGGTTTTTTTTAGTTAGAAATAATTTTAGGAAATTCTTGTCATTCAGAAACTAGTATCTTTTTATGCAAAAACTAAGCCATGTTTCTTGATCTTGGGCCATCTTCGTAGAAATAATCCGTGTGCAGATTTCTTCTGCAACTTTCTCAGCGTAGACAGATTGAATCTTAGGGTAATGTAAATTTTACGGAAGACTCTTAAAGAAATTATCGTTGTAACCTTAGCTTTCATTTTCATTGCATGCCATGCCTTAAGAAGTTCTTTAGCACAAATTTCTCATTGATTTTTTAAAGCCTGCCACTGCATGTTGATGGTGAATGCCAAATTAGAATTCAGATAAGGAAATCTGTGTTGTGAGCCTGCCTCTTCAACTCATCATCTTCCTTGTCTTGATTAAATATGTCCAGCCCTCTGGGCTGCCACATTGCAGGGAATGGACCAGGTGACTCTGACCTTAGATTATTACTCTCCCTTTGTAGATAGTGCAGAGATTTCAGCTGGTTGGTCCAAGACAAATTTGTTTATTTAATGTACCTAAAAGTATAGTTTAGTTCTTCTGCCTTGTTTCGTGCTTTTCCTGCAATGTCTTCGGTTGCCACGAAGCATGAAGAAGATAACAGATTCTCAAGGGGCAAATCATTTTCTTCTCTTCAGCAAAAAAAATAAGATAATACGTGAGATGCATACATAGCTTTTTACTCTTACAAAATTCTACATAGACTTATTGTTAAACCACGATCTGAAGCCATTAGAAAGAGCAGTGATAACCAAAATATAGTGTATATGTCCTAAAAACCAATCTCACCACACTTGTTTAAAGTTTGGTGGCGTTACAAACGGTCAGTTAGATGCTACTCTCTCTGTGTCATAGCTTGATTTTAGTAAGGGGTCATCTAAACCTAATTACTTCCCAAAGGTTCCACTCCAAATATCGTCACACTAGGAGTTAAGGCTTCAATATGTGAATTTGATGGAGACGTGAATATTCAGCCCACAAACGTTCCTAACATTTTATCTATAAAATGAATAACTTCCTGGATTTCCCAAATCATAGATGTAATCTGGCAGATAACCTTTTAAGGTTTCATCAGTTTGAATTTCTCAGTCACTTTCTTTCCTATGTGGGATGGCAAAATTTTAGCTTCTGAAATGTAATTCTGACCATTGTCACAATTGTGTTTCCATCTAGAAAATTGATTTTCCTTTTTTAAATGGTGAGCTCTTGCTTCCATGGGCAGGAACTGTATGTCAGCTAAGTCGTATTCTTTGAATAGAATCACCAAACTTTTCACCAATACCATTGTATGACTCAGGGTCTTCTAAATGGAATTCCATTTTAAATGTCATTAGCATAGAAATGTGTCTTAATTTCCATTTTCACATCTCCTATTACATATAAAAAAGCATATGTTTTGAAGGCCAAAGAGAAGACTGAGTAAACAGCTCACCCAGAGTCAGTGTAGTTCTGGAGTATATATATATATATATATATGTATATATATATATATAAATTACATACGTACTTCCCAATTCCTCCTTATACTATTTTGTTATACTTACATGACATTTGATTTTATTTTGTCTCTGCTTTTTTTTTTCTTTTCTTTTCTTTTTCTTTTTTGCAAATTACTTTACATTATCATTGCTGTTACCCTGATATGATGAAAAGAAACAAGGACTGGGTTTCAGGACACCTGGCTCCAAATAAATGACTCTGCCATCTGGTACGTTTTTCTCCCACTAGCTTTATTGAGGTGTGACTGACTAGTAAAAATACATATATTTAAGGAGTACAATGTGCCCTTTTGATACATACACACATTGTGAAATGATTACCATGACTACAGAGATTTACATATCCCTCATCTCATTAGTTACCCCTTTGTGTATGTGTGGTGAGAACACTTAAGATCCATGTCAGCAAATGGTTAGTGTACAGGACATTTTTATTAACTATAGTCCCGATACTCCACTTTCGGTCTCTAGAATCAATCTATCTACCTACCTATCTATTTATTTATTTATTTAAGATTTTATTTGTTTATTTGAGAGAGAGAGTGAGAGACAACGTGAGAGGGGAGAAGGTCAGAGGGAGAAGCAGGCTCCCCATGGAGCTGGGAGCCCGATGTGGGACTCGATCCCGGGACTCCGGGATCATGACCTGAGCCGAAGGCAGTCGCTTAACCAACTGAGCCCACAGGGGCCCCTAGAAACTCTTCGTAATATCTGCCTTTTTTCGAGCCCCCAGTCCCTGTTAACCGCCCTTCTACTCTCTTTTTTTTTTTTTCCTTCCCCCACCTTTTTTTAATCCATATGTAATTGAGATTATGTAGTAATTGTCTGACTTTGCCTGGTTTATTTTACCAATATTTAAATATTTATTATTTAGTGTAATGTGCTCCAGGTTCAGCTGTGTTTTTGCAACTGGCAGGATTTCCTTCCTTTTATTTTATTTATATATTTTTTAAGATTTTATGTATTTATTTGGGAGAGAAAGTATGTGTAAGAGCTGGGGGGAGAGGAGGCAGAGGGAGAGGAGAAGAGGGAGAAGCAGACTCCCTGCTGAGCTGGGAACCAGACAACTTGATAACTCAGGCTGGGTCCCAGGACCCAGAGGTCATGACCTGAGCTGAAGAGAGACACTTAACCGACTGAGCTACCCAGGATCCCCAGGATTTCTTTTCTTTTAAAGGCTAATATTTCATTGGCTGTGTGTGTGTGTATATATATATATCATATTTTCTTTATCCATTCAATTGTTGATGGGTACTTACCGTGTTTACATGTTTTGGCAACTCTAAATAAGGCTGCAGTGAACATGGCAGTTGGAAATATCTGTTCAAGATACTGGTTTTACTTCCTTTCAGTATACCCAGAAATGGGGCTGCTCAATCAAATGGCAGTTCTATTTTTGCTTTTCTGAGGAATCATTCATTCATTGTACAAATTTAGGGATTCCTGGGTGGCTCAGTCGTTAAGCATCTGCCTTCGGCTCAGGTCATGATCTCAGGGTCCTGGGATCGAGCCCCGCATCGGGCTCCCTGCTCAGCGGGAAGCTTATTTCTCCCTCTCCCACTCCCTCTGCTTGTATTCCCGCTCTCACTGTGTCTTTCTCTGTCAAATAAATAAATAAAATAAAATCATTGTACCAATTTATATCCTGACCAACAAGTAACAAGAGTTGCCTTTCTTCCGCATTCTTGCTAACACCTGCTATTTTTGGATTTTTTGATACTAGTCATCCCAGTAAGTGTGAAGTAATACATCATTGTGGTTTGCTTTTCCCTGATAATTAGTCATATTGAACATCTTTTCATATACCTGTTGGCCATTTGACCATCCTTTTTGAAGAATTGTTTATCAGGCATTCTGCCTATTTTCTAATCCACTTATTTGGTTTTTTGCTATTGGGTTATTTAAGTTCCTTACATATTTTGAATATTAGCCCCTTATTAGATATAGGTTTTGCAAATATTTTCTCTCATGGCATATATTGCTTTTATATTTTGTTCATATCTTCTTTGCTATGCAAAAACATTTTAGTCTGGGGACGCCTGGCTGGCTCAGTCAGTTAAGCTTCTGCCTTCGGTTCAGGTCATGACCTCAGGGTCCTACATGCAGTCCCACATTGGGCTGCCCACTCAGCGGGGGGTCTGCTTCTCCCTCTGCCCCTCCCTTCCCTCTGCTCGTGCTCTCTCTCTTGCTTTCTCTCCCTCAAATAAATAATCTTAAGGAAGCATTTTAGTATGATATGGTTCTACTTTTTACCTTTGTTGCCTGTACTTTTAGTGTCAAATAAAAAAAAAAAAAAAAGTCAGTGCCAAAACTAATACTTGGGGCAAATCTCTGGCAGTGCTGGATATTCATTTTCTTATACAAAATCAAGGGTTTGATTATATATAATTATGATTCCTGTGGTTTCTTTGGCATTCTTCAACAGGGATTGTAATATGTAATTACATTTAGATTCATTAAATACTTACTAGAAGAAATATAAACCGTATCTTGATAACTAGATTATGACAATTTGAAATTATTTAGTATCCTTTGAAATGGGTAACATGTTTTCCAAAGTTAGGATTCTTGTACTTGTACTTCAGAAGAATCATTTAGGAACTCATTCTACATGGTACCTGCTGATATTAGAAAACATTTCAAGTTCATAAGGATCAGGGTATGGGTGTTGGTTAGAGGTCAACTACAAAGTATGGAAGCTTTTCATTAGAAATGAGGTATTTCATCATATCAGCATTTTTTTTAACCTAAAGTTATTTAAGCAATTCCATGTTGTTTGGAGTTTATAATTGAAAAATCAGAAGTTTTTAAAATCATTTTTTAAAATAATCTGTTCTGTATGTTAATTAACTGGACTGTGGAAATGTTTTTATATTGTGTCCACACCCAATCATCATGTTGTACACTTAAATATGTTCCGATTTTGTCAATTATACATTAGTAAAGCTGAAAATAAAGTAACATGAGTAATCCATTCTTCCACAAAACAGAATAATGGCCCTGAGATTTTTTTTTTCCACTTAAAGGTTGGAAGACCGGTAAGGTGTAAATTGGTATGATAACTTGGAAGTAAATTCCTTATTTATAAAAAATTATATATAGTGTGGAAAGATAACAGACTTTTGGACAGATTACAAATAGGATACTAACTCCAATTCTGTGTTTTTGATATAGGAAAATTTGAAACAAAATAGATATCTTGTCACTAGGCTCTAATGTTAGTTCCCTATGTAACTTTGAATATGATCTCATCTATCTATGATTTGAAGTCAAGATTAGTCTTATCCTTCTGGGAAACAATTGGGTAGTGATGGTTTTTTAAAACCCATATATAAATCCCTTTAACAAGTGATACTAAATGTTAGTATCTTCCAGTTGTTTTTACACAATCTCTTTAAGGAACTCTAGTGCTCACTTTATATGAATGAGATACAACTTGTATACTCAATGATGACATCAGTAAAATATGTAGGCTTCACTTGATACTTTGGTAATTTTGGTTTTGGTTATCTCCAGATTATAGCACACTACAATACCAATTAACACAAACATTTTTATTGGCATGTGTTAGTAATCCTCAGTTGAAAGCTCCAGATGTATTCAGTGACATAACGGGTTTTAACATTTTCTGGGGAGCTAATATATTGATGATCCACTTAAATACATGTGTTTTGTACTAAAATGCTGGATGCTTTTCACTTTCTTCACGTGTGATATATTAGAAGTTAAATGGGGGCAAAGGATTTATTTATTTATTTGTTTATTTATTGATTGATTTTGAGATGTCTTCTTTTAAATGTGTTTTATTTATTTATTTTTATTATATTATGTTAGTCATCATACAGTACATCATTAGTTTTTGATGTAATGTTCCATGATGAAGGATTTAAAAAAAATATTAAAGTGAGGTACAACCTTGAAAAACAGAGTGGTAAATTGGTGTAATTAAACGTGCATTAAGACAGAATGACATTCTTATTTTCTGTACTCTTAAATGTGGAAACTAGTCCATTCAGGCTAGATAATCTGATTAGCCTTGCCTAAATACAGAGAACCATTTCAAAACTAGTAGTTTCAGAAAGAGCTTGTTCTGCTATGTGTGATTGGGTATGTAATTCATCACCGTGTGATCTGGAAAGATCATGTGTTTGAAATAAAGCCGGACTGTGACTTCTTTCTCTGCCACTTCCTACCTGTGAGATCCTTAGCAAATTTCTGCCCTTACACATAGAATAAAAATAAATAATGCTTGCCACCTAAGGATCTGTGAGATGGAGGAGTACTGGCTAAGAAATACCATTACTAATTTTCACATGCATTATAAGCCTTCGTCGTTACCCTCTCAAAACCAGATACCTCTGTATGTTGGCTAACTGAATATAATAATTTAAAGAAAAGAAAGAAAGGAAAAAGAAAAAAAAAACCAGATACCTCTAAAGTACCATTCTATTTCATTGTTTTGAGTACTGGGCTTATTTTAAGTGCAATTAACTTTGCAATGGCATCACAACTGGATTTCTTTCACAGTATTTTGACATTGAAATTTATCCTGAATAGTTTTTCCCCCTAAATTTTGACAGGGCTGATTTAGCCTATTCACACATGGATCATGGCACATTCTGTGTTAAACGTATAAACAAGTCATGGTTGACTGGGCGGGTGACTACCCTCCCCATTCCAACGGATGTCACCAAAACAATAGCTTGATTGACTTGGCTTTTGTATCTTACTGAGTTTTACATATTTCCTTCTGGTGTTTGTGTTCACCAACAGTCAAGAATTTCTTGGCCCTACACGTCTTTAGAAAAATGTCTTCTGCAGAGGTGTATGCCGCCCGCTGATGGAAGGGTTTTGATCACTAACTTCAAAATAGGGTTCTCTCTGTGTAAATAAAAATGTGAGAAATTAGAATACTCCTCCCTGTGTCTTTTTAAATTCATTCACTTTTAAATAGTTTATAGGTAAACACTGTATAATTCTAAATAGTTTGTAGATAAACATTCTGTAAAGTTTAATTTTCAAAAGGGCGTTTACTTTGCAGTGAGACTCTTCTCTGTCTCCCTGCCTCTCTCCCCGTCTCCTGGGAAGCAGGAGCCCTTAATAGTTCCTTGAATTGCTTCCCATGCACGTTCTAGAAGCAAGTCTCTATGAATACAGTCAGGAAGACACATTTTACCTGAACTTAGCCAGCATCCTGCTGTGCCTAGGCTTCACTCTGGTCTTTGATATATTACTCTTAAATTGTTTTTTTTTTTTTTTTAAGTGATTTTCTTATATGTCTCATGGAGTTCTGTCAGTTATTTTTCTTTCTGTTCCTAAGGCATACTCAGCTCCTGCATAATTTTTAAGTCAACTGCTTTTTCAGCGGTTTGTATTTCATGTTTCATGCTTATCAGATGAGTGTATGTTCTGCTATTTTAGCTCTTATACCTTATAAATTGGTGGAGAGGAATAAATCTCTTGTCCTAAGCCAGATACCTTGTGCATGCCCTTTAAGACTCTAAGGGCACTCCTGGGTCTACCCATTGGTACTGCAGACTTTCACTGCAGAATTCATACCCAGTCTTTTTTCTGAGATCTAATCTGTTTGCCTAGGGCCCTGTAAAGGGCCGAATGTTTATGTACCCCCAAATTCCTGTGTGGAAGCCCTGACTCCCAAGATGGCGGTATTAGGAGGTGGGGACTTTGAGAGGCAGTTAGGTTTAGATGAGGTCACCAGCATGGGCTCCTCATGATGAGATCAGTACCCTTATAAGAAGAAACCAGAGAGCCTGTTCTTTCTCCTCTCGGCCACATGAGGCTATAAGAAGATAGAAGGCCATTTGCAAATCAGCAGGGGTGTTGGCTGGCCTTCAGAGCCTCCAGAAGTGTGAGCAAAAAATGCTTTTTTGATGTGTAAGTCTCCCAGGCTGTGGTGTTCTGTCATAGCAGTGCAAACAGTCTAAGACAGCCTGTGTAGTACAGCCTCTTACCTGAGGGACTAGACCTTGCATTTGCTTTTCAATGAATCTTTCTACCTCCGTGCTTTCCATCGCACTTATCTGGAGTAGACTGCATTCACAGAGTCTGGTGGACAGTTATCATTGAGATATGTAACTGCCTTCTAGAGGACAGTCCATGGGATAAATGATCTGTCACATTGGCCCAGGCCCTATCTTGTCCAGACCCTCTCTCCTTTTCACCCCTTTCCACCGTGGTTCACCATTGTCTTCTGGATGAGGCTACAGAATTACGGCAGTCATGTGAGTTTCATATGGGTACAAGGCAGATTTCTAACATTATCTGACACAAGCTTTCATCTAAGTGAATTTACCAGGGCCTTGCATTGTTTCTTTGGTTGTACATGGATCGCCACTACCTGCCGGACAAATGATTACAAGCTTTGTGCCCTGAGGAGGTGACTGCTTGTTGGCATATCAGTCATCTTTTAGGAGAACGGGGGAATCCAGAGATACCGATGCAGTTGGAGCCAGGCAGTGCAGGGATGGCAAGGGCTGCACATGCTTGTACATGACCCTAATCAGCTGACTTTCCAAAAAATGCAGGTGTCCAGGTCCCACCCAGGGAGATTCTGGATCAAAGCCCAGACAAGATATACTTTTTAGAACTCCTTAGTGGGTGACACACTCGTACGCCTAGTGGGCAATCACAGCCCTGGAGGGCAAGAGATGAAGTTTCTGTCATTGATTCTGATCAGGGATATGAGACATTTGGGAAGGATCTTTCTGGAAAGAAAGCAGAATACAATCATCTGGGGTAAGAATGCCTTTTTAATGCTCTATATAAAAAAGAACATAAAGGACCAAATAGTCTCCTTCAGTCTCCTCATGTTCTCTACCACCTAATCAAGGGAACCAGTTCAGAACAGGAAATACTGTTCAATATTTGTGGATTTATTGTTGTACAGCACGGCATATAGGCCATAGCACTTTTCATTTTTGTAGGGAGCTGGGTAATATAAAAGTGAGAATTACATGTTCTTCAGCAGTGATAGATCATACAACACCACAAACCTTTTTTTTTCTTTTTTTTTTTAAGCTATTCTGATACTTTTTTGGCACAGTTTTTAGACATTAACTGTCTTGATATACTAGGTTAAGTTGTTACAACCATCTGAGTAGAAGTTTTGTGAAATGAATTTAGCAAATTTTACAAAAACTGTGAAATGTTTTGGAACGCTGTCATCACTGGCTCCTGACAAACAATGGAATCACCAACGACTTCTCCAAAGCTTTGATACTAAGGTGCCCTGTGTGCTCTCTCAACTCATGGAGTTGTTTGGTTTTTGTTTGTTTGTTTTGGTTTTGGTTTTTAATTTCTCCCTCTGGGTCAAGTGAGATTCATTCATTTCACTCATGTTTTGACAGCCCCATTCCATACATCCTTCTCTTCCCTATCCTGCTTTTAGAGATTGTTTTTCCTTCTATTTATACATGTTTATAAACATGTGTTAAGGGCACCTTGGTCTCTCAGTGGGTTAAATGTTGACTTGATTTCGGCTCAGCTCCTGATCTCAGGGTCACGAGACTGGTCTGGCTCTGCACTCTGCGGGGAGCCTAATTAATGTTCTCTCTTCCCCTCTTCCTCTGCCCCTCCCCCCTCATTAATAAATACATGAACAAATAACTATAAATACACATTTGCTAGCTGTTCTAAGATTTTCTGTTATATGCACATGAAATACTTACTTTAACCAATTGTTTTCTTTATCCTCCATGAACATTAAGGCACTTTATTTTTTAAAAAATGTGCTCTCTTCTAAGCTTGCAGATTTCATACCCATAAAAACTCTTGAGTGGTGCACAGACTATTAGAGCCTCCAGGGTAACACAGTGGGGAGAGACACGGGGTAAGCAAGGGTTACGGCAAATTGATTGTTTTAGTTTTAACAGTGATGACTTCTTGGGGCTTTCCATTCAACACAGAATCTTGTGTCTTCGAAATTGAGAAAGTGCAAGAGAATGGAGAAGGCACAGACATGCTTTACAGGGTGTGTTCATTTAATAAGGATTTACGGTCTTGGATGAGCTAATGGCATACAACTCGTGGTCCTTGAACTCAGCAAGCTTATGAGTTGGACAAGGCAAGAAGCATCCTACAGCACAGCAGGAAATGTCTGTTGGAACATAAGCCTCTAAAAAAGGTGGGGAAAATAGAACATCACCCCACAAAGGGAAGCAGAAAAGTGCTGTGGGGTCCTATGAAGTCCCAGCATGATCAGGAAAGGGTTTATGCAAGAGATGGGAATGAAGCTGGGCTTTGAAGTACAGGAATTTACTAGACGGGGCATAGAAAATAATAAATGCCAGGGGAGTGATGGGCAAAATAAATAAATAAATAAATGCCTGGGAATAGCTGGGTGAAAGGTTAATGCAAAAGAACTATTGGAGGGGCACCTGGGTGGCTCAGTTGGTTAAGCGTCTGCCTTCGGTTCAGGTCATGATCCCGGAGTCCTGGGATCAAGCCCCACATCCGGCTCCCTGCTTAGCAGGGACCTTGCTTCTCCTTCTGCACCTCCCCTTGCTTGTGCTCCCACCGCCATCTCTGACAAATAAATAAAATCTTAAAAAAAAAAAAAAAAGAACTATTGGAGTTAAAATTAGGGATGTATTATGACTTCCATGAGACCTGTAACAGAAACTCCAGTTAAAGAAAAAATAAAGTGGTAGGAGTTATTGGATCAGAAAGTATAAAGTTCCAGGTAGAGGATTCACTTTAGATATGGCTTATGAGGATCTGAAGGTGTGACCAGGACCTGGTTTCTCTCTTGTTTTTTCTTGACCCTGTGTCTCCAGGGTTTGTTCCATTTCCAGGTCACGAGTATTATAACTTCCATCCGGGAGATGAGAGCACTTTTGGTGTCAGTTCCATAGAAGAGAAATAAAAGTCCTCCTCCCAGAAGCTCCAGTAAATGTCTCTAAATGGCTTACCTAGCTGTCTTTGAATGCATGACTGTGCATTGAGAGGATGTGGTGTATTGAATGGTTTCCGCCAGTCAGTTTCATTCCTCGGGCTGGCTTTGCCACACCCATCAAAACTGCTGAAAATGGAAATGTGAGTTTATCAAGGGAAAATTAGGGTACTGTTGGTGGAAAAAAGGAAGTAAAGATGCTGAAAAGGCAACCACTAGACGTCTTGTATAGTTAAATATATTGGTCCAGATGTATAACATAGGGACTGAGGAAACTCAGATGGTTTTCAGTAAAAACATGAAACATGACCCAGTACAAAGAGCAATGGAAAAGCATAGCATTCAAATAACCTACCAGCTAGTCCTTATACTGGTAGATATTTTACCAGTGAAAACTCTTGAACACATGCATAGAGACATGTACAGTAATCTTCATAGTAGCAAACTTTACGGAAGCAATTTTGAAAACCATCTAAATGTGAATGGGTATAGGAGGAAATGAGTTATATATTGTGTATTCACAAAATAATACCAGAGGCAAAATGAATAATGTGTAGCAAAATCCAATGATGTGGATAAATCTTAGTAAGAAATTGTTCAGTGAAAAAATGGATTCCCAAAGATTATAAATGTGATCCTCTTTTTGGAAACTTAAGAACAACTAAATTTTTTAAATCAGAAGTTTTTAAGAATAATGCCAGTGCAAAAAAAATTATACACTAAGGAATGAGACAGAATGTAAACAAACAAGGTAAATAGTTAATATAAATGGCTATGTCATATGGTTTGGGAGAAAAAAATCAGTGTGAGATAATAGAGTTTGCTGGAGTTGGAATGTTGGGGTGCTATTTAATAGGTGATGGTCATCATTGTCTTCTCTTAGAAGGTGGCATTTACCCAGAGAATGGATGGAAGTAAAAAAGGGGGCCATGTGGGTGACAAGGGGTGAAAACTCTTCTGGGCAGAGGGGATAGTAAATGCAAGTGCAGTAGTTAATGCAATGGGAGCATGCTTGGTGTGTCCCAGCAACTTCAGAGAATCCAGTGTGGCTGAAGGGCAGCAGGTATGGGGACGCATGATAGGATGTCAAGTCAGAAGGGCAGAGGAGGTTCAGATCACATAGGGCTATCAATGCCATTATAAGGTCTAGTCATTAACCTCCATCAGGTAGGAATCCGTTGGAAGGCTTTGAGGAAATGAGTGATAAGAGTATTTTTAGAAGAGTTACTATGACTTCTTTGTAAAGAAAAAATGGGAAGGCCAAGCTTGGAATCACAGAGATCAGAGATCAGTTAAAAGGCTTTGAAGTCATTCAAGAGAAGAGTGATGGTTCCTTGGGAAAGCATGATTGTTCTAGTTATCCATTCCTTTGGAACAAATTACCCCACCCTTAGTGGGTTATAAAAAACAACCACTTTATAATGTGTCCCATTTCTGTGGGTCAAACATGTAAGCAGGGCCTGCAGGTGGTGAGTTCTGCTTCAGGAGGAGCAAGCAAGGGTCATGTCGAGGAACTTGGTCTGCAAGGTCTCTGAAAGATCCAAGATCCCTTCTGGTGCATGCTCAATACCTCAGAAGGAAGAAGGCTGTGATCAATGAATCGCTCTCTCCCTCCATGTAGCTTCAGAACTTTTCCACATGGCCTTCCCAGTATGTTATTCTATGTTATTCTAACTCCTTACTTAGTGGATTACAACTCCAAGAACAAGCAAGTATCTTAATAGACCAAAAGTGGTAGCTACCAGTGTCTCCAGACCTGCATCTAGAAAGTGGGGCAGCATCACTTCTGTCCTATTCTATGTGTCCGAGTTGGCACAGAGCCCATCAGAATTCCAGGGTTTAAACTTTGTCTCTTGGTGGGTGGATGCTCAAAGAATTTGTGACCATATATAACCTGCCATTGTACAAGAGGTATAGATTGCGAGAAGTGGCTAAATTCTAGTTAACATGTTAAGTGTGTAGCCTCTAGGGTTGGCTAATGGATTAGATGTGCCTTTGAAAGAAAAAGAAGAATCAAGGTTGGAACCATGACCTTTTATCTAGACACCTGGAGGGATGGAGTTGCCATTTACTGAAATAGGGAAAATATGGAAAGCAAGTGCAGAAGTTCCATTTTGCACATGGTAAAACTTGCCAGGTAGACACCCAAGTGAACATATCAAGCAGGTTGTCAGATCCATGACTCTGGAGTTCAGGAGAAAGGGCTGAGCAGAGGCTATTTGCATATAGATGGTATTTAAATTAATGGGCCTGGATGAGCTTCATTTAGGGAGGAGAGTAGGTGGAGAAGAGGAGAAATCTAATTACTGAGCCTAAGAGTAAGTTTAAATATTAACAATTACTGAAATGAGGGGGAACTAGCAAAGAAGCAAAGAAAGAGGGGGTCATGAAGTAGAAGAACCAAGGGAAAATGATGTCTTAGTAGCCTAGTAAAACTTTTGAAGGATGAGGAATGATCAAATTGGTTATACACTGCTGATTACATAGGTGAGGACTGAAACTTGAATATTACACTAGAATCTAAAATCCATCGGTGAAACTTCCAGGAGCCATTTGTTTGAGTCATAGGAAACAAAACCTATTAGAATGGCCCCAAGTGGGGGGTGGGGGGGCATGAAAAAAGCAAGTAGAGAAGGCTAGCATGGACAAAATCCATAATCCACTGTCTTGTTTTACTCTTGTCTGACAGAATGAAATGCCTCTATTCTCAATCTTGGCCTCTTTGTCTGAACAGGCAAATGGAGGGCCCCAGGCATTTGTCTCAACTTAAGGACACTTGCTGAATCTGACGTCTGTGGCATGAAGTCTGTGACTTAAAGAATGTTGGCTAAGAATTGTTTTTGGCCATTGAATATGTTTCTGTTTGTCTCCCTTGCACACAGAAGCTTTCTCCACTTTGAGTTTAAATGCTTGTATGGCAAAATTTTCTCACCATTATGTCAAAATGGCAAGAGGAATAAATTCTTTTTTTTTTTTTAGATTTTATTTATTTATTTGACAGAGATCACAAGTAGATGGAGAGGCAGGCAGAGAGAGAGAGAGAGGGAAGCAGGCTCCCTGCTGAGCAGAGAGCCCGATGTGGGACTCGATCCCAGGACCCTGAGATCATGACCCGAGCCGAAGGCAGCAGCTTAACCCACTGAGCCACCCAGGTGCCCAAGAGGAATAAATTCTAATTTCAAATCTATGAGGGAAAAAATGGAATTTGAAAGCCTTTGGGCTTCTACTTCCCAGCTGGCCATAGCTCTCACCATTATTTGATGTCTTAGTGTTATTCCCCTCCTTGTCTCTGAAGGCATTGTTATTTGAGCTGTTGATTTCACTGTGTCAAGGCTACAATGTTCTCTTAGACCAATTTAGTAAAAGTTTAGTAGCACAGTGAGCTTGGAGGACATGAGCCCTACAGGTAGGAACTCACTGGAGTGGAGGAATTCACTACTACTCCCTGGGTGATATTGATAGCCATGATGTTAATGATGGTACCATCCCCTCTGCAACACCACTGCAAAAGAAGTTATTATCAATTCAAATACACCCTCTGTTTTTGAGCTGAAAACAGCAGAACTTAGAGAAATGTATACAGAATTCAAGAAGTAAAAAGTGTTAACCTGATTTTCAAAATATATTTATGTTTATGTTAAATTGACAGGTAAATAATGGCAAGAGAATCCTGAAACTATTATTTTTTAACAAAATGTTATGTTCTCTCTTTCCTATCTGTTAAGTCACGAAAGATAATTTTCAATTTCTTTTCTTTTCTTTTTTTTTTAAGATTTTATTTATTTATTTCACACAGAGAGAGATCACAAGCAGGCAAAGAGGCAGGCAGAGAGATAGGGGGAAGCAGGATCCCCACTGAGCAGAGAGCCCCATGTGAGGCTCAATCTCAGGACCCTGGGATCATGACCTGAGCTGAAGGCAGAGGCTTAACCCACTGACCCACCCAGGCGCCCCTCAATTTATTTTCATTTTGAAATTATTTCACCCAAGGAAGTACAATTAGGAATCTAAGGCTATTGATATTCACTATCTACCAATTTGCGAATTCTGTGAAACAAGTTCGTACATCAAAAGGTATGCTGAAACCATACTGCAAAGCATGTGGTCTTTTTTCTTTCTTTTTCAAGTAATCATAAACATGGGATTAATATTGTAGGATTGTTCAGTTTGAAAAATTCAGAAAGAACTGTTTGGATTTTAGACAGTTGTTTAGTAATCCAGAGCATAAGGAAAACATGACATGAACTTTGATTTAGGCAACTTGAGATGTTCCAAATTCAGAATTCCTTCTGTTTTGAAATCTCTAAAGCCCCTGAGGTCTTAGCATTCTGTAGACTGGACTCCAATTTATGATGCTCTCTATCGCCATCTCTGTCTACATGCTAGTACTGAGGTTATACCTCAACCACATTTGCTAATAGAAGACATTTACTTTTCTGGCCAAGTGGCTGTATATTCACACAAAATTAAGAGAATTTATGGAAAGACTGTACCCAAGAGAGGTTTTGTTTTGTTTTATTATTCTACTTTTTCTAATTCTAGCCTTGTAAGTCACAACAGGTAGATAGACTTGGTGTCCTAGCTTTTGCCCCCCAACAAATATTCAACCTGTCATCTTTTTTTTTTTTTTTTTTAATGAACATATAATGTATTATTTGTTTCAGGGGTACAGGCCTGCGATTCATCAGTCTTACACAAAACACAATGCTCACCACAACACATACCCTCTCCAGTGTCCATCACCCAGCCTATCCCTCCCACCGCCCTCTACTCCAGCAACCTCAGTTTGTTTCCAGTTTGTTTTGTCTCTTTTGGTTTGTCTCCCTCTCTCATTTCTCCTTGTTTCTTTTTTTCCTCTCTTCCCCTATGATCCTCTGTTTTGTTTCTCAAATTTTTGTTTTTGTTTCTCAAATTCAGTCTTCTGTTTTAGAACTCTGATAGGAACTCTTCTCATGGAAAACTAATAGTTTTGATATAAATTAGACCTTTTCAAAAATAACATTCTTTTCTGTTTGTAAAAGCACCAAGATTCATTGTCAAAAGTTTAGCTAAGAGACTGAAATGTAAAAAAGAAAGTAAAATAGGGTATACCTTAGAGATATTGCCAGCCATCCCAGTGAAGCAAGTCAAATGAATTTTTCGGTTTCCCAGTGCATATAAAAGTTACACTTACATTGTATCTATTAAATATCTATAATCTGATAATATTGTATCTGTTAAGTGTTTAGTGGTATTATGTCTAAATATACAATGTGGATACCTTAATTAAAAGATAATTGAGTGCTAAAAAATGCTAACCACCATCTGAGCTTTTAGCAAGTCACAATCACTGATCACAGATCACCATAACAAATATAATAATAATTAAAACATTCTAAATATTTTTAGTATTACCAACATGTGACCCAGAGGCACAGAGTAAGCACTATTGGAAAAACTGCACTTGCTGCCCACAAGGTTTCCCCAAACCTTCAATATGTGAAAACACAAGATCTGTAAAGTGTGGTAAAGTGAAGCGTAGTGAAACTAGGTATGCCTTGAAACACAATTCCAGGGCAAAAAGTTGATGCTTTCAAATAGAAATCCTTAAATTCCCCGAATAGTCATTTCTTTTATGGAACCAGTCTTAACTGTTGAAGTTGTTGTGGCAAAGGAAACTTGTTAGTTTTATCAATTCTCAGATTTTGGAATTCAGTGTACTTCTTTCATGAACTGTATTTTTTCAGGGATATATATCACGAAAACCAATATTTTACTGTTTTTTTTTTAATTAATGAAGAATCCAGTACAGTTAGAAAAATGTGAAACCACTTCACTCAAGAAACATTTATTGAGCACCTACAATATGCCAGTTACTATTGTGTACAGTATTGATGCCGTGAGTAAAAGATCTCAAACTCCTTATTCTCTGAGAAGCAAGTAAAATCACAGAATTAGGAATGTGGTGAGATTATAAGCATTAATTGTTAATTTGTAGGTAATAACTTGTTGCCAGAGTTATCCAAAATACTTGCTACTTTGTGCTTGTGCATTAACAAAGCTAAATTTAGTACTCAAATGTTTGCAGCTGTGGGGAATGGATGCCTTATTTGTTTGTTTTCTAATAAATAATGCCATGTCAATTGAATATATAGATGAGAAATAATAAATGAATTTTGAAACGTCCTATGATTAAAAAAAATCAATATTGGCATCATTCTGGCTCTAAAAATGAAAGACAAAACTTTAACTTTCAAGAAAAAAAAATAAAATGTCTTCATACCTTTGTAGTAAGTGAAGAATTTTTAAAGACATACAGAAAGTTATAACTGTAATAGAGGAATATCAACAAAGTGGGCTAAATGAAATTGACCTACCATTTACTTTTAAAAAATCACAAGAGAGGGAAAGGAAAAAGCACAGACAAAGAGGAGAAATGTAATGGGTGTATTTGAGGACTTATTTCCAGAATATATAGCTAGTTCCAGCAAATCAATAGGTATAAAAAAGACAACACTGGGGGGTGTGGGAGAACACAAATGATGTGAATGTCCATTTTACAAGAATTTATCTAAAAGACAAAAAAAAAAAATGGGTCTCCTGGGTGGCTCAGTCGGTTAAGTGTCTGCCTTGGCTCAGGTCATGATCCCAGGGTGCTGGGATGGAGCCCCATGTCGGGCTCTTTCTTGCTCAGCAGAAAGTCTGTTTCTCCCAGTACTTCTGCCACTCCCTCCCTGCTTGTGCTCGCTTTCTCTCTCTGTCTCTCTCAAATGAATAAATATAATCTTTTAAAAAATAGAGCTAAAAAAAAAGACCAAAATACATGTGAAAAGCTACTCAGTTTCATTAGTCAGAGAGAAGTGCAAATTAAACCCACTTTGTGATATTTCTAAACATGCAGCACAATGATGAAAATGAAAGAAGAAAACAGACAATATGGGATGCTGGTGAGCATATGAAAGTACTGGAACTCTCATATGTTATTGGTAGAAAAATAAATTGGTATGGCTGGTTTGAAAACCGTGCCTGGAGCCTACTAAACCAGAACATAATATATACATTAAAATAGAGAAATTCCATTTTAGGGATATAACAAAATGAACCAGTTCATATATTTACTGAAAGACATGTAAAATAATGTTATAGCAGGAGTATTTAAAATAGCCTCAAAGTGGCAGTAACCCTCTTGTGCATCAGTAATAAAATGGACAAGTGTAATATATTCATATGATGAAATACTACATAGCAGAAAGAATGAAGTTTATGCAAAAGTATGGATTGATCTTACGAATTCATAACATTCCACTCCCTGTGTTGAACAGAAGAAGCCTGACATGAAAGATGATTCAGTTATAAAAAATTGAAAAGAGGTAAAATAGATCTGTGGAATTAGAAAGAAGAATAGGGACGCCTGGGTGGCTCAGTCGGTTAAGCATCTGCCTTTGGCTCAGGTCATCATCCCAGGATCCTGGGATCAAGCCCTGCATCAGGCTCCTTACTGAGTGGGGAGCCCACTTCTCCCTCTCCCCTTGCTTGTGCAAATGCTCGCTCACTCTCTCTGACAAATAATAAATAAAATCTTAAAAAAAAAAAAGAGAATGATTATTTTTCTGGAGAGCTAGTAAGTGAGAGAGGGGTAAGGGGCTCTTCTTGTGTGCTGTTCGTAGTGTTACTTGAGGTGTCTGCTGATGTCATTAAGTGTGTTCTCTGTGAATTCCAAATGCTGTGACAGGTCTGCTGTATGTATGATACAGAACAACTAAATGTATTTCTAAAGATTAAAAAAAATAAATGCAGGGGAAATATTTGAAGCTAATAAATTGCTTGAGATTGACTCCTCCAAGACAAAAAGCTTAACATTTTTTTTTTTAATGAAAAAATCACTTCTGATAGTAAGAAGATGCCCACCCATTTCTATAACCCTTGGGCAGTTACTATCCTAAATTGAGCTATAATTTCTTAATCATGCTACTATTTTGTTCTTGTATTTTTACTTGGAAAAATCAGAAACTTCTCACTAAATTAAAAAAAAAAAGAAGTGACTATGAGTGGATATTGATTGTTTTTTTTTTTTTCCCTGTCTTCAAACTTGAACTGAAATATTGGCTTTTCTTGGGTCCTTAATCTTCCAGCTTTTGGATTGGAGCCTATGCCATTGGCACTGCTGGTTCTCTGGCCTTTGGACTGGGAATGGAATAACCCTGTTGGATTTCCTGGATCACTAACTTGCTGACCACAAGATCTTGGGACTTAACTGACTTCCTTCACCTCCTAAGCTAACCCCTTACAATCTGTGTCTTGATTTCTCTCTTTCTATGCATCCATTTGTTCTGTTGACTAATACAGCAACCATTTTTTTAAGCGTTCATTTATATATTTGACATAGAGAGAGAGAGTAGCAGAAGGAGAGGGAGAAGCAGACTTCCTACTGAGCAGGGAGCCTGTTGTGGGGCTCAATCCCAGGACCCTGGGATCGTGACCTGAGCTGAAGGAAGACACTTAACTGACTGAGTCACCAAGGCAGCCCCAGAAAGTATTTTTCAAAAGATTTGGTTTTCCACATTGAGATACCACCTTACACCAGTTAGAATGGCCAAAATTAGCAAAACAGGAAACAACATGTGTTGGAGAGGATGTGGAGAAAGGGGAACCCTCTTATACTGTTGGTGGGAATGCAAGTTGGAGCAGCCACTTTGGAGAACAGTGTGGAGATTCCTCAAGAAATTAAAAATAGAGCTTCCCTATGACCTTGCAATTGCACTACTGGGTATTTACCCCAAAGATACTGATGTAGTGAAAAGAAGGGCCATCTGTACCCCAATGTTTATAGCAGCAATGGCCACAGTCGCCAAACTGTGGAAAGAACCAAGATGCCCTTCAATGGACGAATGGATAAGGAAGATGTGGTTCATATACACTATGGAGTATTATGCCTCCATCAGAAAGGATGAAAACCCAACTTTTGTAGCAACATGGACGGGACTGGAAGAGATTATGCTGAGTGAAATAAGTTAAGCAGAGAGAGTCAGTTATCATATGGTTTCACTTATTTGTGGAGCATAACAAATAGCATGGAGGACAAGGGGAGATGGGGAGAAGGGAGTTGAGGGAAATTGGAAGGGGAGGTGAACCATGAGAGACTATGGACTCTGAAAAACAATCTGAGGGTTTTGAAGGGGCGGGGGTGGGAGGTTGGGGGAACAAGGTGGTGGGTAATAGAGAGGGCACGGATTGCATGGAGCACTGGGTGTGGTGCAAAAACAATGAATACTGTTATGCTGAAAAGAAATTAAAAAAAAAAGATTTGGTTTTCGCATACTGACATATTCTTTTTAATTTTTTTTTAAGCATGGGTGAATTTCAGGAAATGGTTCAGAATGGGTAAATAATTGCATATCATTGTGGGGTCATACTAATATGATTCATGTATAACTATATATAGCAACGTGTACGGACAAAAGTAATATGTGCTCCAAGAATGTACTTTAAAATTTTAACAAAGAAATCCACACTGGAACATTTTTATATTTTCATCTCAAATATCCTCTTTAAAGCCCTGCAGTGTTCATATATGGAGAAGGTAAAAGGCTGTAAACTCTAAAAAATGTAGAAGCTTGAGAGACACTGTTTTATTAAGCACTAGAGGATGACTTTAGCTCATCCATCCTCCCCATGGACAGTAACTTGATTAGCACATGAGTTCAGTTTTGGTGAAATACAATAGGAGCAAAGAAATAACACCAATTCAAGCTAATTTTTATTTGTGTGGGTTTCTTCTTTTTTGAAACACTGACATCCTCCTGATATTTTTGGGAAACACCATTTCATGATCATTGCTTCCTGGGATTTTTGCAAATCTTGCACAAGTCAGTGCAACATTAAAGAACACACAGATGTTTGCTTTGGTTAGGTAATGTTTGCTGTGCCTTCTGCCTCTGTTAACAATACTGAACTTCCCTTACATGAGGCAAAGAAAGACACAGAAGGGGGAACGTTGGGCTGTAAAGTGCAAAGTATCATTTCTCGGTTATTGACTAATGACCATGTGGCAGGCACAATGCTGAGAGCTGTATTTCTATTCTTCTCATTTTATTTTCCAGAAATCAGAGATGGAGATGCTATTATTATACTAATTCTTATAAATGGAGAAACTTAAGGAGTTACTAACTCAGAGAAGTTCCCACTATAGTGCCTGGGATGTTACTTAAACCCAGTTCTTTTGAAATCTGGAGACCAGACTCTTTTTTATTTTTAATTTTTTAAAGATTTAGTTATTTATTACATTGGGGGGGGCAGAGGCAGAGGGAGAGAGAGAATCTCAAGAAGATTCCCCACTGAGCACGGAGCACAGAGCCCCACGTGGGGCCCAATCTTACAACCCTGAGCTCATGACCTGACCCAAACAGACTAAGCCACTCAGGCACCCAAGAGGACCAAACGCTCCATTGGTAGGATGATTTGTAAATGAAAAGAGAAGAATAAGGAGAAAGGGGGAAGACAGGATAAGAAGAGAAAGAGAAAATTAATTATAAAATATTTCATTACAGAAGATATGTCTTCCATTTTAAAATATTTGGTAAAATAACAAAGTGTAAAAGCGAAAAGTCAGCTAGACGCCCACACCCAAGGAACCTCTTACATTGCCAGCCAATTTTTTATGCTGAGTGTCCATTTGTTTCCTCATGATGCTGTGATGTATGGGCTTTAGTTATCTTATTTTCTTACTAAACATTATTCTTTCAGTATTTTCTGAGGTGCTATAAATCTTTGTAAACAATTTAATGTGGTATAATACCACATTAAGAAAATGAGCCATAATTTAATTAACTGTATTTCCATCTGGGGACATTCGGTTGTTCACTGTGATACATAATACAAGTATGAACATCAGTATTCATAGACCTTTCTCCCAATTTGGGATTAATCACTTACCTCTGAATATCCATTTTGTAGGAAACTTTTTAAATAGTTCATTCTTGACAGAATATTTATTTTAAAGATGGTGTATTATAGTAAGCCTTTTTCAGCCTGACATTGTAACTTTCCTTGCAATAAATTATTTATCATTTTTAAATTTAAGTATAATTGATGTACAATATTATATTAGCTTCAAGCATTCACCATAATGATTCCATGTTTTTATATATTGCTAACTGATCACCACAATAAGTCTTATTAACATCCATCACCATATAGAGTTGCAGAATTTTTTTCTTGTGATGAGAACTTTTAAGATCTCCTCTCTTGGCAACTTTTAAATATGCAATGCGGTATTATTAATTATTGCCACTGTGGGGTATAGCATTGATTTTTTTTAAAGACTTTATTTACTTATTGACAGACAGAGAGAGAGAGATCACAAGTAGGCAGAGAGGCAGGCAGAGAGAGAGGAAGGGAAGCAGGCTCCCGGCCAAGCAGAGAGCCTGATGTGTGGCTTGATCCCAGGACCCTGAGATCATGACCTGAGCCAGAGACAGAGGCTTTAACCCACTGAACCACCTAGGCGCCCCTGTGTTTTGTTTTGTTTTTTAAATTCTTCCTTAACCTTCCTAAGAAAGCCTTTTAACAATACAGACCAGAAATATTTAAATGGAGATTTACTTTTTCAACATAGCGAGCACTGTGTTCATCAACTTTTTTTTTTTTAAGATTTTATTTATTTAGCTGACAGAGAGGATGAGCATGGAAGGTGGTAGGCAAAGGGAGAGGGAGAAGCAGTCTCCCTCTGAACAGGGAGCCTTGATGCAGGGCTCGATCGCAGAACCGTGGAATCATGACCTGAGCCAAAGGCAGATGCTTAACCAACTGAACCACCCAGGCATCCCTCTTCAACAACTTTTTATTTTAAGTCATCCCTTATTACCTTCAAGCTACATAGGCTTCCATCATAATATTTATTACTTTAAATCCCAAGCTGGACCTGGTTGTGAGAATCATTTATTGATATCAATCCTTCTGAGTCCAGAGAGATTGCCAAAGCTTTATTTGGAGAGGTTGGGGGGTGGGGAGGGCTTTATACCTCTTTAAACTAAGAGATAGGGCTTCAGATTTCTTGGGAAAGAGATTGTTCACTGAAATTATGTTTTAGCAGATGAGGTTCTGGTCATAGCTTGGCTTCCTGAATTTGCATGCATTTTGTCAAAATTAATAAATCCTACTTGAAATATTAGAAGATGATTATTTTTCTACTTTTATGTCTGTGTTTTAAATTGTAGGCAGCCCTTGAATTTGAATATGATTAATGTCAGTAAGTAATTTAAAGTTTTTATGGGTTGATCTACTCCAACTACAGATCAACACATACAATGAGTGTTATGTCATTGGCTGCACACAAGGCTGGTGGGAGACAAAGAACCTGCTCAAAATATCTTGAATAGCATTAAGAGAAGATGTAAGTATCATGATAATTATGTGTATACCTGGGCCCATTGAGTGCCTTTATTTTTAATCAATTCTTAGCAATGTCAGGAGCTAGAGACCACTTTTAGCCTCGTTTTCTGGATGGGAAAACTGAAGCATATATTAAAAGGTAAATAAAGGTCCGCAGGGGAGATAGACTTACTTTGACTTGAGGAATAGGTTAGTTGGCAGTTTAGAGGGAGATCTTCCAAGTGGGGTGTTCTGTGAAGGCTGGTAGAATATCTGTGGACATGCTTATGGTGGGTAACTGGTCCAAGAAGGGCTTAAAATGAGCCCTGGGTCTAATGACAGGTCGGAGGGACTTCTAAGAATGAAAACCGAGTAGACAAAAGTAGGTTTCAGAGGAGTATTTTTATGAGTCATGTAATTTCAGTGGATTCAAGGGGTTATAGAGATAAAACTTAAATTCAAAGAACTCCATCAGGACCTCATTGTGAGACAGTATGGGATAGAGGTGTCTCGGGTTCACAGTGTTGTGCATTTGGGGCCAAAGAGAATTTACATTTCATTTAAAATGAAAAGAAAGAAGTATTAAAACAACAATAACAGGGACACCTGGTTGGTTCAGTCGATTAGGCATCCGACTCTTGGGTTCAGCTCAGGTCATGATCTCAGGGTCCTTGGATTGAGCCCTGTGTCGGGCTCTCTGCTCAGCACAGAGTCTGCTTGAGATTCTCTCTCTCCCTCTCCCTCTACTTCTCTTCCCACCCCTCACTCATGGACTATCTTTCTCTCTAAAATAAGTAAATTTTTAAAAACCCAACAATAATAACAAAAGTATGCTCTTCATACCTTGTCAGAGAAATATATTTAAAAACATAGGGAAAGATTATGGAGGGCTTTAAAAACAATCTGTAATCTTTTATCAGTGAAGGAATTCCATATTTTCAGAATTATTTTCTTATTTCTTCTATAATAGTATAATTTTTGCTACAGAAATATGAAATTCAGAATGTTTATTTGCAGATTGTCTTTCAATAAAAATTAAAAAAAAATTCCCAAAGAGTATGAGGTCTCAGACTGCCTTAAATCTAGTTGCAAATTGATATTCCAAAGACTAGGCAGCCTGCCAAGTCTATTTTGATTATTCATTACTGCATAAGAAATCATTCCAAAACTTGGTGGCTTCAGATAGCAGTGATCATCTATTATCTGTCATGGTCTCAGGGGATATCAGCTAGAAGACACAAATACTAGAGGTTGGGCATATCTTCTCATTGATTCACAGAGCTGGTGGTGGGCCTTGCTATGGCTCCTGGCTGGAAGGCCCATGTGGGGCCTCTTTGTGTAGGCTGGGATTCCTCACAACATAGTGGCTAGGTTCCAGGAGCGTGTGTCTCAAGATAGAAGGTGAGCCAGTCGGAGGTCATTTGCTTTTTCTTATCTAGCCTCAGAAGTCACACAGCCCTGTTTCTTCTGCATATTATTGATTGAGGCAGGTGTAAATGTCCACCCATATTTTAGGAGGAGGGAACTAGACCTCACCTCATTTCACTGGAAGACTGCCAACACATTTCAATAGAAAGTGTGTGGGAAGGGCTGTGTGTGTGTGTGTGTGTGTGTGTATTGGCCATTGCAGAAAATGCAATCTGCCATTCCATCTGAGGGTTCTAAAAATTCCCAGAGCCTGGCAAACCAGGTAGGAAGCAATGAGTCACATTTGTCTCCTGGAGGTATTTTATTAAAATGGCAAGAGTGAGGGCAACTCGCAAGGGGAGACTTTATTCTGTCTCTCTTAAGCATCTACATTGTGGTGAGCATTTGTACTGAGAAATGGGGAATTTTCTTTGTGGACTTTGACTGGAAACAGATCTGAAAATAAAACAGCGGGGTCCAGGATGTAATAACTGTGTCAAGAATGGCATTACAACTGTTGGTAAATCTCATGAGATTTGGTCCTGTTGTTCTGCCAAGGTGAAGATTAGTTGCCAGGCATGAAGAAAACCCTGGATGTTGGTAGATGCTTTGCAATTCTGTTGTTTGTTGTTTGAATGGAAACCGCCTCCTACATGCTGGGCACCCTCCCTCTAGGCTCTCCACCAGGTGCCAACATCCAGCCAGCTTCTCAGACACACTGACACAGCACTTGGTGTCATACAGACATCTGACTCAGGAGGTCCCAGGTATGCTAGGGATTCATCGGAAGTTTCAGAGATTGTCTTGACTCTTTGAATGTGACCCCATGTAACACATTCAGTATCTGTTGTGGGTCAACCATTGTTTGCTACAGGGAAAGTGCCGAGATATGCATGGTCTTCCCTGCTCAAGAACATATCTAAAAGAAAGAAGGCATGCAAATAGGCCATCTCACTACATGATGTGAGGTGCCCTCTCCCAAGGTCAGAGAAAGGGAGGTCTTCTAGGCAGAGACAAAAGCACTTGAATGGAGGCATAATGCCTCAAGGTACTCATTATAAATTATAGGACAAGGTGGGATGTGCTGGGAGTTGAGACTAGCAGAAGTAAGTAGCATCTGGGACATACAGAAAGAGTTTATTCTTAAGGGGCATTGCCTGAACTACGCACGAGCAGTGCCTTCACTTTTTTGAGTTCTGACTTAGAGTCTGTGTCAGCAGTTTTTGCAGGAGGATATCAAAAATTGTAAATTTAAGAATCAGAAATTAGAGGTCGTGTAGTAGCCATATAATTCTAATTAAACACAGGGTAATAAGTTGGGCTGTGAAACGTATCATCATTGATTAATAGAAAACTTAATTGCTAAAATTTTTTCTTACTCTAATTCTTTTTTCTTACTCTAATTCTTGAATTTTAAAAAGTATTTTATGAACGCTATTTGGAATTTGCTTTACTACATTGATACTGCTTTTCTATTCAACATGCAATGTCTGATTTGATGCTCCAGCAATTTTTTTTTAGACAGGCACGGAATAAATTATCTGCATTTTATAACAGGGTAAAATGTATTTTGGATGAGTTTTGAATAACCCATGATCAAAATTTAGCAATTTATACAACCAGGAGTAATAGTTCTGATTCTGACTTCAAATCACATGTTTAAATAAAGGTAGTTTCTTCTAAAATAGCAGCTATCTGTGTTCATTAAGAGCCTACATTTTAGGGCCACGTGAGTGGCTCAGTCGAGTGAGTGTCTGCCTTCAGCTCAGGTCATGATCCCAGGGTACTGGCATCGAGCCCCAAATCGGGCTCTCTGCTCAGCGGGGAGTCTGCCTCTCACCCCACTCATGCTGTCTCTCTCTCGCTCTCTCTCTCAAATAAACAGATACAATTCCTAAACAACAACAACAATAAAAAAGAACCTGCTTTTCAGAAGATCCTCTGAAAGCTACTTTCATGTTATCTTATTTAATCTTTCCTGTGATCCCGTGAGAAAAGTGGTGTGGTCGAGAAATTAAGATTCAGAGACCTGAGGCCATTTCCATCACCATCAGGACAGAGTCTCGTTGGAATCCAAGTCTCTGGACTTGCCCCCTCACCAGACTGGCTCCCCTGTTGTCCTTAATCTCTCAAAAGTGTTCTGTAAAACAAAACAGCCATGTATTTTACCCTTGCCCCCCCATGGGAAATAAAAGGTTCAGTTGTTAAAACAGTTTAAAAAAATCCATGGACTTCAAAATGCTGCATAAAAACAAGACAGACATGTCAGTTTTACTTCTGGGCTTGAGGGAAATACATTTCTCCTTGAAGTGAGCCTGATTTTTCACTAGTCAAATTTTAAGTCAATAAAATGAGCAGCCTATATCACTACACAATGGTGTAAGAAAGTTTTGCTGATGTGAGAGGATGAAGGAAGACGGTTTTTCTGTTTGGTTAAAAATAAAGCCTAATATGTGTTTGTCTCCCCTAATACTTACATCCCATTAAGAATGTCAGCTATATTATTCAACACATCAAGGTAGTATTTCCAGCTGAGCTTATATATTTCAGGGAATTGTTAACACTTTACCTTCTGTTCTGGGATCCCTATTACCTTGGAGTTTACTCTCTATATAGAGAAATAAAATACAAAATAGATTTTAAATTGATGTGTGCCAATCATCACATTTTTGAAATGTAATCTGTTTAACAACTCAGTCTGGGTTTAAGATACCCATCCTTCATTCTCCCCTCCCCCCCCTTTTTTCTTTCTTTTAAAAAAATCACAGGAGAAAAGTCCCAGTAAACTTCCTTGATTAGAAACTTGGCTCTACCATGTTCTAACAATGTGACCTTAAATTACTTAGCCTCTCTGGGCTTCAGTTTTATCTTCAGTAAAATAAGGATAATAAGAAAACCCACTTTATATGGTTATTATAAAGGTTAAATGAGTAAGCTTTTTATTTTAATAAAGAATAAAAATTAAGCTTATTAGCTTGATTTTTAAGGTTTTTTTTTTTTTTACTATCTAATTTAAAGACACTTTATGAAATGTACTCTCTGCCTTAAGAAAAAAAAAATCTGTGTTCCATTTAATCTGGAACAAGGCTAATTTTCTGAATGTTTCTTACTGGCTTCTACTTGAATACCTTTACAAAAGCCACTGTCTTTAACAAGAACTTTGACCTACTTTCCCCTTCTTAGAATCTAATAGTTTTTGATGTAACCTAGCCCAGCCCAAGGGTAGTACTCATAAATTCTCAAGGTAGAGAACTGTCCAACCCAATGCAGACTTTGTTGCCATGTCCCACAAGCTTGATCTGAGTCTTTGGATTTAGGGCAGTGCTCTTTCGATTAACTTGTTGAAAGGCCACAGCCCAAAAGGGATTGGCTCCGAATTTGCCTGCCCAGAAAGTAGCTTAGAACTGAGAACAGTTTTGCCCTTCTTTTCTGTTGCAAATCATTTCTGTGGTTCATAGTTGATTTATTTAAATTTATTTTTTATCTAGAATCCTCAGCTAGTATTTTTTAAACATTTCGCTGAGCTATGATTGCCATACAGAAAGACACACACATTTAATATATGTAACTTACTGAGTCTGGAGATACATACATATCTGTGAGACCATCCACAGGCAATGCCATAAACATATTTGTCCCTTCCAGAACTTTTGTCCTGCCCTCCTTTTATATTATTTTTTAAAGGCTTTGTTATTTGAGAGAGAGAGAGAGCTCAAAGACGGGGAAGTGCCAAGGGAAAGGGAGAAGCAGACTCCCCACTGAGAAGGGAGCCCAATGCAGGACTCAATCCCAGGACCCTGGGATCATGACCTGAGCCAAAGGCAGACGCTTGACCGACTGAGCCAACCAGCTGCCCCTTACCTTATTTTTTGTGTGTGTGAGAAGAGCACTTAATATAATACCCACACTTTCAGCTCCCAGTGCTCATTTCAGCTTGTTTTGTTCCCCATTTAAGGCATGATTTTCAGAAACCATTGTAAGAATGTTTCCATTTCAACAGAAGATAATCAAAAGATAAGTGACAATTTCAGGTGTTCTGTCACCAAGACCTCATTTCCCAACCTCTTCTCAGCTCAGTCCCTACAGGTCCAGCTCGGGTTCTCGACTCCTTCTCTTCCACTCTCTCCCTCTGAGAGCCCATGCTGATCTTGCTGCACCCTTGTGGTCTTTCTATGTCCAGAAGTCACTTGTGCACTTGACTTGTCTCCCTGAGAAATAGCCACTGGAGAGGGCTTTGCCTTGTCTACCTGTTTTCTACAGTATTTTGTCAGGACGAGTTTCTTTCTTTCTTTTTCTTTTTTTCTTTCTTTCTTTCTTTTTTTTTTTTTTAAGATTTTACTTATTTTAGAGAGAGAAAGACAGCAAAACCAGGAGGGGCAGAAGGAGAGGGAGAGAGAGAGAGAATCTCAAGCAAACTCCCCACTAAGTGCAGAGCCCAATGCAGGGCTCAATCCCAGGACCCTGGGATCATGACCTGAGCCAAAACCAAGAGTCAGAAGCTTAACCGACTGTGCCACCTAGGTGCCCTTGTCAGTACGAGTTTCTTACTAGAGATTTTATTTTACACTTATTCTGTAATTATGGATAATATTTTTATGTTCATTTTGTAGTAATTGATTCCATGTTAAAGTTTTAGGAAGTGTTACTTTCTTCAGAAAGCTGCCGACTTGTGAGAGGTATCGACGTATCTAGAATTCTTAGCAGCTGAGATTGATGTGCGACCTGTCCCTGGGGGACTTTGAGGTCAGACAGACCCAGGTTTCTATCACTGCGAGCTTGCTTCTAGATGTGTGACCTCCCACAGTTCCAGTTTCTACAATAGTGAAATGGAGAAGGAAAAATTTGTAAATGGTTTAGCGAAAGTTGAAGGACACCTGGACTGTGAATTCAAGTGCCTGGCTCACCATGAGCATTCTATAAAGATGAGGCATTATTCTTACAACTGTGAATAAATATGAATATATATAAATGTGTATTCATGATTTTTCATCACCGTTCTGAGACCTATTAGTCACCATGATTAAAGCTGCTCTGATCTTCATCTGGTACCTATTTTGTATTCTTTAGATGTAATCTAATGGTTTTCCAAACTGTTCTCAATAATGGCATTGTAGGTTTTCTTTTTATGGCACATCCTTGATTTACAGAGAATATATACATTATCCTACATATTTTCCTTCCTTCACCTGTCACAATCTTTGTATTAAAGATTGTATAAATATTTTCATAAATACAGCCCTGGCTTGACTTCTAACAATGGGCAACCTATCTCCATTTTACAGTTTTCTTAGAACTCTCAGCACATTATAAATTATCTGTGTATTATATAATAAAATGTAAGTTGATTTTTATTTAGCTAATTTAATAAATACAATAAATGTTTTGGGGGGTCAGGGCGCCTGGGTGGCTCAGTGGGTTAAAGCCTGTGCCTTCGGCTCAGGTCATGATCCCAGGGTCCTGGGATCGAGCCCCACATCAGGCTCTCTGTTCAGTGAGGAGCCTGCTTCCTCCTCTCACTCTCTGCTTGCCTCTCTGCCTACTTGTGATCTCTGTCTGTCAAATAAATAAATAAAATCTTTAAACTAAATAAATAAATGTTTTGGGGGGTCAATCAAGTACTTTATGTATTCATTTGTTTTCTTTTTTTTTTTTCCCCTAATTACCTATATAATACCTTCCTCTTGTACCATAATCACATGGATGGTCTAAGTGGCTTGGGTATATAAATTGTGTTGGTTGCTTTCAACTTTCAATTTTAAAATAGTAAGCTCATAGAGATTAATAGTGTTGTAAATATAATTGCATAGAAGCATTTGAAATTTCTTATCTTGAATCTTTAAAAGGAGAAAAAAATGTGAGTGTTAGAATGGTATATTTCCTAAGAGATATGGTAAAACAGCTTTGCAAGAGTAGCTTGTGTTTCCATTTGATGTGTAAAAGAGAAAATCCATAGGATTATTATCCTACTCTTGATTTGTTATGCAATACCATTGCTTAAATCTTTATGTGGTATTTTGGACATCTATAATTTTCATCATCAATGTGTCTGAGAAGACAAACTAGCATCATCAAGGCATTATACTGTGTTACAGTTTTGTTATACATAATGATGATGTCATACTCCTCTTCCATAAATTTTGGTAACACACTTACCTTGGTTGAAGTTTATATGCTGCTTCTGCAACGCTCTCTTCCAAACATAAATTTCAAATGAAAATAGTCTTCTTATTAAGGTGAAAAATATATTTGTAGGCCTGGGAAATGAAATGCAGAATAACTCTTGGAGTAGTGTTCTCTGCAGTGAATGCTTAGTAAATACTCTTGAGTGAACTGACAGTTGATGTCATTAAGTTATAAAATGCTATATTCAGGACCAGCCAATTTGTTTTGTTTTATTTGATATATATTGCATCAACTGATATATTGCATTTATATGAAGTGTATGAATCAGAATAAAGAAGATTTTTTTATTTATTGTGACATTAAGAAGACAGGATTTTTCACTGAATGATGAAACCATAACCTTTTGCAGTGGTTTATTTCAAAAGAATTTGACATAAAACTATTCCATGCATTATTTCTTTTCTTTTTATTTGCTGTCCACTGTCTACGTGATTCATTCTTAGAGGACCATAATTTTTTTTTTTTCAATGATACGGTACATTTCTGTATCTCAGCTAATAATTAGTTTTAGATTTTCATAATAATGGTTATTACTTAATAGGATACATGAAAATATTTTGTTAAGTACTTTCTCTGGTTAAGATCCCCATCACAGGGCTAAAGATTGGCAGCCATTGTGAAAATTTGAGAAGTTTCTCATCAGAGTTAAGAATGGCTTTATTCATAAGCGTCAGCAATTACTTGGCTTTGCCTCCTTAGCACTGTCCATTGAAATATAGAAAAGTCAAGGCACCTGCATGGCTCAGTACGTTAGGCGTCTGACTTTTGATTTTAGCCCAGGTCATGATTTCAGGGTTATGGGATCGAGTCCTTCTTCCCATCCTGTGTCAGTCTCCATGCTTGGGATTCTCTTTCCTCCCTCTGCCCCTCCCCCCATGTCTCCCTTTCTCTCTCTCTCTGCCTGTCTCTATCTCTGTCTCTGTCTCTCCCTTTCTCTAAAATAATCTTAAACAAAAATAAATAAATCTTAAACAAAAATAAAAGGAAGACTTGTATCACTGATTTGACAAGCTATCTATATTTTTTCTTATCATATTAAAAACAGAACTATGAAATTTAAGTTTTTTTCATTTATCCACATGAAGTCACTTTATTAACCATCAATGTGATGCTCTTAGGAAACATTGTACACCATTCCATCTTCTCTACCAAAGATTATGTATTATTGGCTCTAGGTATTTAGTCAAGCAAACATTCTGGGGCTATGTTAAATAATTTCAAAAATGTAGGAAATGGGAGTCACAAAGATGATGTTGGATTAGGGGACCCTATATCTACTGGTCCCCTCAACTGAGCTGGATATCTACTAGCCAGACCATTTTGAACACCCACAAATCAGCCTGAGATGTAAGAAGATATATCTGGATCTCTACAAATAGAATATGTCAGGCAATTTGTCTCGAGGAATGAAGCAGGGAGCCCTGATTCTGCAGGCAGATATTGGAAGATAAATGGAAGAGGGAGGGAGGCAAAAGCCTCCTGTGCTGGGGCCTGGGCACAGACTCACAGACTGATGGGAGCAGGGAAAGGACTTTAGGGCAGCCCCAGACTGAAGCTTGGAGCTACGGAGGTGGTGTCTGCAAACTGGGGGTGGCTGACAGCTTTAGAAGCACAAAGGGTAGAGACGTGCCTGGACCTGGAAGCAAGGGCTGGGAGTGCTGCTCTGAGGCTCACAACCCAGTACGTTGCAGTTTTTAGCAGCACAGACAGAAAAGGAGACAGTGTGGTCTGGAGAGCTCACTGAAGAACAGACTGTGATCCCTCTGTTCTGAGACAGAGGTTTGGACACAGTCACTTCTGCTCTGACTCTTGGAAGAGACACAGAAAGCCACTAGGGAAAGCCGCCAGAGAACAAGAGCCCCCCCAAAAAATTAGTTTTCACTGAGCCCATCCCACTGCCACAGGGGACAGGGAAATTCTGTCCAAACAGGTTTGCATCAGTAATAGCGTGGCAGGAGCCTCTCTGCAGAGGACAGACTGAAAGAACAAGAGGCCAGGAACCCTTACGTTTCTAAAAAAACAGGTGCATCTGGCTTGGATTGTGGTCAATAGTTTAGACTCTGTGCATTCCCTCAACCACCCCTCAACAGAATGACTCAGAGGAGGAACCCCCAACATAGGAAAGACTCAGAGACTCTGACCTCTGCTACAGAACTAATGGCAAGATGCTGGAATAGACTTCAGGGTAACAGTTATGCAGACAATAGCTAGGATAGAGAAAATTATTAATGGCAAGGTAGATTCTCTAAGGGCAGAAATGAGAGCTGATCTGGCAGAATTTAAAAATGTTGTCAATAAGATCCAATCTAATCTAGATACTCTAACAGCTAGTGTAAATGAGGCAGAAGAATGAATTAGTGATCTAGAAGACAAACTGATAAAAAAGAAGGAACAGGAAAAGGCCTGGAACAAACAGCTTAAAATCCATGAAAACAGAATTAGAGAAATAAACGACACCATGAAACATTCCAATGTCAGAATTATTGGGATCCCTGAGGGATGGAGAGAGAGAGAACACTAGAAGACATACTTGAGGAAATCATAGCTGAAAACTTCCCTAATCTGGGGAATGAAAAAAGCATTCACATCCTAGAGGCATAGAGGACCCCTCCCTGAAGGAAAACAGAACAATGCCCCAACATGTAATAGTAAGACTTGCAAATCTTAGAACCAAGGAAACCATCTTAAGGGCAGTTACTGGGAAGAGATTCCTTATGTACAGAGAGAGGAACATCAGAGTAATGTCAGACCTGTCCACTGAGACCTGGCAAGTCAGAAAGGGCTGGCAAGACATATTCAGGGTACTAAATGAGAAGAACATGCAACCAACAATACTTTATCCAGCAAGGCTGTCATTCAGAATGGATGGAGAGATAAGGAACTTCTAGGACGGGCAGAAACTGAAAGAATATACGACCACTAAGCCAGTCCTAATAGAAATATTAAGGGGGGGTTCTGTAAAAAGAGAAAGACCCCCAAGGGTGATATAAAACAGAAATATATAGAAGCAATCTATAGAAACAAGGACCTGACAGGCAACATGATTACAATAAAATCATATCTTTCAGTAATCACTCTCAACATGAACAGCCTAAATGCTCCCATAAAATGGCACAGGGTTGCAGATTAGATAAAAAGACAGGACCCATCCTTATGCTTTCTACAAGAGACTCATTTTTGAACCTAAAGATACATCCAGACTAAAAGTGAAGGGATGGAGAACCATCTTTCATGCCAGCGGACCTCAAAAGGCTGGGGTAGCAATTCTCAATCAGACAAATTAGATTTTAAACTAAAGACTGTAGTTAGAGATACAGAAGGACACAATATCATTCTTGTATTGTCTGTCCAACAAGAAGGTCTAACAATTGTAAATATCTATGCCCCTAACATGGGAATAGCCAACTACATAAGCCAACTGTTAACAAAAATAAAGAGACGTATTGATAATATGTTAATAGTAGGAGACTTCAACACTCCACTCTCAGCAATAGACAGATTATCTAAGCAGAAAGTCAACAAAGAAACAAGAACTCTGATTGATACACTGGACCAGATGGACCTCATAGATATATACAGAACATTCTACCCTAAAACAACTGAATACTCATTCTTCTTGAGTGCATGTGGAACTTCATCTTGAATAGACCATGTATTGGAACATAACTCAGGGCTCAACCGATACCAAAGACTGAGATTATTCCCTGCATATTTTCAGACCACAACACTTTGAAACTGGAACTCAATCACAAGAAGTTTGGAAGTAAATCAAACACTTGGAAGCTAAAGAGAATCCTGCTCAGGAATGTTTGGATCAACCAGGAAACCAAAGAAGAACTTAAAGATTCATGGAAACCAATGAGAATGCAGACACATTGGTCCAAAACCTATGGGATATGGCAAAGGTGGTCCTAAAAGAGAAATAAATAGCCATCCAAGCCTCACTTTAAAAAAATTGAAAATCCCAAATACACCTGCTCTCTTTACACCTTAAAGAACTGGAAAATCAACAACAAATTAAGCCCACCCCATGCACAAGAAGGGAAATAATCAAGATTAGAGCAGAGATGAATGAGATAGAAACTAGAGATACAGTAGAACACATCAACAAAACTGGAAGCTGGTTTTTGCAAAGAATCAGAAAGATCAACCAACCACTGGCCAAACTAATCCAAAAGAAGAAAGAAGACCTAAGTTAATAAAATTATTTTTATTATTTTTATTATTTTTATTTTTTTTTTATTTTTTTTTATTTTTATTTTTTTTTATTTTTATATTTATTATTTTTATTAAGGGAAGAGATTATGACTAACACCAAGGAAATAGAAGCAATCATCAGAAATTATTATCAACAATTATATGCCAATAAGTTAAGTAACCTAGAAACCTATAAACTTCCAAAACTGCATCAGGAAGAAACTGACAACCTGAATAAACCAATATCTAGTAATGAGATTGAAGCAGTGATCAAAAACCTCCCAAAAAACAAGAGCCTGGGACCTGATGGATTCCTTGGGGAATTCTACCAAACATTCAAAGATGAAATAATACCTATTCTCCTGAAGCTGTTTCAAAAAATAGAAACAGAAGGAAAACTTCCAGACTCTTTTTATGAAGCCAGCATTACCCTGATCCCCAAACCAATGACCCCACCAAAAAGGAGAATTTCAGACCAATATCCCTGATGAATATGGATGCCAAGATTCTCAACAAGATAGCTAATAGGACCCAAGAGTACATTAAAAAGATTATGGGGGCTTTATCCCTGGGATGCAAGTGTGGTTTGACATTCACAAATCAATCAATGTGATAGAACAAATCACTAAGAGAAGAGAGAAGAAATGTTCCTCTCTCAACTGATGCAGTAAAAGCATTTGATCAATTATCGTATGGTTTCACTTACTTGTGGCACATAACGAATAATACAGAGGACATTGGGAGATGGAGAGGAGAAGTGAGTTGGGGGAAATTGGAGGGGGAGACAAACCATGAGAGACTGTGGACTCTGAGAAGCAAGCTGAGGGTTTTGGAGGGGTGGGGGTGAGGGTTGGCTGAGCCTGGTGGTGGGTATTAAGGAGGGTATGTATTACATGGAGCATTGAGTGTGGTGTATAAACAATGAATCTTGGAACACTGAAAAAAAATAAAATTACATAAAAAAATCTTTAAAAAATGAAGAAATTTCAGAATATCAGTAAATTATATTTTATTGCTGCCTCTTCTGGACCTGCAAGTAGTGATGCTTGGTTCAATCATTTCAAGAAGGTCTTTGAAGCAGCACAGTATACCCATGATTTATAGCAACTTTGTTCAGGTAACCAGTCGTGAAAAGAATATCTTAGCTTTTCACTTTTCAAACACAAACATCCCTTTCTACCTTTAAACAAAAAGCAGAAGGTTCCCAGTGTTTTGTTTTTTTTTTCTTTTGACATACTATATTTCAAATGCCATGATGTCATGTGACAGGCAATCATTTTTTGTGTCTTATTAGCCCCAAAAGGAAGAACCTAAAACTTGTTAGTCTTTTAACTTTTCGAAATAGATCTGTGGTTTCTTTATTATTCTACAAAGGAATATTAGTTGGGGATTTACACGGTTTGGTTGGCTCTCGTGAGCTGTGTAAGAACTATGATGGGATTGCAGATGCTGCTGTAGAGAGAACCTTGGCCTGTGCTTCCTCCGAGTCTCTTACCATGCTCACTGTCTGTCTTCGTTTCAAAGTCACTTTTATTTTTAATTTTTTAAAGATTTTGTTTATTTATTTGTCAGACAAGAAAGAGTGCACAAGCAGGGGGAGTAGCAGGCATAGGGGGAAGCAGGCTCCCTACTGAGCAAGAAGCTGGATGTGGGACTCAATCCCAGGACCCTGAGATCATGACCTGAGCTGAAGACAGATGCCCCACTGACTGAGCCATCCAGGCATTCCTCAAAGTCCCTTTTAACAATCAGCTTCACAGAGATAGAAATGTTTTACCCATGCTTCCCACTGCCCAAGGCATGTTAATGATTTCCGCCAACCTCTGTCAGTCCCACCAGCAGGGAGTTTTATTGTGGTGTTTGTTTTGTTTTCTTCTACTTGTCTTATTTTCCTGAGCTTTATTACCCATATACGTATTTTTTCTTATATTCTGGGAAATTTACTTTATAGGAAACAAGGAAAAAATGTTAGGATTTTATTTGTTTATTTTAGAGTGAGAGAAAGAAGGGGCATTGCCCGAGGGGGGATTGGTAGGGGCAGAGGGAGAGAGATTCCCAAGCAGACTCTGTGCTGAGTGCAGAGCTCCATACCTCGGGCTTGATCTCATGACTCTGAGATCATGACCTGAGCCAAAATCTAGAGTCAGAGGCTTAACGGACTGAGCCACTTATATGCCTCAGAAAATCTTTTAAATTTGACGCATCCTCAGCCATTCTGATCCTTTCCAAATCCCTCTTCCAGTGAAAGTTAAAAAAATACATAAACAGTAACAAACCTTACACTTAGAGACCTACTGTTCAATGTCTTTCCATCACTCATTCTTTTCCTTCAACTCGTTCTTCAGGTGGGTAGCTCATCTTGGAGCTGTTCTAGCTGTGACACTCCGCTGCAGGCCTGTTTTGGTTGAAGCCTTCCCTTATGTTTCCTTGAAATATGTCCAGTGGTTTCACTTTGAACCTAAATGGATAAGAAGTCATGGCTAGAGGCTTTTGGAATGGCAAGGACGGAGTAAGATTGAACTTTCCCTCTGTAATCTCCATGTTAACCTTACCCTCATCCCCCAGGAAGGGACCTATGCTTTAATGAAAAATAGGGTTCTCCGTATGCAAAACAGCTTTCTTAGACTAGAACCCTGGCCTGGCTTTCCAATTAGATTCTGCCTCTGAGCCCTTCTCGTGTAGAAATGTTGAAACCAGCACTAATATTCAGAATTAATGATGATTATGTTAACATTCTAAGTGGGGCAGAAGTGAAGACTAGTTAATGGAAAGCTGTCCAACAAGTGGGGAAAACAAAACAAAATCAAAACTGTCGACTTATCTTCGAGGTTTTATTTACTGCTGAACAGTTCAAGTTTTATAAGCACATTAGTAGTTAGGGGAAAAAATGGCTGGAGTACTAATTCTTGATTTTATGTACTGAAAAAAATCACTTAAAGCTATTAATTATGGGGATGTTTCTATGAGGCCAGATTTTACTAACCTATTTTCAATTATAAAGCTGCATTTCTTTAAAAAGTAGTTTTTTGTTTTGTTTTGTTTTGTTTTGTTTAAAGAAGTAAGAGCTCCTGGGTGATTGGGGCTCCTGGGTGGTTCAGTCAGTTGAGCCTCTGGATCCTGATTTCAGCTCAGGTCATAATCTCAGGGTTGTGAGATCAAGCCCTGTGGTGGGCTCTACATGCTGAATGGGGAATCTTCTGGAGATGATTTTTCTCTCTTTCCTTCAGGCCCTCCCACACCCCAAAGATGTATATTGTGATAATTTTTAATGCCTTCGTAAACTTCTAGATAGTATTTTATCTGTTTTTTAATTTTTAATTCCTGCTCTGATCTGAGGTTCTGTTATTATGTTTGACCCACAGAAAACTAAATGAGATTAACCCATTTTTGGTGGTTTTGGATTGCAAACTGAGTTCTTCTTCATGCTCATTGTACTCCTTCAATCAGAAAGTTGTCAAAAGGAGGATCTCTCCCACTGGTCTTGGTATTCTGAGAAGCAAATTAATCCTTGAAATTCCTCATATTCAAGAAAGAGCTGACTCTTCATCCTGGGAAGATCATAACTTCCAAAAATATGTGCGTTCCTTCCTATAAGAAGGGATATTCTTCATCAAGTTACATCACTTGGTCTCGCTTTTCAAATTATTCGGGGATATTTGTCAAATCATGTGGAAACAGATAGGATAACCACAGGATGAAGTGCCATTATTCAGGCTTTCAGACAATGAAATTTTCAAGATTAAAATAACAGTAATATAGGCATGAAAGAAAGATAGAAAGACTATGTATTTTATCAAATTTTTCTTTTTTTTTTTTCCTGTAGGAAAAGCAGTTCCTTACCATTTACTGTATAGATTTGTGGTAAAGGACGTTTTGTCCATCACTGTCCATGTCTTCCCTAGCCAACTGAATAAATTCCCTGGTACCATGAGACTAACTAGTTAAAAAATTCACCTGCCTTGAACTGTTCTATTTCAGTGCTACACTCTTATTTAAACTCTGACTATCTGATACGGCAATATGAGTTTTTTATTTTCAGGTCAACATTAATTATGGTTCAAAAACACTCTAAAGCTATAAAAGAAAGCTTCCATATATACATTATTTGATTTGATTCTTTTGAAAATATACTATTTTGTGTTCTAAAATACAAATGCATACAATTGTTTTATTGCATTATCCAATGAGGCATGTATATAATATTGCTCCTCTGTTACTTTCACAAAACCTTACAATCTTTTTTAGTATGGGTGTTAATGCCTGTGTTTCTTTGAAATGGAACTCTCCGGTGATTTGATCATATTTTGGTCCTGAAAATTCACATTTTCATTTTCTTGAAATGAGGGATCAGTGATGAGTTCACTCTCTTTTCCACAACTGAAGTTCTTATTGGCCAAGGACATGAGCATTGTGCGTACTTTCTAAAGATGATGGACAAAAACATCTACTTAGTAGTTCAGCAGAAATTAAGGGACACATAAGGAATTTATACATGGATCCTGGTTATAGTACATCTTGCCCAAGTCTAAATACTGTGAAAGAAACCTAGTGATTAAGCTAGAATTTTAAAATAAGGATCACATTTTGTATAATTGCAAGTTTTCTGAATAATCATAGAATGTGCAATTAGAGCTAGTATTGGTGTACTATAAATGAGATATGTTCAATTTTATAGTCAGATTTCATCATTGTCTTTCTGGTAGCACTTAAGTTGAAATTAGTTTCAATTTGAATTTTGTAAATTTTTTTTTGCTATTTTCCTCTTTCTTTTAAATCTCGAAATATAAATCTTTGATGTTTAATTGTCCTATGGAAGGTCATGCTCTATATTTTTTCAGTAATTCTATAAGCCTTTTATTACTGAAATTCATTACTTAAATCCCTTGTAGATGTTTCTACATCATTTACATGAAAGCTATTTAAATCATCCATTTTACCTTCCATTTCGGACAAAATAACTGATGCTTTATCAAAAATTTGAAAGTTTTAGTTCATTTCTGTGACTGCTCTACATGTATGATCTATCACAGAATTAAATTCCATATGTATGTATGTATTTATTTTTCAGATTTTATTTATTTATTTGTCAGGGGGAGAGAGAGAGAGAGAGAGAGCATCTTAGAAGGAGTATGCACAAGCAGGGGGAGCCACAGGCAGAAGGAGAAGCAGGCTCCCTGCTGAGCAGGGAGCTTGATGCAGAACTCGATCCCAGGACTCTGGGATCCTGACCCAAGCTGAAGGCAGATGCTCAACCGACTGATCTACCCAGGCGCCCCTAAATTCATTTTTTTTTTTTTTAAAGATTTTTATTTTATTTATTTGACAGAGAGAGATCACAAGTAGAGAGGCAGGCAGAGAGAGAGAGAGAGAGAGAGGGAAGCAGGCTCCCTGCTGAGCAGAGAGCCCGACGCGGGACTCGATCCCAGGACCCTGAGATCATGACCTGAGCCGAAGGCAGCGGCTTAACCCACTGAGCCACCCAGGCGCCCCCTAAATTCATTTTTAAAAATATATTTATACCGTAGGTTTTTCTGGGTTTGTTGGTGCAATTTCAACAGCACAGTGATATGCTGATTCTTGATAAATACTTTTTCTTTAAGGCAGTCATTCATCATGTCGGTGATGGCCACTAACAGTGAGACTGAACCCTGCAATTCAGTTCTTTACATCCAGACACATGAGTCATTTAAGAAATCTTGACTGAGAGTCCAATAGTTCTCTGCTGCTTAGCCTAAGAGCTGACCATTAATTAAGTTTGTGTAGCCATAAACAGATCTTCTTCGATTCTCAGACGCTAGTATTCTAAAGATGAGTTAGAGGTTATCACTTCCCTACGGGAACTTTCAGTGAAGCCCGTTGGATACTTAGAATTTGAATTGGGCTTTCCTTTGCAAAGCATCCTAGCACACATGGATTCAATTGATGGACATTTGTAGCTCCTGGGTATGGGTGTATATTTGATTCCTAGATAAATGTGATTGCCTAATACAGAGATGTCTTTCTCTTCCATTACCAGACTGTGACCCTGTGCCTCTGACACATTTTACAAATGTATGTTGTTGATCATAAGGAGACAAGATAATGTGGCAAGCTCAGTGTGAAACCTGTTGTGATTTTTAAAAAACCTAATCAATGTTCAGTTCTGCTGTGGGGTTTTTTGTTTGTTTGGTTGGTTGGTTTTTTGTTTGTTTTGGTTTTGGTTTTCTTTTTGGCATCTTATTGTTGGAAGGATAAGCAAATACTCAGGACAGAGCTATTGAAACAGATTGTGGATGTTGATTAGTTCTGCAAAGGCCAAAAATGTAAATGCACATTTGTCAAGAATTTATGTTTGGTGCTTTCCCCTCTCACAAATTCAGATGATCTTCTGTAATTTCCCAGTAGCTGATTCCAAGCATAGAGTTCAGACAGTGTCCTTCTAGAATGGGTGCTAATACTCTGGATAATGGAAGTGTGATTTCATGACATCCTTCAAGCATTGACCAGATAATTTTGAAACTTTTTCATTTTGGTTTTAGCCTAGTCTGAGACTCTGTCTAAAATACATGGCAGGATGACGGGGCGTTGGGGGAGGGTGGTGAAGAAAGGAATTGTTGAGTTTGTAGTTGGCAGAAAAGTTGTATTGCTGAATAAGATCACAAGTTATGGCTGGGATGGTTTGGTAACAGTTTTTTCCACTGTGGAAAGCCAGACACTCTCTGTCAAACAGATGAACACGATCTATACTGTCAGAATGGAAGAAATGAAAAAAGTGGTAGGCACTATGAAGCCAGGGTGTTCCAGCAGTGAACTTGGAGTTCGACAATTGGACGTTGCTATGAGGAGGGACATAAAGGCACCCAAACACTGCAGGGTGGTCAGTTACTGGGTGGCCCAGAGAATATTTGACACAGAGGTTAATGAGAAGGTTATAGTGTTCAGATCCAAATTCTTTCTTTAAGGTATTCTGAGAACTTCTGTCAGTGGAGACCCTCCTGACATGCATTGCTCCTGTTGTGCTTTTCCGATTTAATAACAGAAATGAGAGTAAACAGTAATGGGCTTGAAAAAGTGTTTTTCCTTTCCACGTATTAGCTCATATAATTCATTCATTGACCCTATGAAGCTAGTACAATTATTTGTTTGTTTATTTGCTCATTTATTTTTAACCTCCCTTTCAGAGATAAGAAAGGAGAGGCAAGTTAGTACCTTGCCTGGGGCACATAGCTAGTGAGTCTGGCTATGGGCGCCATATTACAAACCCTCTCCGTGTCTTGGTTTGAAGAATGAAACAGTAGTGTTCAACAGAGAAATCTACATCCCCTTCCTCAGGCCTTTATTTTAGTGTCTTTTTTATGTGAAAGATTTTTGGGAGGAGGGGGAATAAAGAGGTACATAAATTCCATCAGATAGATTAATATAGACAGCCTCATTTTTACCATTTCTTTGCCTTTCCACTCCAGCATTATAACTTCATGAATCTCTGATTCTTGTCACAATTCTAGGAGTATTCAGTGTAGATTTAATGGGAAATGTGGTTAGAAATTATGACTGCTGTTCCTATTTGTTAACTTTATTAAAAGTGTGAGCCATAAAATTGTTTAATACTGAGTGACAAAGATTGCCTGCATAAAATAATCCATTGGGTTATTTTTTAAATTAGCATTTTTTGCATTCAAATTTTATAATTCATTATTAGCAGAAATGTTTCCTGTAATGCACATGTATATAATAAAAATGTGGTCAGGGATTCTGGGTGTTTCACTCCCAAAAACCTCAAGGGCCCCTGGCACTTAACTGGTGCTCAGTGAGTATTTCATGAATGAGTATTCATCATGAAGATGAATGATTAAGCTAACTGCCTTGAGCTTATTCACATGTATGATTTTGCGTTTCCTCTATTAAATAAATACTCAAGGTTATTGTTGATTAAAAAAAATCAAGTATAGAATGGGAAGCAGCAGGGTGCTGAGAAAATCATGGTGAGAAAATCATTTCTTCATTCCCTGCCCCACGCTGGTTCTTTGGAGTGCCTTGAAGGAGGGATCCTTCTCAGTTTTCTCTTCATTGCCCGTACTGACAAAGCATGGAGCTCTGTAGGTAGTTAGTGACAGAGTGAGTGAATGATTGGGCAGATGGAATGACATAGCTTGTGTCCTCTTGTGATCACCTAGTATAAATAAGGTCCAAGAATAGCAACCTCAGTGTTTGGGGAACATGCTACCAAAGGCTTATGGCCAAAGTGAGGACCACATACTTGGGGACCAGTGATCTAGTATCTCTGGATTGGATGTGACCTTATGGACCATGAAGTCTTTATTTAGACCTTGAGGCCATGGACTCTATGTTCACTACCCTCTGGGACTTAGAATTTTTATAGTAGCACGGCCCTGAGATCACTTATCCTTTGCTCTACATTCCTCTGTCACTCAGATTTAGTGTAGTGCTGTGTTAACGTGCTCACGGGTAGGTTTGTCTGAGGTTAGTTCAGTCACACAGCTAGCCTTGGTTTCCTAAGACAAGGCATCCTTTCAAACATTTGTGGACTGCTGTCTGGTTTCCAGAAGCTCCTCTATGCCACTACACTACTGTCAGTGTCCGGCGGTTAACTAACTGCCCCTTCTCTTTCTGATCACTGGCTCTGTCCTTATTTGTGTATGTTAATGACACATTGGACAGTAGGATTAAAATAGTATTGACAAATGAATAAGTGTTCATTTCAGGAGACTTACCACTGACTTGCTATATTGCATCATGTTCTTAGGAAGAACAGGTGGGTTCCTCATTGAAAAGATCTGGAGCATTTGATTGCTTGATCTCTACTCCAGTTTCCAGCCACGTGATGCAGTCCTTCACATGCATTAACTCCATACACATGCTTCCCATGGTACCTCCTCCTCTCTTCCGTTAACCTGTCCTTCTCCACTGCTCCAGCCTATTCCTTCATAGGCTGACTAATGCCCTCCCCTCCATTCATCGTCTCCTGTACGTATTCAGTTCAGTGTGCTTTGGAAAGTCTGGAGTCAATACACTAGTTGTAAAAGTTCTCTAATTTTTTTTTAAAAGAAGCTCCATAACTTACTCTCACCTCTCCACATGATGACCCAGGGAAACAGTGATATGGGTAGACAGTGACAACAGGGCACCAGGAAGTGCCTGAGAAGGTTGGCCCCACCTTGACATGATGGGTGCTGGGATTTGGACAACACATACCAGCATTTCTAAGAAATATACAGGCCCAGTATATCATTTGTTATTTGAAATATGTATGGAAGTTGAGATTGACAAGTAGATATTTAAATACTAAAGTTATAAAATAATGACCTTAAATAAAAATTAACAATCACGACACAAGTTATCACCATTTAAATTATCGTATTTTTAGTTTCTATTTTATGTTTAAATTCCAAAGAGGAAAATACATATAATAATACCATGAAATTAAGCAATGCTTGCTTTGTAGGGCTCCAAAGGTTTTTTAAGGAACACTTACATTGTGTTTGTAACTAAGATTTAACTTCCAAGATGCCAGGGTTAATGAGTTTGTGTTAGCATACCTACAATTCCTGTGAGCAGAACTAGCTTACATTTCCATAATTTCTCTTTATATATATTGTCTATAAACAACTAGTCAATTTGAACATTAAAAAATAAAATTACTTAAAAATATGATTATTTAGAAGGAAATACTGCTTATACTCTTTTTTCCCTGAAAGGTTGATTTGTGTTATGTAGAACTCATTCATATTTCAGGCATAGTCGGCTATACCATCTGCGACCATAGGAAGGATCATTACTTTTAACAGCTGTGAATTTTTAATGAAGTGAAAACTTGTAGAGTCAAGGTCCACAATGTTTTGTGTTGCAAATTTTTATTTTCCCACCATCAAAGTCTACCAGTACTTTTCTATATAGGGAAGAATATGGGTTTATTCCTTATTAAGCCCTGATGCTTCTGGAATAATAGTTTAATTTTGATATTTCTATCTATATAGGACTCTACTTATCATTTGTGTTAAATTCGAATGCCAAATTTTTCCACACTAGATAAAATTTGAAAGATGCCATGATCAATTAACTATTGAATTGGAGGAGTAAATTTATTATATCTAAAACCAAAAATAAAAGATGTCTGGGTAATGTCGAATATTGACAATATTTGTCATGTTTCTGATGACTATTTTTCTTTAATCAGTTACATCCTTTCATCATGCCTTGGGGAATACGCTATTTGAAATGAATTCCTCAGAATAGTGTTGATTTTGTAGTTGAGAAGCTGTTACAAAAACTTTCTCTATTGGTGTACAATGAATTCAATAATGTGATTAGTAAAAAAAAAAAAAAAAAAAAAAATCAATTTTGAAGCCGTAACAGTTATACTGGTTTTTAATAGTTATGACCTGTGCCATAAATTATCTTCATTTTAATGTGCCCTACTTATAAAACAAGAGGGAATGTTATTTGGGATTTAGCTATACTTATCTTGTCAATCAAATTCAACTTAGAAGTAAGTAAACTAGGAGTTATTGATGCTATGTAAATGTAAAAATATACTGAACTGAAAGTCAGGGTACATTGTTGACTAAATCAGGAAAATAAAAGGTTAAAAAACCTGTCTATATCTACATTGATAGGCAAGCCCATGGAGAAATATGTAGAATTTCCTTTTTTTAAATTCACTTTCCTTTTTATAAATAATGTGATTTCACAATAAAGCTACATGACATATCCAAGATCAAATTCCATGGTGAAGATAATGTAAGACTAGACCTGAAGATTTCTTACATTTAAATTCTAGCTCTAATATTAACTTATGATTAATATTTTGGGAGTCATTTATTCAATGTGGATTTCCTAAGGCCTTCAGCTGACCTAGTGGACCAGAGAATTCGGGACCTAATTTCCACGTATTCTGTTTGACATGACTTTTATAGGAAAACTAGTGCACTGTAGGCTCAACATTTTGCATCAGAATAAAGTCTTGATAGTTTCTAATCAGACAATGCATTTGTTCTCCAGTGAACTATTTTTACGCTTTAGATTTCTCTTGCACTTATCACACAATGATAGACCCTCTCAAAGTCATTTATAGTTATAGTTATAAAACAAATTCAGGTCTAGTATTGAACTATGTTAGCTGAGTTTAGTTCCTTAAAACCAGAGATCTCACTGTTGAAATAGTTATAAAGTTGACTAGTAAAAATAGTGGTATGGAATTTGCAGTGCCTTTGCATAATGCTTAGAAGGACTATAAATTTAAAAAAAAATTTTTAAATACTTCTTCAAAAAGTATTTGCCACACTGAACAAAAGAAAAAGGCAACATGTTGCTATTGAGTTTAACCACGCTGGTGGTTGCCGGGGAAGGGGGGTGGGCTGGAATCTTAGGTCAATTGAATAGCAGTTGTCACTCAAAATGGTGGTTATTATTATACTTGCACACTGATTAAAATTACCTATCCAAATTAAAGAGATGTGGGAAAATTTGGGAGGCTGATGAGTCTCAGCAATAGGAAACTTTCTCCTCAGTGTGTTATTTAATATAAGAAAGCATTCCTTTTAAAAAATTAAAAAAAAAAAAAGCATTCCTTTGATATCTTTATTACATTTTTGTCAAACTGAAAAGGGACAGTTTGACCTAATACAGTAGATGATTTAATTCATGCATTTGCTCAACAATTAGTGAAAATGTGCTTTGAACTGGGTGTCATGGGAGAAATAAGAGACGTGAAGACTACTAAGAGTTCTGCTCTTGATAGGTTCAGATCGTAGTAGAAAAATAAAATAACATTTTTTAAAAAGTCAAGGTAAGATAAGTGAGTTGGAAGTACATCAGAGAGAGGTTACAAAGTCATAAATTGAGTCCAGGGAATGAGGATGAATAGTGGCAGTAGAGAAAAACTAAAATGCATGGGGCTTAAAAATTGAAATCAGGGGGTGCCTGGGTGGCTCAGTGGGTTAAAGCCTCTGCCTTTGGCTCAGGTCGTGGTCCTGGGGTCCTGGGATTGAGCCCTGCATTGGGCTCTCTGCTCGACGGGGAGCCTGGCTTCCTCCTCTGTCTCTCTACCTGCCTCTCTACCTACTTGTGATCTCTGCCTGTCAGGTAAATAAATAAAATCTTAAAAAAAAGAAACCCAAAAACAAACAAACAAACAAATCTGAAATCAGTATTGTTTCATAGCCATTGACATTTCTAAACCTGGAATTCACAGCCATGGCCAAGTCTTCTCTTTCATTAGTGAAATGAAAAGAAAACTATGAGAAATCTCGAGCAGGAGTTTTGCAGGATTGTGCAGTTCCGTAACAAAACAGTGGATGAAATTTCTCTTGAATATTTTCATCACAAAGAATGCCCTCCAATGTGGTGACAGTGGGGAATTGTGAGGCGTGGCAGCAAAGCCCCCTGCTGCAGGGGGGCGGGGGGGGGTGAGGACAGAGATCAGCTTCGTGGTTATGCCGCCATTCTCCACAGATGTGTGTAGTGATTGATAACGTGCAGGAGACCATGCTTATGCGAGGGGCTTGCTTGGTTTTGTTGTGAAATCACAACACTGTAGAAATTCTTCTAGAGAAGCGCTGTTTACATTCAGCCTTAATCAGCAAGCCAGTACTTCTCTGATACTGGTCAGTGGACTTGGGAATAAATGCAAAGCCGTAGGTAATAAAAAGCCAGAGTGCACTTGTCTTTGGTTATCTTTGTAGTAGGTCCTATCGTGTCAAAGTCCTATTATAGAACCGATACATTTACAATTCCGCTCTGATGGGCCACCCCTCCATAGTGCTTTTTGCTGAATCCTCTGCTTCCTCAACCTCTAGATGTTGGTGGGTCCAGTATTCAGTCTGAGAGCTCCCTTCCGGCTTCTCTCCTCCTCTCCACCCCCGTGCTGACCTCAGCTAGTCCTTTGGAGCTCATCAACCGGTCCGTGTGAGTGCTCCTGAGACTCACAGACAGCTGTGGCCTGACCTCGTCCCTGAGCCCATGCCTCATCTCCACTGGGTGTTTCATAGGCATCTCAAAGTAAACATGTCTAAAGCAGAACTTCAGAATCCAAACCCAGCCCCTCCACTCTTTCTCCCTTCAGTTTGCTCAATGTCAGTAAATCACCCCAGAATCTCACCAGCTACCTGGCTCAGAACTCTCGGGATCATTCTTGTTTCCTCCCTTGTACTCACCTTGCATGCCCAATCCTCTAGAAAAGTGTGTCAGGTCTGTCTTCAGAATGTATCTTGAATCCTCCTCTTCACCGTCTTTCACTGTCCTCCTCCTTTCATCAGATGGTCCCTACATGAATTCCTAACCAGACCCTGCTTCCTCGCTTACCATCCTATAACCCGTTTTCCTCAGAGCCCCCAAAGTAGGGGTTAAAAGAGAAAAGAATGAATGTCATCCCATGTTGAAAACCATGTCTCCCCATTGTCTCCTTCAGTCCATTGCGGCCTCTGCTGACCCCAGAACTCACCTGTCACTCAGATGCCCCCGCCTGCCACTCTATCTTGTATAAGCTATTTTTTGGGTCCTTTGGGCTTCCCACATTCAATTCTGCTTCCAGGTTTTTCCTCTTGATGCCTGGCGCCTTCTCCCCTTACAGTGTCTGTTGCTGTGTTACCTTTCTCAGAAGCAACTTTGCTGACCACCCAGCCTGGGCTGTCACTGTCCATATGTGTCTTTGTCACTCCCTATCACATATTTGCCTTTTGGCACCCAGTTCTCTCATGGTACACTTTGTCCTTTTCCTCATGGTGCTTACCACTCTGTGATATCTCATTCATGTGCTTGCTTTCTTATTTGTTGACTGTCTCCTCCCTGCTGCATATGAGTTCTTTAAAGGAATGGACCTGTTCTTTTCACTCCTGAATCCTGAACACCTAGAAAAGGAATGGCCCAGTAAGTATGTATGGAGTGAAAGAAAAAAGAAAAGTCTACAGATCAGTTTATTCCTCGTTTTTCTAATTTCCAAGGCTTTAAAGAGGTCGCCAAAAAATAAATAACTCTTCAGAAAGCTGAAGAGATGCCTTACTCATGACTTTGATATCATCTTCTGAGCACAAATCATGAAAAGTGTACATTTTTTGGAAGTCGGCTCTCCATATTTTAGTAACTTTTTGCAATCTTTAAATCACGTGCTTTTTGCATGATTTTCTTTTTGCTCCTTTAAAAGCCTGTATGTCAAAATAGAATTTGATTTGCAGAAACTTAATGTTAGCGCTTTGAAAGCATTGCAGTAGGAAGGAAACAATAAAAAAATGCATACTGTTCACTCACAAACACAACACATTTTGTGTGTTGGAATTAGGGATTAATGTATGAATAATCCTTCCAAAGGAAAAAAATGAAAGGTAAGACGAAATAGTGATCTGACTGCAGATCTGTTTATTTATTTTTTTTATTTTCAAGTATTTACAGAATATAACACTATTTGGAAATGTGCTGTTGCTGCAGTTATTTTAGGAGCGGGAAGCAGAAAAAAAAGTGTTCCAATCATCAGACTCCTTAGTAACATGAAAAAGAGACATACACAAATGGAAGGGTTCTATTGTAACAAATATATCAAGAGTTGACATAAATTATGGTGAATAAATCCTCTCACCATTCTTAGATTTTCCTTGGTAGTTCTATGTAATAATTACCTACTCCCTAGCTGATTCCTATTAAAAGGGGTTCTGTATGTGTAAGTGATAGGATTGCTTACGACATGGTGGAAGGCAGTTCAGCTTAATGATTGGAATATGAATTCTGGATTTAAAATGCGTGCTTTTGAATTGCGGCTTCACGTCTTTTAAGTATGTGCCTTGGACAAGAATCAATAATTGCGTGCTTGCCTTTTAAGGTTGTTTTGGACATTAAATGAGATAATCCATGTAGAACACTTAACATCCAGAGCATGAGAAACCCCTGACAATGTTAACGAATATTACTCTATTTAGTCTCATCTTTAAAATTACTCATGTTTTCATGTATTATTAACTGTCATCTTTGCCATAATGCATCTTTCCCAAAGATTGCCTGAGGGCACCTGAGTGGCTCAGTTGGTTAAGCCTCTACCTTCAGCTCAGGTCATGATCCCAGGGTCCTGGGTTCAAGCCCCGAATCAGGCTCCCTGCTTAGCAGGGATCTTGCTTCTCCTTCTCCCCCTGCCTTTCCCGCACTTGTGCTCTCTGGCTCTCTCTCTCTGTCAAACAAATTAATAAAATCTGTTTTAAAAAGATTTCATTAGTTTAAGTGTTCATTAGAAAAATAAGAAATAATCACATTAATCTGTTATAGATTGGTTAGTTGTCTAGAGCAGTATTTTCCAGTATAGGTCAGAGATCTTCCATTGGGGAATAGCAGATGGCATTATTTTAACATTTTGAGGGATGCTCCATTAAGCAAATTTAATCAGGTTTCTATACATTGGGACTTTGCAGAGTCTTTAAAATGTTAATATAAGGGGCACCTGGGTGGCTCAGTGGCTTAAAGCCTCTGCCTTCGGCTCAGGTCATGATCTCAGGGTTCTGGGATCGAGCCCCGCATCCGGCTCTCTGCTCAGCGGAGAGCCCTGCTTCCTCCTCTCTCTCTGCCTGCCTCTCTGCCTACTTGTGATCTCTGTCAAATAAGTAAATAAAATATTTTTTAAAAATGTTAATATAAGTCTACCTTCTGTTTTTCTGGAGGTTCTAAGACTTTACTAGTGTGTACTTAATGCTTACATAATTAAAAATTTATAAGTGTTCATATGCACCATGATCTTCCAAGAAAGACATAAATTGGGCAAGATTTTTCAAAATTGGAATGTTTTTCCCCTCGGGGGGGGGGTCTGCTGCTCTCTCAGTTCACGGATAGTGAAAAAGTTACTGGTCAGAGAGAGAATCTTCTTATGGTGAAGTTTGGGATCTTTTCTGGCTTATGAAGAATCTCATCTATGAACTTGAAAAGCTTGCTTTTACAGTATTACATTTATATAAAATGGATAACGGAATTTTAGATAAAACTGAAAGTAGGGTATAATTTAGACCTTTCTTATTTCACTCATCTTTGAAAGAAGCCTTTTCCTGCAGCTTAAAGTAAATCAAATAGTATGATTAAAGGAAATTGGTCTATGTACAGAACAAAAAACTGATTAGGCTTCTACTTGTCTTTTCTGGGAATATGTCTTCTGTTGGACATTTCTGTCTTCCAGTAAAATAGGTAGCAAAGCACAGTGGTGCCAACTGCACCGTGGAGCTCTTTAATCTGGTCTGTACTGACAAGCTGTGTGACACTGGTCACATTACTCAGCCTCTCTGTGCCTTAGCTATCTCATCTGAAATTGGAAGTAATAGACACTCATAGGCTGTGATGAAGATTAAATGAGTTACTGTTCTTAAAGGATTAAGAATTATTCCGGACTCATTCCTGGCACTGTTATAAATAAATCAATTAATTGAGGAAGCTACATCCTTGCTTTTCTATTTATTTTCCATTCTATTTCCTTCTGTGGTGTGTCTAGTGTCATACTCAAAAGGACATATTAGCAGGAAGAATTTTCATGATAGAAATTCAGTTCTGCTACTTTGTCTCTGGATACAGGGATAGTTCTATGCCTCCCTTCTTCCCCCTTTCTTTTGTTCCTCCCTCCTTTCCTTCCTTCCTTCCTGGATTTGCATTTCCTTGATGATTAGTAACGTTGTGCATTTCCTTATGTATGTGTTGGTCATCTGTACATCTATCTTCTTTGAAAAAGTATCTATACAGGTCCTCAGCCCATTTTTTAACCAGATTGGGAGTTTTTTGTCATTGAATTGTCTAAGTTCTTTATATATTTGGGATATTAACCCTTTATCAGATATCATTTGCAAATACCTTCTCCCATTCAATATATTGTCTTTTTGTTTTGCTGATAGTTTCCTTTGCTATGCAAAAGATTTTCATTTTGATGTAATTTGGCTAGCAGTTATTAGAGATTCTTCCCCAGCCCGTGACTCTGGGGATGGCCAGACAGGAAAATAGGTATTTTGTTGCCCTTCATAGAAAAACATATGATGTTTGTGCTTCATAGAGTTAAAGCAGGAGGAATGGTTGCATCTTTTAGTGGGCAAATAGATTCAGATATCTTCTAAACATCTTGTTTTAAGAGCACTGCTAAACTCTTAAAAATTATTTCCATAATGATTTGGTACATATCTGTAATTATAATAGTTAACATCTAGTGAGCACTGCACAAAGTGTATTCATCATCAAACCCTCACTATAAACTAATAAAATAGACATTGTCGGGGCACCTGGGTGGCCCAGTCAGTTACGTGTCTGACTCTTGGTTTCAGCTCAGGTCATAAACTCAAGGTAGTGGGATCAAGCCCCAAGTTGGCTCCCTGCTCAGCATGGCGTCTGCATGTCCCCCTCTCTCTGCCCCTCCCCCCCACTCACACTCTCTTACTCTCTAAAATAAATGAATCTTTAAAGAGAGAGAGAGCTGTCATTATCCCCATTCTACAGTGAAGAAAACCAAAGAAGCTAATGACTTTGAATTAACATGATACTAAGCTGGCTTACTAAATGAGTAAATGCTACAGATATGTATACCCATGTGTATTTGTGTGTGTATTACCAGTATAATTCAGTATATACCCATGAAATTAGATCATGATGTCCATAACAGCATTATTCATAATAGCCAAAAAATGGAAATAGTCTAAATGTCCATCAACTGATGATTGGATGAACAAAATACGACAGAACCATGCAAGAGAATATTATTCAGCAATAAAAATTAACCAACTCCTCATACATGGTACAATAAGCAAGAACCTCAAAAAATTAGGCCACGTAAAAGAAGTCAGATATAAAAACCACACAGTATATGATTCCATTTATATGAAATATCCATAAAAAAACAATTCCATAGAGCTGGAAAGTAGACCTGGAACTGGGGGTTGTAGTAGGGTTGACTGCAAATAAATAAGCAGGAGAGGTCTTTTTGAAGGGTGATACCTGTCCTACAGCTAGATCATGTTGAAGGTTACACAAATTTCCCAAAAATAATTTCCTAGGAAATAATTGTACACTTAATGGGTGAATTTTCTCATATGCAAATTATTCCTCAGTAAAGCTGTTTAATTTAAAAAAAGAAATAAATAAACTTAACCATAGCCCAGAGACTGAGTATTTTAGTCCGTAGTTTAGTGAGAAAGATGAAACAGACTGAAAATCAAGTTCAAAAGTTGATAACATTATAATTTTCACATTTCTCTGCCCCTTCTCCATAATTTGTAGAATAAAAGATTAAAAAGTCATTTCTTTATAGTTAGCCTCAAAACAAGTTGGCAATAAAATAGAAAGTTTTGTTTCTTTAGAGTTCAGCCATACACAGTTTCCCTTTGATATGATGAACTGGGTGTGTATCTGACTTTGGAAATAAATTAGGTTTCTTTACCTCATTTAAAGGTTGTCTCTTAAATAAAAATCTTGAAATGGAAGTTGCACTATGATATTCGATTCCTGCGGAGAGGAATCTCTACAACATATGGAAGGAACTTGCTGTCCTTACCCTGGGTGGGTCATTGATATACTTCTTTAGTCAGTGGCCCAATTTTATTCTGTTCTATCCATTGATTTTTTACTCATTTCTATTTTGTGAGGTATGCAGGGCATTTGATTTTCATTTCCCCTGTTTTGCAGATTAGACAACAGAGGCATATAGAGATTTAATTAGGTCTAGAACTCAGCTGCCCTGAATCCTAGTCATGTATAACCCATAAATGATCCCCATACTCTGTACTCATTGTTTGAAATAATAGGTATTTAATAAGTGTGGATTGATGACTTTGGTAGAGCCAGGGTGGATATGGTAACTAGGTTCTTAAGCAATTTCATGACTATTCTTTTAAAAGACTCTCTTAACATTTTGTTGTAAGTTGGAACTGCCAGCAATAAGGATTGAAACTAAGATTCTGTACTGATGCATTATAATAGCCTTCACTGTGCATTACCAGGAATCTTACCTGGGCAGATGGAGAAAAGTATGATCCCACAGAAACTATACCCATTTAAAGATAATTTTCCTAAGTGCATCATTTTTCATTCCTGGGCTTCAAGCTTTGTGAAAAAAAAAAATGAGGGACATATTATAGACTATTTCGCGATTGTGCTGGGTCTTCAGGCATCAAAATAAAAGAGCGACACCACTGACAAAAGGTGGAATTAGGCTCTGACATGCCTCCAAGTGATTCTTCCCCCAGGACTAGCCTGAGTTGGCATTCCCTGATTCTGAAAAGCCTCAAATCTTGGTCTCTTTTTCATGGACTCAACAATTTACGGCTAGAGATGGATTTTTCAAAAGGAATGGATTTCCCAAATCCATTCTCTCCCTCTTTAGTCCCTGTCTGAAAGAAATAAAAAGACCCCTTAGTGTGTTTTCTTGTTTCATTTTAAACAGTATCTCCTGACCTATTCTTAGTCACAATTACATGCCTTGATTGCCTTCTCTTTCTGTTGTCCTTAGTCTTCTGAGTGTTTTTCCTCTTAACAGCGACGCGGATCCTATAACCATTTCTTCAATTGTTCTGTTATCTTGTGAATTTATGTTTCTTGTGAATTTATGTTCCTTCCATGAGAAGAGAGATGGTTCCCTGGAAGGCTGAACGTCAGGCCCCCCGCCAAGGCAGTAAAGAGGAAAAGATACAAAATGTAGGACAGAGGAATTAGACTTCTGTAGGATAAAGCAGATCTTTGACTCTTATTTTGTTGTAGGAAATTGTATCTATGTCTTCACCATCCAAAATTAAGCATCTTAAAGTTGGGGATCTCTAATGTTCATTGTTGAATTCCCTTAAATTGTTTGAAATACATTTTTTCTGCTTTTTTTAGAGACTGTATTCAATTTTTAACATGTCTGCCTGATTTCTTCAAGTGCCTATTTCTAAAATGCAAATTTAATGTGCATACACAATATTCCTATATGCCTCAGGACCAGTAAAGGGATCTTAGAATATTTTAATTCTTCTCGCTACCTTACTATCCAATATTTAGTCTCATCTCGGCTTAAATACCTTAAAGCAGTCATTTTATACTTACTGTTTGATGCTAACATTTTTTATTTAGATTTACTGATGTGTTTCCCCATTTCTTTGCTCACCACTACTTCACACTCATTTCTGGCTCAGTTTCTGTATTCCCAAAGTACATCCTTAAGGGGAACTAGTAGGAGCCTCTCTTTGTTTTTGCTTTGAAAAATATGGATTTGATCCTACATTTTAGATTTACTGGACAGATGATTCAAAGCAAAGAGTCATTTCAACTCAGCCTTTTAATAATATCAGTCCATGATCTTCTGATGTCTCCTGTAGCATCCAGTCATTTGAATTCAGCTGTTGGCATAACTATTATTATGTAGCAGTTCATCTGTCTTTTCATTTTGGTTGCTTTCAAGAGCTTCTCTTTTCCTTGGTCATTGGTCAATCCATTATGACAGCCCTCAGATGTGGAGTTTTCTTTTTTTAATCACACTCACATCTCATTTTTTCCCCTCATGTGCAAGGATTCACGTTTTTCATCAATTCTGGAAAATTCCCGGCCATTCTTTCTTTAAATACTAACGTGTTCCCGTTTTCCTTTTTTTTTTTTCTTCATTCTCTCATCCCTTCCTCCCTCCCTCCCTTGCTCCCTCTCTGTCTCAGAACTCCTGTTAAATGCTGTTCCCTTTTGGGGCACCCAGATGGCTCCATCAGTTGTGTTCAGCCCTTGGCTTTGGCACAGGTCACAATCTCACTTTCATGGGATTGAGTCCCACATCAGGCCTCCTGCTCAGCTCAGAGTTGGCTTCAGGTTCTCTAGCCCCTGCCCTCTTCCCACTCGCTTGTGTGCCTACGAGATCTTTCTGTAAAATTCTGGAAAATAAATTCTGTAAAATAAAATTCTGTAAAATAAATTTTAAAAAGGTATCCTCTTTATCATCTACATCAATTTTTTAAAATGTATCATTTTCTTACTGTATCATCCTTATCTCCTAGACACTTTTTAATATTTTCACAGTCTTTATATTACTGCACTGTACTTCCTTCTCTGTTTTCTAGTTCACTGCTTTCCCCTTCAGCTATGTCTAATTTGATGTTTAGCTTGCTTATATGTTTAGTTACATTTATACCCAATGTCTTTTTCAATGTTTATTTTTTTAATTTGTATCTTTAGTCACTTTCAACATATTTATTTCATACTTATTTTCTTTTTTTATTATTTTTTTTTATTTAATTTTTTTTCAGTGTTCCAGAATTCATGGTTGAATTCATAGTCGAATTATTGCTCCATGCAGTACGTGCCCTCCTTAATACCCACGACCAGGCTCACCCAACCCCCCACCCTCCCTCCAAAACCCTCAGTTTGTTTCTCAGAGTCCACAGTCTCTCATGGTTTGTCTCCCACTCCAATATTCCCCAACTCCCTTCTCCTCCCCATCTCCCAATGTTCTCTGTTATTCCTTATGCTCCACAAGTAAGTGAAACCATATGATAATTGACTCTCTCTGCTTGACTTATCTCACTCAGCATAATTTTTATTATTATTTTAAGCTCTTACATTTCTGTATCTGTTGGTTGCTCTCTGTACCAACACTCAGTCGTAGATTACTTCCTTACATGTATTCTCATTTCTTTATTCTAAAGTTATCTAAATCTTCAAAGTATCCTAAGATCTGACTTGCCTCCATTTCTTCCAGAGGCTTCTATGCCATCACTAGCTCACCGCTAGATACACTTTTATAATTTCCTGGCTTGGGATTGCTATTGTGTGCAAATTCCATAAGTTTGAATCCCAAGTCTAAGTAAAAAAAATTTTTAAAGTTATTAAAAAAAATTCAAACCTGTACTTTGTTTTCCCTGAACCCACAGTGCAGAACTACATCCTTATATTCTACATTAAGTAGATATATTTATTTGTTTCCTTGGCTCCACCTTCAGGAGGGTACAGCTCTTGCAAGGCCCTGTTCTGATAAATTGTTGCTACTTTATTATCTGTGGTCCACCTTGAGGGTCAAGCCCCAAACCCCTTGATTACCCACACAGATAGCTCCCCTCTTCTTCAGCACAAGGTTTGTTTCTCGATTAGCTTTCTGGCTTCCATATCTGTTCCCACCACTTGGATGGTCCCTTTCCTTTTTGAGCAAGTCTAAATATGCATTTTAGAGATGTTTCAGGCTTTCTGGTCTCTCTAGTCTAGTATATTGTAGGAACAGAAGTCTCCCATATCCCTTTGTTGTATATGTTCTCCCTAAATGTTCAGGACTCACCCACCAATAAATGTATTTTTTATGTTTGGACTGGATGCTTACCATAAAGAAGCCAATGACCATAGAATAAGCTAATAGTGAAGATTTATTGAAAACTAAAACTTCAGAGGGAATTCACCGGACTCAAAATAGACACAAGCTCCTCTTTCTACATCACCAAAGAGCTGGTGTTTTAAAGTTCATGATTCTGGGGCAAATTAAGAGCCCTAATTGTATATGTACATGCATAATATAAACCTGGATTACTCCTTTTCTGCTGAGCATGAAAAGAAATAGATTGGAAGGAAAATAATTTACCATTTGAGTGTTGCTTTTCCTTGATTTTTTTTCTCTTATTAGATGAATCTACTTCCTCTGCCTTTATGTTTTCCTATTTTTTGCTGCTTTCAGCTCACTCTCTCCCACACACTTTAAAAAAAGACCTCTCTTAAAAGGAACCCTGATTTAGCAGTTTTGTTGTTGGTTTGCTTTGAAATGCATGAAAAGTAACACATAAAGGCAAAGAAATATTAATATTAAGGTACTGTAATATTACTATATAATCCTCCTTATTAGAAGCTTTAGCTATATTCATTAATTCATCTCGATCTCCTCCTCCAGTGTTGGCAGGCATCATAGCCACCTTTTTCTAAAATAGAGAAATGATATCACAGATAGCTTATTTCACCAAGGTCATTCATGCAATTATTAGTAATTAAGATATTTTTAAGCATATGTATATCCAGAATCTCTCCAAACATTGTATTTGACCCAGTGTTTTTTCAGGATAATTTATGACATATATAGAAGCTAGAAGAATTTTGATATCCATAATCTATAAGATAATAACACTGTGAACCAGGTACTGTTTCAAGATTTTCCATTAATTTATTCATTTAAATCTAATAGTCCATGAAATTCTGTTCTAATCCCATTTAAAGGCCAGGCTTTCTGAGAACTTAAGCTCCTTCTCAGAGTTACGTAGACAGGATGCAGTAAAGCTGGGGTTTATAACCTCCACAGTTTAGCTGTCAGTTATTACTCTGCACTCACAAACACACATACACACACACACCCTAGTATACATACACAGGAATACACGTGCCTTCTCACATGCACATTTCAACACACACAGCTTGTGGTGTGATAATTATTTTAGAAATATCTCTACCTCTCTATCTATCTCTCTGTTTATTGGTTTAAGAAGAAAAGAGGCAAAGCCTTCCACTCTTCATTTTATAATATGACCCTAATTAAATGAATTATCTGATCACTGGCAAATATGCCAATCCTACTGAAGGCTGTTATTTTAGAGGCCAGTATTTCATAGAACTGAAGCCAAGACCTTGTCTGTGCAGTTAACTTCAGGGAGCTCTGAAATCACTAAAATCTTAGTTTGTTATTATTGAAAAAACAATAGATTTTATTTTGGATTCCAATATCCGGTGACTTAATTCAGCATATGTACCTTCTATTAACTCAGAATGACATTTATCAGTAGTAAGTAACTTATATTTTGGTGCTTAGTTATCTTATACCTAATGATTACCTATTAAACAATATTTGATATTTAACAAAGATTTTTAGATTGAATTAGTGTATTTTTGTTGTTTTAATATTATTTGAGGCTTTTTGGTACTATAGTTTGTTTAAATCATACAATTGTTTGGAAGGAAATAAATCTGAATTATAATCAGTTTTATAACAAGAAGATTATAAAAATGGAAATACAGTCTGATGATCAGGAAGAACATTTTACTTCCTTGCATGATATATCAGTGTAGATTATATTCTGTTCTCTAGTTTGACTGGACTAAGCTTTGTGAAAAGTTCTATGGAAATGCTTTGCATAGCCTCAAAACTCAGTGCCCCAAAATGATGGTTGCTTTTCTTTTTTTTTTTTAATTTTATTTTTATAAACATATATTTTTATCCCCAGGGGTACAGGTCTGTGAATCGCCAGGTTTACACACTTCACAGCACTCACCATAGCACATACCCTCCCCAATGTCCATAATCCCACCCCCCCAACCCCCCTCCCCCCTCCACCCTCAGTTTGTTTTGTGAGATTAAGAGTCACTTATGGTTTGTCTCCCTCCCAATCCCATCTTGTTTCATTTACTCTTCTCCTACCCCCTTAACCCCCCATGTTGCATCTCCTCTCCCTCATATCAGGGAGATCATATGATAGTTATCTTTCTCCGATTGACTTATTTCGCTAAGCATGATACCCTCTAGTTCCATCCACGTCGTCGCAAATGGCAAGATTTCATTTCTTTTGATGGCTGCATAGTATTCCATTGTGTATATATAGCATTTCTTCTTTATCCAATTCGTCTGTTGATGGATATCTAGGTTCTTTCCATAGTTTGGCTATTGTAGACATTGCTGCTATAAACATTTGGGTGCACGTGCCCCTTCGGATCACTACGTTTGTATCTTTAGGGTAAATACCCAGCAGTGCAATTGCTGGGTCATAGGGTAGTTCTATTTTCATATTTTGAGGAACCTCCATGCTGTTTTCCAGAGTGGTTGCACCAGCTTGCATTCCCACCAACAGTGTAGGAGGGTTCCCCTTTCTCCGCATCCTCGCCAGCATCTGTCATTTCCTGACTTGTTCATTTTAGCCATTCTGACTGGTGTGAGGTGATATCTCATTGTGGTTTTGGTTTGTATTTCCCTGATGCCGAGTGATGCGGAGCACTTTTTCATGTGTCTGTTGGCCATCTGGATGTCTTCTTTGCAGAAATGTCTGTTCATGTCCTCTGCCCATTTCTTGATTGGATTATTTGTTCTTTGGGTGTTGAGTTTGCTAAGTTCTTTATAAATTTTGGACACTAGCCCTTTATCTGATATGTCATTTGCAAATATCTTCTCCCATTCTGTCAGTTGTCTTTTGGTTTTGTTAACTGTTTCCTTTGCTGTGCAAAAGCTTTTGATCTTGATAAAATCCCAATAGTTCATTTTTGCCCTTGCTTCCCTTGCCTTTGGCGATGTTCCTAGGAAGATGTTGCTGCGGCTGAGGTCGAAGAGGTTGCTGCCTGTGTTCTCCTCCAGGATTTTGATGGATTCCTTTCTCACATTGAGATCCTTCATCCATTTTGAGTCTATTTTCGTGTGTGGTGTAAGGAAATGATCCAATTTCATTTTTCTGCATGTGGCTGTCCAATTTTCCCAACACCATTTATTGAAGAGGCTGTCTTTTTTCCATTGGACATTCTTTCCTGCTTTGTCGAAGATGAGTTGACCATAGAGTTGAGGGTCTATTTCTGGGCTCTCTATTCTGTTCCATTGATCTATGTGTCTGTTTTTGTGCCAGTACCATGCTGTCTTGATGATGACAGCTTTGTAATAGAGCTTGAAGTCCGGAATTGTGATGCCACCAACTTTGGCTTTCTTTTTCAATATTCCTTTGGCTATTCGAGGTCTTTTCTGGTTCCATATAAATTTTAGGATTATTTGTTCCATTTCTTTGAAAAAAATGGATGGTACTTTGATAGGAATTGCATTAAATGTGTAGATTGCTTTAGGTAGCATAGACATTTTCACAATATTTATTCTTCCAATCCAGGAGCATGGAACATTTTTCCATTTCTTTGTGTCTTCCTCAATTTCTTTCATGAGTACTTTATAGTTTTCTTTGTATAGATTCTTAGTCTCTTTGGTTAGGTTTATTCCTAGGTATCTTATAGTTTTGGGTGCAATCGTAAATGGGATGGACTCCTTAATTTCTCTTTCTTCTGTCTTGTTGTTGGTGTAGAGAAATGCAACGGATTTCTGTGCATTGATTTTATATCCTGACACTTTACTGAATTCCTGTACAAGTTCTAGCAGTTTTGGAGTGGAGTCTTTTGGGTTTTCCACATATAGTATCATATCATCTGCAAAGAGTGATAGTTTGACTTCTTTGCCGATTTGGATGCCATTAATTTCCTTTTGTTGTCTGATTGCTGAGGCTAGGACTTCTAGTACTATGTTGAATAGCAGTGGTGATAACGGACATCCCTGCCATGTTCCTGACCTTAGCGGAAAAGCTTTCAGTTTTTCTCCATTGAGAATGATATTTGCCGTGGGTTTTTCATAGATGGCTTTGATAATATTGAGGTATGTGACCTCTATCCCTACACTTTGAAGAGTTTTGATCAGGATGCTGCACTTTGTCAAATGCTTTTTCAGCATCTATGGAGAGTATCATATGGTTCTTGTTCTTTGTTTTATTAATGTGTTGTATCACACTGATTGATTTCTGGATGTTGAACCAACCTTGCAGCCCTGGAATAAATCCCACTTGGTCGTGGTGAATAATCCTTTTAATGTACTGTTGAATCCTATTGGCTAGTATTTTGGCGAGAATTTTTGCATCTGTGTTCATCAAGGATATTGGTCTGTAGTTCTCTTTTTTGATGGGATCCTTGTCTGGTTTGGGGATCAAGGTGATGCTGGCCTCATAAAATGAGTTTGGAAGTTTTCCTTCCATTTCTATTTTTTGGAACAGTTTCAGGAGAATAGGAATTAGTTCTTCTTTAAATGTTTGGTAGAATTCCCCCGGGAAGCCATCTGGCCCTGGGCTTTTGTTTGTTTGGAGATTTTTGATGACTGTTTCAATCTCCTTACTGGTTATGGGTCTGTTCAGGCTTTCAATTTCTTCCTGGTTCAGTCGTGGTAGTTTATATGTCTCTAGGAATGCATCCATTTCTTCCAGATTGTCAAATTTGTTGGCGTAGAGTTGCTCATAGTATGATCTTATAATTGTCTGTATTTCTTTGGTGTTAGTTGTAATCTCTCCTCTTTCATTCATGATTTTATTTATTTGGGTCCTTTCTCTTTTCTTTTTGAGAAGTCTGGCCAGGGGTTTATCAATCTTATTAATTCTTTCAAAGAACCAGCTCCTAGTTTCGTTGATTTGTTCTATTGTTTTTTTGGTTTCTATTTCATTGATTTCTGCTCTGATCTTTATGATTTCTCTTCTCCTGCTGGGTTTAGGGTTTCTTTCTTTTTCTTTTTCCAGCTCCTTTAGGTGTAGGGATAGGTTGTGTACCTGAGACCTTTCTTGTTTCTTGAGAAAGGCTTGTACCGCTATATATTTTCCTCTCAGGACTGCCTTTGTTGTGTCCCACAGATTTTGAACCGTTGTGTTTTCATTATCATTTGTTTCCATGAATTTTTTCAATTCTTCTTTAATTTCCTGGTTGACCCATTCATTCTTTAGAAGGATGTTGTTTAGTCTCCATGTATTTCGGTCCTTGCCAAATTTCTTCTTGTGATTGAGTTCTAGCTTCAGAGCATTGTGGTCTGAAAATAAGCAGGGAATGATTCCAATCTTTTGATAACGGTTGAGACCTGATTTACGACCAAGAATGTGATCTATTCTGGAGAATGTTCCATGCGCACTAGAGGAGAATGTGTATTCTGTTGCTTTGGGATGAAATGTTCTGAATATATCTGTGATGTCCATCTGGTCCAGTGTGTCATTTAAGGTCTTTATTTCCTTGTTGATCTTTTGCTTGGATGATCTGTCCATTTCAGTGAGGGGAGTGTTAAAGTCCCCTACTATTATTGTATTATTGTCGATATGTTTCTTTGATTTTGTTATTAATTGGTTTATATAGTTGGCTGCTCCCATGTTAGGGGCATAGATATTTAAAATTGTTAGATCTTCTTGTTGGACAGTTCCTTTGAGTATGATATAGTGTCCTTCCTCATCTCTTATTATAGTCTTTGGCTTAAAATCTAATTGATCTGATATAAGGATTGCCACTCCTGCTTTCTTCTGATGTCCATTAGCATGGTAAATTCTTTTCCACCCCCTCACTTTAAATCTGGAGGTGTCTTCGGGTTTAAGATGAGTGTCTTGTAGGCAACATATAGATGGGTTTTGTTTTTTTAATCCATTCTGATACCCTGTGTCTTTTGATTGGGGCATTTAGCCCATTCACATTCAGGGTAAGTATTGAGAGATATGAATTTAGTGCCATTGTATTGCCTGTAAGGTGACTGTTATTGTATATTGTCTCTGTTCCTTTCTGATCTACTACTTTTAGGGTCTCTCTTTGCTTAGAGGACCCCTTTCAATATTTCCTGTAGAGCTGGTTTGGTGTTTGCAAATTCTTTCAGTTTTTGTTTGTCCTGGAAGCTTTTAATCTCTCCTTCTATTTTCAATGATAGCCTAGCTGGATATAGTATTCTTGGCTGCATGTTTTTCTCGTTTAGTACTCTGAATATATCATGCCAGCTCTTTCTGGCATGCCAGGTCTCTGTGGATAAGTCTGCTGCCAATCTAATATTTTTACCATTGTACGTTACAGACTTCTTTTCCCGGGCTGCTTTCAGGATCTTCTCTTTGTCACTAAGACTTGTAAATTTTACTATTAGGTGACGGGGTGTGGACCTATTCTTATTGATCTTGAGGGGGGTTCTCTGAACCTCCTGGATTTTGATGCTTGTTCCCTTTGCCATATTGGGGAAATTCTCTCCAATAATTCTCTCCAATATACCTTCTGCTCCCCTCTCTGTTTCCTCTTCTTCTGGAATCCCAATGATTCTAATGTTGTTTCGTCTTATGGTGTCACTTATCTCTCGAATTCTCCCCTCGTGGTCCAGTAGCTGTTTGTCCCTCTTTTGCTCAGCTTGTTTATTCTCTGTCATTTGGTCTTCTATATCACTAATTCTTTCTTCTGCCTCATTTATCCTAGCCGTGAGAGCCTCCATTTTTGATTGCACCTCATTAATAGCTTTTTTGATTTCAACTTGGTTAGATTTTAGTTCTTTTATTTCTCCAGAAAGGGCTTTTATATCTCCCGAGAGGGTTTCTCTAATATCTTCCATGCCTTTTTCGAGCCCGGCTAGAACCTTGAGAATCGTCATTCTGAACTCTAGATCTGACATATTACCAATGTCTGTATTGATTAGGTACCTAGCCTTTGGTACTGCCTCTTGTTCTTTTTCTTGTGGTGAATTTTTCCGCCTTGTCATTTTGTCCAGATAAGTGTATATGAAGGAGCAATAAAATACTAAAAGGGTGGCAACAACCCCAGGAAAATATGCTTTAGCCAAATCAGAAGAGATCCCAAATCGTGAGGGGGGAGAAAGGGGATAAAAAGAGGTTCAGAAAGAAAAAAAAAAAAAAAA